>NW_020664447.1:55262477-55320647 GCF_002925995.2 Terrapene triunguis
GTTCGCGGGAAGCAGGGGAGGGGGCGGAGTTGGGGCGGGGACTTTGGGGAAGGGGCGGAGTGTGGGCGTGGGCGGGGCTGGGGGCGGGGCCGGGGCCCCGTGGAGTGTCCTCCTTTAGGAGGCTCCAAATATGGTAACCCTAGGCTTACTGGTCTGTAATTGCCAGGCTTGCCTCTGAAGCCTTTTTAAAAAATCAGCATTACATTAGCTATCCTCCAGTCATCTAGTGCAGAGGCTGATTTAAGCAATAAGTTACATACCACAGTTAGTAGTCTTGCAATTTCATATTTGAGTTCCTTCAGAACTCTTGGATGAATACCATCTGGTCCTGGTGAGCTATTACCACCTCTATTGACACCAAAGTCTGGGACAGTTCCTCAGATTTATCACCTAAAAAGAATAGCTCAGGTGTGGGAATCTCCCTCATATCCTCTGCACTGAAGAGCAATGCAAAGAATTCATTTAGCTTCTCTGCAATGGCCTTGTCTTCCTTAAGTGCTCCTTTAGCACCTCAATCGTCCAGTGGATAGAGGAAGGATAGAACCTAACAATAACAATGTGTGTTTACCAATGTATATTTAAGGCATTATGGTTAGAAGAACTGATGTGCAGAATTGTTCCTTAGTTATCGTTAGTTGGCACTGAATCCACAGGAAAGAAGTATCACATTTTGGGGAGAAGGGAAAGAGTTGCAATGCGTAGATCCTTGACACCACAGAGTAAAGATGTTTCATCAAGATATCTTTGGGGAGAGGCTTTAAGCTGCAGATTTGTTACAAATTGCATTGTAATGGCTAGTAAGAGTTTGGAGCAATCCTGTCAATTTTTACTTGGGTTGAAGAACACAATGCACAGATTATTGATATGTACAATAGCATTAGGAGCTGTTGTGTCAAGATTTATTTGGAGCTCTTTAGCTAATACTGAGTGTGGTTATTGGTACGCCAGACACCTACTGTATTCTATTGTGTCATGAAAGTCTTGAGCACTCTTCGATGCACAAGTTATTGATACAATACACTGCAATTGCTTCAGGATGCCCTTAAGAGGATATCGTAACAGTGGAGTTTCCACACATGCATCCTAATCCCACCGTGGTAAAAATCCATAGGAAATTTTTCATATAGTTTTGTGCATGCACATAAACTGCATTTCTAAATAGACAAATTGTATATTGTTCCTGCATTAAGACCTTGTATTCCAAATTTCTGCCTGTAGTGTGTGTGTGTATATGTATGTGTGTGTGTCTAGATATGTAATATATGTTGCACAAATTGTCTCATACACACACGAAAATAGGATTCTGTAGTGGAAATGCAAACAGATCCTTAATTATAGCAGCACTTGCGGTTGCCGCTATGGTATATCAATTTGAGCAAAAAGAGTATAAACCTTCTTCCGAGAAAGAGCTGTTCTGTGCTGTTGGCTGATATGCTTGAATTTATGCAAGTATGTTAGTAAACAGTAAAATCCATACTTATCTTTACATACCCAGGCATTAAATAGTTGGTGGGGAGCAGCATTCCTCACAGCCTAGAATGGGATTTGATTCCTGTTGACAGCAGAGCTATATACTGTCTTCTCACCTGGTCTCATATTCCAGCTGTGAAACAGAAGTGGAAGGTCAACGTAGCAGCGCAGTGCTGTACTGGTAAACTGAGTTGTTATCCTGAAATCATTCAGGACCAGGCTTCAGATTCCATCAGAATAATTGATTTTCCCATAAGTGGGCATTCCTTCTTTGTGTGGAATATACTTCAGGAGTAAAGCACTGCAGCCTCAAAACACTTCAAGAATGCACTGAAAACCAATATAGAGATATCGGGTTTACAATGTAGAACACAGAAAGATTGGATAATTCCTTAGGGATAAGGTTCTGAAACATTCCTATTAATGTAGATCCCAACTGATTTCCGGAAATAAACTGTTTGTTTTCTGCTAATATGGTTGTATTCACAGTACTTCTCTATCCAGAACTATTAATTATACTAAAGATTGAAGGGATAAATAGCAAGAGTACCAAAGAACAACTTTAGAATCCTTTCCCCAAGTGGAAATTTAGGTTTCAGTTTGTCCAAACCAAATTTTCCAAATTAAACTTTCAATAGCTGGCAGACTCAGATTCAAGATGGATCAGATTCATTCCTAGGCTGAGAACCACAGGTGTATTGGGGGAGATTGTCAGTGCTCGTTACAGCTCTGATTCTGTGGGTTGGCATGTGCCAGCCCATGAGTGAGTTACAGGAGGAAGGAGGCTGCTCTAATTTATGCCAGCAGCGCATGGGTCCTAAGGAATTGTTGGAGTGGATCTCTGTGCTGCTGCTTCCCCTCAGTGCCTGGATACAAGGGGTGACAGTCAGGGCCGACGAGGGGGAAGGGAAGCCGGTACAAATTACCGGGGCCCAGCGGTCCTGAAGGGGGCCCGGGGCCCGGCTTCCCCTCCCCCCCATCGGCCCTGTTTAGCCGGTCCGCCCTTGCTGGGGGGGCCCGAAAAAAAAATTTCACCAGGGCCCGAACCCGCTCTCGGCGGCCCTGGTGACAGTTGGTACAGGAATCAGTTCTGCCAACTTAATGCCAGCTGAAAGATGGAGGAATTCTCAGCGGTTGAGTTACGGCCAGTTTCTGGCTTTTGTGCACCACTCATTGAGATTGGAGGGAAGGAGCTGGCCTGATATTTTTATATTTCACATTTTCAGAGACATTCTTAACATCGTGCTATTTTAACATGTCTTACAAAGAGCACAAATCGGTATAATGCATCAGACAAAGAACATACTTCATTTCTTCACTGAGATCTATTTCAGGTATCAATATTGTCTTTTAATAAATGTAATACATTACACAGTAAGGCCCTAATCCTACAATTCACTGTGCACAGGCATAGCACTGCACTTGTGTAGAGTCCTGTTGACATTAATGGGGCTCATGTGCAGTGAATTGCAGGATACAGGCCTAATTCTAGCTAGCTAGGTACTTTCAGGGACCCTATTACTATATGATCTGAGTACCTCTTCAGTAGAAATGTTATTTTAGCAATATAACCACCTGTGTAATGAAGGTTCCTCCATGTGATTATTTTACCCACCTTTACTGGTTGATCCTATTACTTTGCACTGAACATGCTGCGAACACATTTAAATATATCTATAGCTATATCTATATCCTGGACTTGGAACAGACACGCGCACACTGTACCTATAAAGATTTTTTGGTTAAAATTAGGGTTGCCAACTGTCTAATCACACAAACTCCAACACCCTTGCCCTGTCCTCTTCTCTGCCCCTTCCCCAAGACCATGCCCCTATTCTGCCCCTCCTTCAAGCCCCCCCCCCCCGCTCACTCCAGCCCTCTCCCTCCATCGCTCGCTCTCCCCCACCTTCACTCACTTTCACCAGGCTGGGACAGGAGTGCAGGAGGGGGTGAGGGGTGCAGGCTCTGGGAGGGAATTTGGGTGCGGGAGGGGGCTCAGGGATGGGGCAGGTGGTTGAGGTGTGGGATGGGGTTCGGGGTGCGGGCTCTGGTTGGGAGTTTGGGTGCAGGAGGGGGTTTGGGGTACAGGCTCCGGCCGGGCGGTGCTTACCTCAGGCGCTCCTGGAAGCAACCAGCATGTCCAGCTCCTAGGCTTAGGGGCAGCCAGGCTGCTCTGCGTGCTGCCCCTGCCTGCAGGCACTGCCCTCGCAGCTCCCATTGGCCGCAGTTCCCCGTTCCCAGCCAATAGGAGCTGCATAGTTGGCGCTCTGGGCGGGGGCAGCACACGGAGACACCTGGCCGGCGCGGACATGCCAGCCACTTCCAGGAGCGGCATGGAGCCAAGACAGGTAGGGAGCCTGTCTTAGTCCCGCTCGCCACCGGACTTTCAGTGGCATAAAGTCTCCCAGATTGGCTTCAGTAGCCTCCAAGAGATCGAGCCTGATTCCAGGAGACTCCTGGCCAATCTGGGAGGGTTGGCAACCCTAGTTAAGATGGAATTTTTATAAGCTGAAACATGCACATGGGTTATTTTCTTTCAATCTTAGAGCCATTAAAGTTACAAATATAGCACCTGCTTGGGTAGACACTTGCACCTTTTCAGCACTCCATTAAAGTTAATGGGATTCCCATGGTCTGACCCCAGGAGTCCAGGACTGGGACCTGAGGCCTCATCCTGCAAACACTCACTACCTATTGTGCTTACTACTATACGCAGTTTAACACAACTTCTGTGCTAATATTCATGGTAGCAACACTATGCATGTACTTGCAGGATCAAGTACTTCATTCAGGATGGCACTTCGCAGAACTTGAATGTACCTACAACCGGCATGTTTTATATGGGGGGAGGGTTAGCTCAGTGGTTTGAGCATTGGCCTGCTAAACCCAGAGTTGTGAGTTCAATCCTTGAGGGGGCCACTTGAGGATCTGGGGCAAAATCAGTACTTGGTTCTGCTAGTGAAGGCAGGGGGCTGGACTCAATGACCTTTCAAGGTCCCTTTCAGTTCTAGGAGATGGGATATCTCCATTTATTTATTTATCAGATGAATGTTTGTACCTCTAAAGAGCAGGTGCCACTGGAAACTGAAATCTCCTAGAGCCAAAGAAAAGCTAGTCTGCAGGCAGATAATGACTGCCTGACCTGAAGGGACCACACTCTCAGGGCAAGAGATAGGTAATGCAATCTCTGTATGATAGCTCTCATCCTAAATAGATATTTTTGATTGTACCAGATGGCATACAGTGTCTTTGCAGAGAGTCTGCAGTCCACACAGCCTTGTGCTAAAAGTAGGAAACCCATAAAATTCAAGGCAACATGTTCAGCATGAACTGGCATCCTAGAGATGTAAGGTCAGTGCTTTAATACACAACTCCCACAAAATGGAATTTAATTACGTGAGGCAGCCCTGAGTTCCTCCCTCAGCAGTCCTTCCCTTCCTCCCCCAACCCCCATTTCTCTCCTTTTCCTGTATATCTTTCTTCTGTCAGGTACCTGTTTCTTAAAAATAAAGGGGGGGGGGTGTGTTTCTGTCCCCTGTTTATTTTACATTGCAGCTTTGTAAGTATAGACTTTTTGAATAAGTAGCAACAATTAAGACAAGATCAAAGGGTTTTCCTACTATTAAAATTTTATACAGAGAATGCACAATGAAAAAGTTATGCTGGTCATCTAGATATAGGAAATAGACAAGTAATTACATCATGCTCTCTAATGGGTGTACTACAGAATAAACTATTAACATTTTCAGATTATTCCAAAGGAACCAAATAATGTAAGTACAATCGCTCTATTGAATGAAGAATGTGGGAGTAAAAAAATCATCCACTCCAATAGTTTAGTGTCTCCTGCTACAGTATATCTAGTCATCTTCTAAAATGTTTTACTCAGTGAAGGTTGTCTGCTTGGATACCCTCCCTACCCTCTCCGGGATGTAAAACCATCCAAGAGCTTCAAGCTGTAGCAGGTCATCAGACTATTAAAACCGTAATCTCATGGAAACCTAACATATAAATTAAAATAATCTACCCAGCCAGTTGACTTTAACTGTGCTAGTGCTGTATTGTATGAAACATCAAAATCACTCCTAACAAATAGTTTTCTCCCCCAAACATATCAATGTCTCTGCCTGTATGTCATCCTCTACTTCAAGACCATAACAACAATTTCAAGAATTAAGCCAAGCAATTCAGGTTACTTGATCAAATTCAAGCATAAAAATTAGCAGAGATATGTGATATATAGAATAGATTCATAGATTCATAGATTCTAGGACTGGAAGGGACCTCGAGAGGTCATCGAGTCCAGTCCCCTGCCCGCATGGCAGGACCAAATACTGTCTAGACCATCCCTGATAGACATTTATCTAACCTACTCTTAAATATCTCCAGAGATGGAGATTCCACAACCTCCCTAGGCAATTTATTCCAGTGTTTAACCACCCTGACAGTTAGGAACTTTTTCCTAATGTCCAACCTAGACCTCCCTTGCTGCAGTTTAAGCCCATTGCTTCTTGTTCTATCCTCAGAGGCTAAGGTGAACAAGTTTTCTCCCTCCTCCTTATGACACCCTTTTAGATACCTGAAAACTGCTATCATGTCCCCTCTCAGTCTTCTCTTTTCCAAACTAAACAAACCCAATTCTTTCAGCCTTCCTTCATAGGTCATGTTCTCAAGACCTTTAATCATTCTTGTTGCTCTTCTCTGGACCCTTTCCAATTTCTCCACATCTTTCTTGAAATTCGGTGCCCAGAACTGGACACAATACTCCAGCTGAGGCCTAACCAGAGCAGAGTAGAGCGGAAGAATGACTTCTCGTGTCTTGCTCACAACACACCTGTTAATACATCCCAGAATCACGTTTGCTTTTTTTGCAACAGCATCACACTGTTGACTCATATTTAGCTTGTGGTCCACTATAACCCTTAGATCCCTTTCTGCCGTACTCCTTCCTAGACAGTCTCTTCCCATTTTGTATGTGTGAAACTGATTTTTTCTTCCTAAGTGGAGCACTTTGCATTTGTCTTTGTTAAACTTCATCCTGTTTAACTCAGACCATTTCTCCAATTTGTCCAGATCATTTTGAATTATGACCCTGTCCTCCAAAGCAGTTGCAATCCCTCCCAGTTTGGTATCATCCGCAAACTTAATAATCGTACTTTCTATACCAATATCTAAGTCGTTAATGAAGATATTGAACAGAGCCGGTCCCAAAACAGACCCCTGCGGAACCCCACTCGTTATGCCTTTCCAGCAGGATTGGGAACCATTAATAACAACTCTCTGACTACGGTTATCCAGCCAGTTATGCACCCACCTGATAGTAGCCCCATCTAAATTGTATTTGCCTAGTTTGTCGATAAGAATATCATGCGAGACCGTATCAAATGCCTTACTAAAGTCTAGGTATACCACATCCACAGCTTCTCCCTTATCCACAAGACTCGTTATCCTATCGAAGAAAGCTATCAGATTGGTTTGACATGATTTGTTCTTTACAAATCCATGCTGGCTGTTTCCTATCACCTTACCACCTTCCAAGTGTTTGCAGATGATTTCCTTAATTACTTGCTCCATTATCTTCCCTGGCACAGAAGTTAAACTAACTGGTCTGTAGTTTCCTGGGTTGTTTTTATTTCCCTTTTTATAGATGGGCACTATATTCGCCCTTTTCCAGTCTTCTGGAATCTCTCCCGTCTCCCATGATTTTCCAAAGATAATAGCTAGAGGCTCAGATACCTCCTCTATTAGCTCCTTGAGTATTCTAGGATGCATTTCATCAGGCCCTGGTGACTTGCAGGCATCTAACTTTTCTAAGTGATTTTTAACTTGTTCTTTTTTTATTTTATCTGCTAAACCTACCCCCTTCCCATTAGCATTCACTAGGTTAGGCATTCCTTCAGACTTCTCGGTGAAGACCGAAACAAAGAAGTCATTAAGCATCTCTGCCATTTCCAAGTTTCCCGTTACTGTTTCTCCCTCTTCACTAAGCAGTGGGCCTACCCTGTCTTTGGTCTTCCTCTTGCTTCTAATGTATTGATAAAAAGTCTTCTTGTTCCCCTTTATTCCCTTAGCTAGTTTGAGCTCATTTTGTGCCTTTGCCTTTCTAATCTTGCCCCTGCATTCCTGTGTTGTTTGCCTATAGTCATCCTTTGTAATCTGTCCTAGTTTCCATTTTTTATATGACTCCTTTTTATTTTTTAGATCATGCAAAATCTCGTGGTTAAGCCAAGGTGGTCTTTTGCCACATTTTCTATCTTTCCTAACCAGCGGAATAGCTTGCTTTTGGGCCCTTAATAGTGTCCCTTTGAAAAACTGCCAACTCTCCTCAGTTGTTTTTCCCCTCAGTCTTGATTCCCATGGGACCTTACCTATCAGCTCTCTGAGCTTACCAAAATCCGCCTTCCTGAAATCCATTGTCTCTATTTTGCTGTTCTCCCTTCTACCCTTCCTTAGAATTGCAAACTCTATGATTTCATGATCACTTTCACCCAAGCTGCCTTCTACTTTCAAATTCTCAACGAGTTCCTACCTATTTGTTAAAATCAAGTCCAGAACAGCTTCCCCCCTAGTAGCTTTTTCAACCTTCTGAAATAAAAAGTTGTCTGCAATGCAGTCCAAGAATTTGTTGGATAGTCTGTGCCCCGCTGTGTTATTTTCCCAACATATATCCGGATAGTTGAAGTCCCCCATCACCACCAAATCTTGGGCTTTGGATGATTTTGTTAGTTGTTTAAAAAAAGCCTCATCCACCTCTTCCACCTGGTTAGGTGGCCTGTAGTAGACTCCTAGCATGACATCACCCTTGTTTTTTACCCCTTTTAGCCTAACCCAGAGACTCTCAACACTTCCGTCTCCTATGTCCATCTCTACCTCAGTCCAAGTGTGTACATTTTTAATATATAAGGCAACACCTCCTCCCTTTTTCCCCTGTCTATCCTTCCTGAGCAAGCTGTATCCATCCACACCAACATTCCAATCATGTGTATTATCCCACCAAGTTTCAGTGATGCCAACAATGTCATAGTTGTATTTATTTATTAGCACTTCCAGTTCTTCCTGCTTATTACCCATACTTCTCGCATTTGTATATAGGCATCTAAGATACTGGTTTGATCTTTCCTCCCGGTTTTGTCCTGACCCTCCTTTCTCTCTGCCAATATAGCCCACACTCCCTCTCGTCTCTGACCCATCTCCCAGGTCTCCATGTTCCCCACTTACCTGCGGGCTTTGCTCACCAATAGTAGCTCAAGTGTTCCACCAAAAAAAACTTCACAGAGGTACTTAAAATAATTTGCCTTCTCTCATTTGACTCCATTTCATCAGTTATTTCTCATGGTTTGGCCTTGATAAAGTGTCTGCATACTACATAAAATGTTTGGCTAGCATAATTTATTTTCAGAAGCTGGATACATAATGGATGCAATTCCTCTGTCTTGGAATTTCTTTTTCAAATTAATAAAACTCCTTCTGTCTTTTAACAGCATTGCAGTGCGGGTCAAGGATATTACTTCCTTTCTTCCTGTAATACCAAATTTTCAATGGGTCTGATAGCTTTTAGAGTGCTATTTTGTGCATGTTCATAGGATAGTTTGGGATAGTATTACAACTGAAGGAAGCCTTCGAGCAGAAATTAAAGTTAAACTATTATCCACAAGGTGGTGGTCCCCAAAAATCTTTCAGCAGTTTTGCACACAAAATATTGCCAAATCCTTAATCTCTGGTTTTCCTTGAACTCCCACAACTCTGCAATGTATAATCATTTAATGATTCTCTGCCTCGTCTGTGATATTACCCATTTTGTAATTACTGAATATGTCCATGAATGCAGCATCAAAACACAACAATCAGTTTTCAAGTGTTACCATCCCATCTGAATTTCTAATTTTCTCTAATATTCCATCTACTTTGCAATTGATCTTGGTAAGAGATCTTAAAACAATATCAATTTTTATTAAATAAGTCTGCTCATGCAATCATTTGCTGTTTTGGGTTCATCCTGTCTCACAGAGCACAGATTTGGTGGGTGATGCTTCAGGGGACTTGGCAACAGGGCCGGCTTTAGGCCAATTCAACCAATTCCCCTGAATTGGGCCCCGCCCCTCAGAGGGCCCCGCACCCAAGCCCCAGTACGGCGTACCGGCAAGAGCCAGTGTGCTGTACCGGGGTGTCCCGGCTACCCCTGGGGACAATTTAAAGGGTCTGGGGCTCCCAGCAGGGGCTGGAGCCCCAGGCCCTTTAAATTGCCACCAGAGCCCCACTGCTGGAGCCCTGGGGTAGGGCTGTGGGGCTCTGGGGGCTATTTAAAAAGTCTGGGGCTCCCGTTGCTTCTACCACCCCGGCCCTTTAAATAGCCGCTGGAGCCCCGCCGCTTCCCCAGGGCTCCCACGGCTATTTAAAGGGCCGGGGCGGTGGAAGCAGGGGAGCCCCAGGCCCTTTAAATAGCCCCCGGGCGGCGGCGGCTGCTGCTGCTACCACGGTGGGGGAGGGGGCACTTACCATACAGGATGGGCTGTACCCGCACCCTCTGCCTGCACCAGCCCCGCACCCCCTGCCCTGCCCGCAGCCAGCCCCTGTCTCCAGCCAGCCCCGCACCCCCTGCCCTGTCTCCAGCCCCACACCCCCTACTCTGCCCGCACCAGCCCCTGTCTCCAGCCAGCCCCGCACCCCCTGCCCTGCCCGCAGCCAGCCCGTCTCCAACCAGCCCCGCACCCCCTGCCCACAGCCAGCCCCTGCTGCACCCCCGGCCCTGTCTCCAGCCAACCCCTGCCGCACCCCTCTCCAGCCCTGCCCGAAGCCAGCCAGCCCCAGCCACCCCCCTGCCCGCACCAGCCCTGCACCCCCTGCCCTGCCCGCACCAGCCCTGCACCCCCTGCCCTGTCTCCAGCCAACCCCTGCCACACCCGCCTGCCTGAAGCCAGCCAGTCCCTCTGTCTCCAGCCCTGCCAACCCATGCCGCATCCCCCTGCAGCCCTGCCTGAAGCCAGCCAGCCCACCCCACACACCCGTGTCTCCAGCCAGTCCCGCACCCCTTGCCCTGCCTGCAGCCAGACCCTACCTCCAGTCAGCCCCTGCCCTGCCTCCAGCCAGCCCCATGTCCAGTGGTGCCCTGCCGTTCCCAGGGCAGTAACCCTGCACACCTGCTTCAATGAGGGGGGCAGGGAGCAGCTGGGACCCACACGTGCACACCGGGTGACCAGACAGCAAGTGTGAAAAATCGGGATGGGGGTGGGGGTAATAGGATCCTATATAAGAAAAAGACCCCAAAATCGGGACTGTCCGTATAAAATCAGGACATCTGGTCACCCTAGCACACCCCCAGGGAGTGGTGGGGACCCACACATGTGAAACGGAGCTCATTTCTAGTTCAGGGCCATCTTTTTAAAAAAGAACTTTAGGTAGGGTTAACATACATCCATATTTTCCCAGACATGTCAGGCTTTTTGGTTCTTAAATCACCGTCCGGGAGGAATTTTTAAAATTTAAAATTTAAAAATTCCTCCCGGGAAAATACTGACCTATGGTAATCCTATTGGTACAAAAAATACATACTGTGGCACATCTCTTAAATCAGAACTTTTTATAGGGAACCGGTTGCTAAGAAATGAAAGGCTTTTTTTTTTAAGGTTTTTTTTTTTTTAGTCATCCCTGCCGGGGCCCGCGGAAAATGTTGGAATTGGGCCCCGCACTTCCTAAAGCTGGCCCTGCTTGGCAAGTTCTTTCACATATTTTTGCCTCTTTGGTTCAAAGTTGAGAAAAGGTTTTCTTAAGATTGACTAGTGGGGTTTTTGTTTTGTTTTATTTGCAATTGTAAATTTCATCCAGTCTCCCCATCCATGGGAGTAAAAAGCAAGAGGGAGCCAAATTAATAAACTGACAGCAAAGCTCTCTCTAACCATGTCCTTCGAGCTTGTCCTATTACCTCATCCTTTCATTTTAGTTTTGTTGCCAAATGTGTGTCACAGACTCAGTCAGACTCCATGCTTAGTGTAGTTTATTACACTAGATGTGTTAAAATAAATAAAATGGTGTTGATATGAGAGTTGAAAAAGTGAATGGAGTGTACGGCAGTTTGATTTTGTGATTAGAGACGTTTTTCATTCTGCAGGAAAGGGCTTGAAGCCCAAAGAACATTGCAGTAATTTCCTATGATCTCACCTTTTATTTTATTTTATTTTATTTGGGATTTCTTTGTTCTCATGCAGAGAAGGCAGAAGAGCAAGAATAAAGCTTTTGGAGACTTCTATAAATTAATAAATGCCCAAACTTTTGATTTTAGTTTTTATGCATGTATCTCAAATACACTGCACATTAAATCATATTTCCGGGAATAAGAGTTTTGTCTTTTTTACAGTACTTTGTTGCAAAAGCCCCAGGCACAATTTATTAGGTTTTTCCACATAAGTAGTAAAGCTTTGGTATATTTGTTGGAGTTACTGTAGGATACCATTCTGATATCTTAATAGTGATAGCACAATATGCGTGCCTCGAAACAGATTTCTGTTAACCTGTTCCTTATGACATTGTTGCATATTCATGAAGTTCGAAGGGCCCTGTTTAATTTTTACTAGTGAGACAAAAAGAAAACAAAAAAAAAACCTCACCTTTAACTGTTGTTCTTAGTAAATTATTACTATGCTATTTAGCTCTGTTACTGCAAGAGGAGAACTATTTCCTTGGGTAAATGTCTGTCGTCTCCAGTGCAGTCTCTCTTTAGTAATAGTAAAATATTTTTAGCTGTTATTGAATGCTTTATATCTAATTGGTGACAGGCATTGTGCTCAAATTAATGCTCAGCTCCAGTTATAATATCATTATGTCATCACAATGAAAAATTCTAATTAAGATGATCTGTTTTCCAGGAAAAAGTTTAGTATATCAATGAATCTATTTTATCAGGGGTGAGCAGTTTGCTCCCCATCCCCCCAATCAGAGCCTGAATTATTAGAAAAACATCACAGATGCATGCTGCATTGGACAAAGAACACATGCCTGCATTTAAATCATGTATATCTTACTTTTTACTGATGTAATTGTGAAATATGTTCTTTTTGCATTCATAATTAGGGGGTGGAACAGATGGTGAAGGCTTAGTTTAAAATAATCTGTCATTAAAATAACCTAGCCTACTGGTAATTCTTCACTCTAACTGGAGTTTAGGTCAGGGTAACAGGGTTTTTTGCAGCATTGGAATACAGGAGAAGGAATTAGGGACTTCATGGATAGTATGATATATGAGGATATTCCCCAGAAGGACACTGTAGTAAGATTTCAGTCTCTGAAATTTGGCTGTAGTGAGAATATGCAAAAATACCAGGGACAAAATTTCTTCTACAAATATAAATCCATTTAACAATGCATTATATATTGTACTCATTCAAAGTGGTACAGTTAGTTTCATATCCTGCAAGGAAATAATTCCACAGTTTCACAAATACTGGAAGAGCCATTCAGTGTTTTGGGTTAAAAAAAGTCTTACATTTTTTGCATTATATAGATGTCAGAGGCTATAAATTATAATTATTGGCACTATTATTGAGAGGTGATATAGCTACTGACTTTTACATCTGAATCTCACTTCCTTCAGGTCTACCACATAGACTTACTGAAATATGACATAGGAAATCTTGTATCAGTCCTGTCTGGCTAGCTTAGAACTGTTTTTAGTAATAAGAAGACTGTCTCAATAAATCAGACACCTGCATGTCTTTAAAACATTTATTTAAGTGTTTCCTCTAGGATTTTGTTCTCTAACTGCTTTGAAGAAAGCATATAGATTTCAGCATGGTATTATGATAAATCTTCTTGAGGAGGGGCAAGTATTAACATTTGTGTCGGTTCTTTTTCATCTTAATCCAACCTTGGTTAATAATCAGAAAATTCTACATAGTGGGTAAGAAGATGTAATTAACCCTTTGACCCCAGAATCTTAATTGGAGCCTGTTGAAAACAGTGGGGCAGTTTAAAAAAAATTAAAAAGTAGCCTGTGGTGAGTGAAACAACATAATAAATAATGGTTTTCTCAAATCAAAATTAAAAAGTGCTATGAAACTTCACCTTTAATCACATTTTATACATAAGTAATAAGTATAAACTGTCTCAAAATAAGAGTGTTATTAGTCTTTTTCTTAGATCAGAGATGCCCCAAATTTGGCCATCTGAGGGCCTCATTAACAACTTTCAAGAACCCCAATAGTGAGCATAAAATTGAGCTGATGGCAGCCAACCTCACATTAAAAACAAAGGGGGAAGGGAGCTTGAGAGTGCAGGTCCCAAAATATATATTCCATCTATATCTGAGTGGCCTCTGCTTATGTGAAAATGGAGCATTTTGTGAAGTCTGTTTAGTCTCTGCATGCCGCACCTCTGTACTAAGTTGACAATGGCTTTGGAACAGAGTATAGGCCATGCTTGCCTTTGTTTTACAGAGTTTCTCTTTAGAAGTCTGATCTTTGGTAGTTACTCTGGGGTCCTCAACTTGAAAGAGAGCTTTACAATTTTGCTAGAGGGAAACACCTGTGTTTTTCTAACAATAGTTATGCAGTTGGACATATGTATGTAATTCAAATCATACTTCCAAGAATATCTCTTTGCTAAACAAAAATTGGCAGCAAACATGTAGTGTACCATGGTGTCAAATACTCTTCTACAAGACACCTTCCCGTAGCCCCTCCACCACCATTGTTTGAAGGCTGGATGGTGTCTTGGTGTGCATAAAGGACACAGGCTTTATGAAAAATTGAAAAATTTCAACACGCATTACCTAAATAATAAATATTCATAAATAATACCTATGAATAACAAATGAGACAGCCCTTCACAGATACTGTTTGACCTGTATAAGGAACAACAACATTGGCACAAGGGTGCTTAGCCCATCTTTGCCCTCTCATATATTTAAGATGGACTAGATTACATTAGAAGGTTTTCCTATTTTTGTGGGATGGGTTGTCCTAGATACTAGAAATAGAGTTTGTCTTTTCCTTCCACCACTTTTGGTTTTTCTCTCATTGCCTTGCATTTCAGGAATTGAAATAGTTAGCTCCTTAGTAATCTAATAGGCAATGACTTTTTCAAAATGTGATTAGATGCACATTATATACAACTCATTTTGCTCTTCTGACCCTTTCAAATGCTGAATTCTGTCAGTGTTGATACACAAGTATAACAGGGGCAGGGGATATGGGAGAGGAGAGAGAAAGTAAGAGGAGGAGGAGGGTTCATCCACTCTCTATTCTAGTAACTCAAACTGGCAAATTGGAGGAAATCTTATGGGAATGGTCATGAGTGAGTCACACAGAGAGGAAAAACAGCTTTGTGGTATCCTTCCCTGGCACCACCAATCCAGGAACATCCCAGCCATAGTGCTTCTCGGGCAACTCCATGAGACAAAGGTGGAGAACAGCCTCCCAGAAAGGGATGGAGGAGCAGGAACAGCCACTCCTACACCAGGAAGGAGTAGAAGATAAAAGCTGTTTAACTGAGAGAAGCGACAAATGGGTGACATGAATGAGTCACTATTATAGTGAGAGTTGGCAATGACACCTGTAATTAAAGGTGATTAACACTTTCCATTGTAAGTCCCTGTTTTCAGTTGCTCTTAACTTTTCAAACTTTAACGATTCAGGCTGAAATTTTCCATGCCTTGTGTCTACCTGAAGATAACTTTTTTGTTTTGTTTTGTTTTTTTAAAGTTTCAGCAAAAATGGTTGAGCTGTGTCCAAAAATGAGGTTGGGGAAAACTATGCTGCTTTGTCAATATTAAAAATTTTTTACTGCCATTTTATTGAGAAGCTTAAATTCTTAAACGTGATGGTGCTCACACTTGCACTTTGTCCGCGATATAATCCAGGTGCCTTTTACTGTCACTCATAGGTGCTGACTCCATGGGTGCTCTGGGGCTGGAGCACCCACAGGAAAAAAATGGTGGGTGCTGAGCATCCACCGGCAGCCCCCTCAGCAGAACCTGCCCCTCACCCCAGCGCTTCTTGCCCGCTGGTGGGCTCCACTGATCAGTGCCTCCCCCCTCCTTCCCCACTCGTACCACCTGCCTCAGATCAGCTGTTTCATGGTGTCAGGAGCCACTGGGAGGGAATATGGAGGAGTGAGGGCACAACACGCTCGGGGGAGGGGGTAGAACAGCACGGGGAAGAGGCAGGGGTGGGAAGAAGCAGGGTGGGGTCTTGGGGGAAAGGGTGGAGTGGGGGCAGAGCCTGGGCGGAGCCAGGGGGAGTACCCCCCGGCAGATTAGAAACTCCGCACCTATGCTGTCACCACAAAAATTCCACCCAGATTTGGCCAAATGATTATATAATGTGGCAAACAAGCTAGAAAAGATCAGTGAGGCACTCATGCTGAATTTACCCTTTCTCATAATATAAGAACAAAAAGGCTGGAAATGTAAAATTTACAAGAGGAAGAACTTTTTATGCAACACATAATTAATCTGTGGAACTCATTGCCTCAATATATTATTGAGACAAAGAACATAATGGGATTCTAAAAAGGAACAGACATTTTTATGGGTAATAAAGAATATCTTCAGTAACTCTAGTTATACATTTGTGCTTAAAGACATAAGCCAACTACTAACAGCCTGAGTTTAGGGAAAAACTTTCCCAGTTGACCTCTTATTGCATAAATGTCCACTATGGATATTTCACACATTCCTCTGAAGCATCCGATATTATCCACTGTTGGATACTGGATTAACATATCTAGACCAGTGGCCTGATTCAATATGGCAATGACTGTGTTCCATAGGCAGTGTGGGGAGATAATGGCAGCATGGTAACGAGTCAATGGGATGTGACTGCTGTTGGAAAGAGGCACTCTATCAAATACACCAACACATGGCTACATAGTCATAGAGTTTTCAATACTATTTATAGCAGGGGTTTAAACATTAATGTTCCCTGTAGCATTGGTAGCCCCATGTTCCTGAAGGACACCTTAAGCCACAGAGCTTTTAAAGGAAGCCTCCTCTTCTGACCTTTCTCACAGGGGAGGGTAAGAGAACGGGACACAGACACAGTAGCAGAAGAGATGTTAGAGAATAGAGGATGCCACATTTATAAAGGTTTTAATTTTGCCCTTGTACAGATCTAAATCTGAGTTCCACCATTCCAGATTTTTCACCTGTTATTGACATTAAAGTTCAAGGAGCCTATGTTAATCATTTGCGGGGTGGGTGGGAGGGAAGATGATGATTTATAAGATGCCATAAACTGCTTGCATAGTATAAATGTTTTTACTTGAAGAAAGTCTATGTAAATTTACATTTTTATTAATTCATAAATATAAATTAGAGAGCCTTTCTTTAATGCAATATCTTTTGTGAGTGTTTGTTTTCCAATGTGTGGTTCATTCTTTTGAGAAAACACAGATTTTTGAACTAATTCCACCACCTACTACATCAGAGAGAGGTGAACACTTGCCAAAGTCAGCTTCTGACCGGCAGTATGTTAGAAATTAATCAAGAAGCAGAGGAATCAAAACATTAAAAAGCTTCAGGAATCACTGCTCTGTATTTGAAAGAGAGTGAAATTATTGCAGTGACTTTGGCATGTTACATTTTTCTCTAAATTTGTGTGCAACTCTGTTATCTTGTTCTAAGAAGTGGGTTGTAGCCCACGAAAGCTTATGCTCTAATAAATTTGTTAGTCTCTAAGGTGCCACAAGTACTCCTGTTCTTTTTCCAAGAACATGTTGATCTCAAATGTAATACATTTGTGCTTTACACATACCTCTATCCCAAGGCTTGGATTTGGGATGTTTCCTCATTTGCAATTTCTTATAGTATTACTAATCTCTATAAATGTGTGGTTTTGCTTCGGCAAACGTTACATATGTGTTTTGCCAATAATTGGCCTCAATAGAGGAATAAACATGAAATGCCATGTATTCCCAATGAAGAGGCATATTTTCATCTTGATGTGTAGTGATTTACTCCATGTATCAAATTTAGAATATATCTCTGTTTATTAACTGCAGTCATGTTTCAAAAGCTGTGACTTAATGTGTATAATCGTATCTTGATTTTTCCATTTGCAATGGAAACCAGATCTAAAGACTTGAACCTGTCAGAATAAAATTGAATCTAGTTTTACACTAAAGGGATGAAATTCATAAAATTTCTATAGACCCAACATAGTGGACAGTATCTGTTGATTGGCTTTGTTTGTTCTCCCACAAAAGGCACATGTGTGTGTGTGTGTGAGGGGAGGTTGGAGTAATCCTGGATTAATTAACAAACTATGGAGGTCCATAGTGGTTCAAGTGATGATCTGAATTTTTCTCTTGCTCAGTTTTTTGTGAGGGGGAATTTCCCCCTTTACTACTACATAATTTTTGCATGTAGAAAAACTGAAGTATATTTGGTATTATTTTTTCCTTATTTCTTGTTTCATGCAAATGAGAATAAATTACACATAATGTATCTATGATGTAAGGAAGAAAAAATTTCCTCATACTTTGGTATATACCTGTGTGCTGTTTGAGCATATATAAATACAATATACTATAAAAGAATTGTATTTGGAATACAAGTTAAAAATGTTTATATAGAAAACAAAACATCATCCTCAATTTAGTGTTTGATGCCTTTGTTTTAATCTGTTACCAGCTTTGCATCAATCTATTTACTTTTTTTTTTTCTTACTCTGCAGTCCCTGGATGGATTTGTATTTGCACTAAACCAAGAAGGAAAATTTTTGTACATTTCAGAAACTGTCTCCATCTATTTAGGCCTATCCCAAGTAAGTAAAAATTTTCGATTCTAGAATGTAATTGTGTAAGCTGCACTCTTCTGCTAAAGTAATAATCTGTTTTGCAGTATTTTGCATGAATTACGGAATCCATTACTTAAGATCTGTGTCTGGTTCATTCTGAGAAGTAATTGAGAAGTATATGTGTCAGTATTGAATGTTCAGATAAAATAAACTTGGGCCTGAAAACTTTTTGTCACAAAGGATCATTATTAATTTATTGAGAACAAATGAAGTTTCTTTTCTCAGTTGTTTTGAACTTTAAACCTCTATACCTGCTAGGAAAGGGACACACTAATAGTACTTCCCTTGTGTCCTATTACTGGATGTTTATGGAGTACCCTTTATTATCCTGGGAGCTGACACAATGACAGGGAGTCATTTGGAGTCAAGAAATGCTGAAAGAGACCATTAAAATGTCTTGCAGGGAGGGTTCCAACAAGGACATATTTTGTAGCCTTCACAAATGTTCACTAATACGAAATGACAAATTTATAAAATACAGTATTTTGATTATTTGCAGTTTAATTGCTGACATCTGTTTTTCAGAGGCTAAAAGGGAAGGAAAAAGGAAAAGTTGCTTGTTGTGGCTTATTGCTAATCCTACTGCATTCAGAGGCTTCTAGCCGAAATAGCCTTCTATTTGGATTCAGAAATGCAGCAGAGAGTTTTTGCATGATGATTTGCCAAGTAGGATAATCTACTTCCAGTACAGTCACCCTGAGGAGATAAAAATGGAGATAATGTTTGTGTCTGCTCTTTTAAATGGGGACCCATAGTGAACTTGTTGCTTGAGTAAGTTGGCACAGCTCAGAGGAGGCAACTATTAGTATTGGAAGCTTTCAAAAACTAGTGATTTTGCTGTGCCCCAGCTACATTAAGAATGAGATTTTAAAATAATGAGAGAGATTTTAATGTTTGGTGCAGAAAAAGACCAAATTTAAATATTATCTGATGAGAATTAGAATAAGAGTTATTAACTCTGCAAAGACCATCCAAGCAATTGGCTATAGTGTGTACACCAATTTTGTTTTGTAGAGGCTTTAGCAAACCAAATGATAGAAATAGAAACGGAGCTATTTTTAATTTAGTATTCATATTCTTGTCTCTCATTGAAGTCCCTAGTTTTGTAATGGGCTTTAATCCCTGCCTTAATCTGTTTGGGAGCTAGTATCAAGGATCTCAGGTTTTGAAATTGGTGCACCACCATGTTGCTAAAACAGTAAAGAATCAGAACTTTAATGTTGTTATTGTCTTAAGCTCATATTAATCTGTTTTATGCATAGTATCCAACAAAGTTTAATAAGCCAATAAAGAAAAAGGATGAATAATTAGTTTAAGCAGGTAAATGCTAATTAGGGAACTCCTGAAAGGCATCCATTATACACTAGCTTAAAACAAATTTTACAGCCCTGGTTAGTGGTGTAATCCAAATTCTGTCAAGGCAACTGCATTTTCTGTAATTGAGATGTGTATGTTTGCTTTGCATAACAGATGGCTCTGTATGCTTAGACTGATAGCTAGGAAAATAATAATTGCATTATTCTGGCCAAAAGAATATTAGCTCTTGGGTTTTGGCCATTTCAGTCAGTCCTCCTGCCAGCACAGCATATGCACATATATGGATTGGATTTTCAAGGAAATTGATGCATCTGGAATAGTGTGGCCATCTGAAATATCATCTGTTAAAGAAAAATGTGGCTTTAACCCTATGCTAGTCTCTTGTAAAAGCATTTTCTTCCACTGATTTTTAACTGCAATAGCTGGTAAGACTCTCCTTATTCTAAACTTGTGTCAAGTTGTTGAGACATTACACTTCTCCTTTGAAGCAAGTGTTCAGATGAATAAAGCAATTGCTATTTTTATTAATTATTTGTGTGACTGTAGCACATAGGACTTTATTAATGGACCAGGACACTATACTAGGTTCTATACAAACATGGAACAAAAAGACATTCCCTGTCCCAAAGGGCTTACAGTCTAAGATGAGAGACAACAGGGGGATGCAGGCCAGTGGGGGAGTACTAAGAAACAATAAGACAATATTGGTCAGCCTGATGAGATGTGGTCTCAGCACATCAGCAGCCTAACCATTGACACATTTTTTGTAGGCTTAATGGAACAGTATGTTTTTGAGGAGGGTTTTGAAGGAGGACGAGTTAAGATTTGCAGAGGTTTATGGGAAGCTCCTCTCAAGCATGAGGGGCAGCATGGCAGAAAGCACAAAGGTGCTTGTTAGAAAATGTAACAAGCGGATGATGGAGGCTGGCATCCTGATCAGATCGGAAGCAGGAGCTGACATCGACATGAAAGGTGATGAGCAGAATAGGGATAGCCATGAAAGGCCTTGTAAGTGAAGATGAGTAGCTTATGTTTGATGTGCTTGAGACAGGAACACCAATGGAGGGATTGCCTAAACATGTTACAGTATTTGACATATCATAACATCTCTTTGCATTTACTAATCGAGGTATCAGTGAAAAATTTTGTTGAAAAATCAGGCGCAAGATTTTGGACTTCATCACCATAATAAGTGAAATCTGCTGAGGGCCTTTGATTTACCCACAAAAATATGTCTAGTTGGTGTCCCCATCAGTCTTTGCTTAGGACATTTGTATTTTATCAGGCCATAAATGAGTAAACGTGTACACTGTATACATCCTTACCACATTTTTTTCAATTGCCTTCCTGTAAATGCTGTAAAATCTTACAGATGCATCACTAGCAGCAGCTAAAGGAAAACTGCAATCATGCATACTATATAGCCATTCAAATGCTGTATTTATTACAAAGAGCTGATTGGCAAAAATAGCCATGCAAACAAATTCTCGAAGTACAAAGGAAATGCTAATATGTCACTACAGTAATTTCAAAATAGTCCAAAGTGAGGAAGCCATTGCAGTATGTTGTTATTTCATTGAATTGTGATATGTGATGAAGCTGGCAAGAACAAGCATTAATGGGATATGAACACATAAGATATCTTGCCTCCAATTCTTTGCAGTATAGAATCATAGAAATGCAGAGCTGGAAAGGATCTCGAAAAGTTATCAAGTCCAGTCCCCATGCTGAGGCAGGACAAAGTAAATGTAGACCTTCCCTGACAGGTGTTTGTCCAACCTGTTCTTAAAAATCTCCAATGACTTGGATTCCACCACCTCCGTTGGAAGCCTATTCCAGAGCTTAACTACCTTTATATAAAGTGCTATAAGATAAATATTACTTGGTTCCTCTGTGAGGCTAGCTGAAGGTAGATTTGTGTAGAATGCACCCTGTAGACATTTTGTGAAACTTCTAAAACATTTCATAATGTAAATTCTAAGCTTCTTCAGTTGATTCCTCTTCCTGAAGTGCTGGCTTATGAGTTTTATTTTAATGTCTAGTGCTGCTTTGCTTACAGTACTTGGTTTTTGTTTCTTTGTCTTTTTTATTTAATATGAATGAAAATTAGGTAGCTCGGTATTTTAGAAATAAACAGGAAAAATGTGACATCCAATTAAAAGAAAACCGTCTTTTGACCTAACTTCAAAGGATGAATGTAGAGTTTTCTCCACAAGCCCAATTTTTCGCTTTTGTGTAACTTGAGAGTCAGTGGTTCAATAAAATGGATGCTGATGTGCAAAGTAAGATTAATAGTAAAGAAATCTGATAATACTAATATCTCTAGAGCTAGTCTGGGACTGATAATAATGAGGTTATTTGTTACAAAGTCTGGGCCTACTTTAATAATAAATAAAAATTGTAATAACTACTCTTTCAACATTGTAATGACACCAACATTGCAAATAGACACCAAAATATATATATTTGGGTTTTAAACACTTTGGCCTGGATTCACAAAAGGATGTACGTGCCTAAATCCCGGAATCAGACCCTCCTGGGATTAACAATCCCCCCCCACCCCCAGCTGCCTCCAAATTGTATAGGTGCCCAAAATTACTCGGTACCTAAAAATTTTGAAGTAAAAGGCACCCCTCTTTCTACTTCTGAGCACACTCACTGCAGCCCCATGCCAGGCACCCGGATGCCTAAGCCCCAGAGTGATGCACAAATTGGGAGAAGGTAGGTGTTCCTTGCCTGCAGGGTTCAGTCCGGTAAGCATGCTCAGACTTTATCTAGTGGATTGGCTCCTGTATATAGTTTACAGAAAACAGCTTGGAGGAGTTGGGGGAGGGGAAAGAGACGTTCCCCTGGAATGTTTAGCCCAGTGACTAAGGAACTCCCCTGATTGGTGGCAGATCCCAGTTCAAATCCCTTTTCCCCCTCAGGTGAAGTAGGAACTTGAACCGGGGGTTTCTCACATCCATACTGACATACCAGGTGAGCATCCTAACTACTGGGCTAAAAGTTATGAAGGACTATGTCCTCTCCCCACCCTCTGCCTTCTTGCTAAAAGCACCTAACACTGGAGATGGTTTATAGCTAAGAATCCCGAGCAGAGGAAGATGTCTCCCTGTAGCCCAGACTAAGGTGCCAATCTCTCAGAGATGTGCAGGGCTTACCACACATCCCTTCAGGGCCGCCCAGAGGGGTGGGCAAGTGGGGCAATTTGCCCTGGGCCCCGCAGGACCCGCCACGAGAATATAGTATTCTATAGTATTGCCATTTTTTTTATGGCAGGGGCCCCCGAAATTGCTTTGCCCCAGGGCCCCTGAATCCTCTGGGCGGCCCTGCATCCCTTGGCTTTGTACCTCCCATTGGCTACCTTATGCGAGGAGCCTCCTTGCATGCTGGCTTTTGTGAATCCCATTCTGAGGTGCCTCTCTCTTCCCATTCATTGTATTGAAAACCTAGGTGCTGAACTCAGGCTTTGTGAATCCCAGTGATTTTCTAGACACCTACGTTTCTTTGTGAGTCTAGCCTTTTATCTTCAGGCTAGTGATGACCCGGAATTTTATGTTAGTTGGTTTGCAGAATTTGATTTTAGAGTGCTTCTTCCAAAACAGTTCATTCTGGAATGGCATTGAGAACAGTTTCAGAGAATATCAGATGCACATTTGTGGCAGATACTAAGGAGAAGAGATGAAGGAAACTAAAATAAGGGTTTAAAAGTTAGATGAAATGGGCTACATTGTATAGGCCATATCCTCAGCTTGTGTAAATCTGCATGGTTCCATTATGATTTGGTCCAGTATAAAGTATTCACATGTAGACTCATGATCATTTAGAAGCTTGCAGTGCATGTGTACATGCGGGTATCTACAGGGGGGATTTTTGCATGGAATTATTTACAGCAGTAAAACATGTAAGGAAAAATTCTGGCCCCATTGAAGTCAATAGCAAACTCCCATTGAATCCAGCTGGGCAGGATTTTACTCCTGGAGTAGAGGAGTATGCTCAGAAGCAGGAAAAAAAAAACACCTAAAAAGTGACTTGCAATGGGTACACGCCACTTTTCACACTGGTGCAACACATCTGCATCAGGGGTGCAAAAATCCCCAATGCAGGCCAGCTGTGTTTGTCTGTCCAGCCACATTGCAAATCCAGCAGACAGTTTGAAATACCAAGAAACTACCATCCTTTGAAAATGAACAACTCCTGAATTTCTTGAATTATTAATAGAGTGGGAACAGATTTCAAATATAGATGCCTAAATTGGTCACCAGATTCCCACATCTGGGCACTCAAATGGACACTCAGGCACTCAAATTGCTATTTAAGGCCTCTAAATGGCAATGTGAATGTCTAAATCTGGGATTTGGGTACATAATTTAGGTGGCTAGATTTAAGAATTGGCCCACAGCATGTTTTATCTTTGAATTGAACAATTTCTGCTTAAAAGAAAAATTACATCTAGAACAAAAATCGGAAATTAACAGAGTTTTATCATTAAAAAACATGATCAGCCAACGAGCTGGCTAAACCTCTTCTCATTTTCCTGAAACAAGCTCTCAGTCATCTCCTACTGACAGTTGTACTCTGCTTGTATATTATGGATTACCTCCCTTCTCTTTTCTTTCTGTAAAGTCTACACCTTAAAATAATAAGATACTTCCTACCTTAGCTTCAAGCTTCCCAGGACCCAGACAGGGTTGCAAATTGGCCCATTTAAAGAAAGCTGTCTAAAGGAGAGCAATGCAGCTGCACACATAATAAGAACTAATAGATGTGTGTGGGGGGGGGAGGGAGAATAAATTATTGTTTTGTCCTTTTAAAAACAAACTAGGTGCAGACAACAGGTATATTAGATATGAACAGCTTTACTCATTCTGTCACGGATCTTTGTAGTTTGGATCCCTGCACATTTGTTCTATGGAATGGCAAATAAAATTATAGCTACAGCACACAAGTACAAGGTCAAATAAATGACAGTACTCAGTCTATTTGTGAAGCTATTCTGAAAGGGAACCATGGTGCCAAATGTGGTTTATTTGAATAATAAAGAAGAATTAGATTCCCCTGATAACTTGGCTGAGGGCCAATAAATCACTGGAGGTTAAGGATGCTTTGCAACTGCCATGTATTTCTTTTGCTGTTAGGAAGCACAAACCTCAACTATTATGCTCTACCTGTTTTTCAATGCAAATCAAGTTGAGGTTGGTATATGGTTAATGCATTACTTTATGCTAGGTTTGTTTAAAAAAACAGTATAAGGAAAATGTTGATATTTGCATTTGTTCTGTTAGTTCTAGCTCATTTTCCCACTGTAACATTTTAAAACCTGTATTTCATGGACAAAATAAATACTGTGTAACAAAGCCTCATAATAAAATAATTAAGAACCTCCAGTATTTTTCTATTTAATATTTGAACTTAGTATTTTGTATTCTAGATTTGAATAGTAGTGGTAAGGATCATAAAATATTCAGTTAATAAATTCATGTACTAATTTTGATAATTATATAGAACTTTGACCCCTCTTAAACATAATTATTAAATAAAAGCAGATGAAATTCAGTATTGTATAGTTTTTCAGGAAGTATTTTTCAGTGTTCAGCATAGGAAAGTTATTTACTTTCATGTAAAAAGAAGGGTGTGGGGGAGGGATCCTTTTTCAAATACAGAGGCTTTGAGGGTTTTGAGACCATTGAGAAAATATAAGTATCAAAATAATTCAGAAACAGTACAAGGCACAGTGGCACATTATCAATTTACAACATTTAAATTGATAAATGCTTGGTGGTGAAGGCCTACAAGGGCACTTTGAAAAGCAAATAGCGACCTGGTGAAGAAATTGATTTCCCCCCCCCCCCCCGAAAATGACTGCATGATGCATCATTTGACTGCATGCTGTCCAAGTGCTTGACAGAGATAATCTCAGCAATCCCACGGGTGACCTTATCGTTCTCACCAGGGCAACTTTGTCTAGGTTCTGACTTTGTGCATGTCAAGGTTTCTCCAGGCAGGATCCTTAGGGGAGAAAAGTTCCTCTGTTCGATCCAGATATTGAACCACTCTTCAAGGCACCCCCCCACCTCCAAAAAGGCAAGCTCATTCTTTTTCTTCATAATTATGAATGAACTAAACAAGAGAAAATATCTGTAGACAGAGTATCTTTGCTGAAACCATTATTGCCTTTTCAGTGTAGTTTAGCATAGCTCTTAAAGGAGAAAAAGATACCTGCCATTAGAGGTTATCAGACACAGTCGAAAGGCTCCAAAGCACACTACAATCTTTTGCATAACAGAAATATTCCGTCCGGCTTCTTTCTTTCTTACAGTCAGTTTTCTTGGTTATCTTTGCATATGAAAAGTATTTGACATTGTTGCATTAATCCAAATTATTGTCTAATAATTTTGTCCCCTCTAATGATGATCTTGATTTTTTTCACCCTAACCCAAGAACTTTTAAGACAACTCAAGTGCAAATGACAAACTGACGCAAGGCATAAACATCAACATCAATATGCATAATTTTGCATAGACACCCTGTAACAACCTTCACTTGATGTGATCCAAAACACTTTGCCCATGTTATGTGGGTGTTATAAAATTGTTTTCTCTGGTACAGAAGAATATATTACACAAATATTCAGTTATAATGGTATTTTACAATTTGTAGTAATGTTTTTAAAATGTACTTAGAATTATCAAAAAATTGTGTTTATTATACAGTTTGTAATTGTTAATTAAAATTCCCGATTAACAATCTATTGAAAGCAGATGTTATGCTCTGTTTGGTACCCCAGTGCTGCATTAGCCACTGCCTTTGACACCCACAGTTCACCATATTCAACATCTTTTACCTCCTTCTTTCATCCACAACATTAATTCTGAGTGAACAAGACGTGCTTCCTTGCTTTTGACAAGATTTGCTGCAGTCTCATGCGACAAAAACCCAACACTCATTCCAGATTCAGAAAGTAGGATTTATAACAGCATTTTAATTTAATGTTGGATGTCGAACATATAAAGAGATCACAGTAGTACTAGAGCTGAAAATTGATGCCTTTTTTATTAGTGTCCTCTCAGAAGTGGGTGAGCCGCTGTTTGTGCAATGGAGCACAGAGCACCACAGTCAGATGAATGAGGATATGCTATCTGCAAGGAATCATATTTCAAACCACTGTCTGCTTCTATTGATGTGCTCAGAGTTGAAAGGTTATGCTAGTAAATGCCATCAGAATTTCCAGCATTAGAAATCTGTGGAATAATCCTCTGACTGTCACTTTGTAGTCCGTCAAAATACAGTACATAGTGATATTTTGCTTATTTTTAACTTAAAATTAACTTATTGCTACAGATCACATTGCTTTGCTTATTTTTCCCCAGTATGTTTAAATACCGCCAACAATATAGTTTTAAAGGTTGTATTGAATACACCAAACTATGACTGAGAGAACTAAAGAAATCCAGTATGTCATTTCACATGAGAATCATGTTTTCCTTATTTATACTTTTCAGCATATTTTACCAGCCATTGAGGCTGAAATATTGAAAGCCTTTAGGCAGAAGGGATACACTAGTTAGAATGAATCACACAGATTCTTAGTACAATAAAATATAGCCTCATTGGTTTAACATTTGAAGGCTGCAGACTTTTCATGTTGCTTAATAATTACTGGCATTTGATATTAAATATACGATTTTGATAATATAAGATATTTTCACTGCAGTTAACACCTTCCAATATTAGCTAAGCAAAAATCTGAAAATATTGTTAGTAATTAGACTGTTTGCTTCATGATATAGGCAATGTTATGTTTCCCGATTAATTTTGAAAGTAGTGTATAGCAAAAATGAGATTAAGGAAATTTAGATGTTCTAAAACTGTCATTCATATTAAAACCAAGAAATACTGTTTTCCTAAATTAACATACAATGTAGTTAAGTAAGCTTTGGAAATGTAAAACTCCAAGTTTTCTGGAGAATAGTTTGATATCTTTTCTCATTGACTAGCTACATATATTTGTATGCTTGTCAATGAATATTTTATGTATATTAATATAAATGTTTATCTTACCATGCAAAAATTGGTAAAAGGGATATTTTGTAGGAAACTTAACAAATAAGATGCTCTATATAAATATCTTTTCTCTGCTATACTAATACTGTAGAAATTGGAATGAAATACAAAATTCTCATATAGATAGTAAGGTAATTACTTAAGTTAAGAGGAACAAGGTCATAAAGTCATTCCATTCATGGGTAATCAAAATGTCATTTCTATAAGAAAAACAGATGCGTATCAGTTTTTAGCTATTACATAAGAAGACATGTTTTTCAAGACTGGCATATCACAGCAACAATTCTAGTGATAATTTCACTTGTTTAGTTGGCTAATACCACAGAAATTTACTTTAGGGTTTGAATAAGTTTTGGGAATTGGCTGATAGCTTTAAAATGGATGCTCCTATAAACAAATGTTCTGTTGCTATTATTTATTATGTTTAGTGCCTATTACATCAAAGGTGTGGTATTCCTTTCCTGTATGGATCAAAATGTAACAGACCTGGTATAATTAATTTTAATAGGTTAAAAATATCTGTCAAGAAAGTTATTTTCCTGTAAACAGTGCTTTTTAAGACATTGGTTCTTCCTTTTGTTTTTCATCTGGAAGGATTTTTAATTCAACATAGAACAGCTGGCAAAACTACTTTCCCTGTTACTACTATATTACAGTTAGGGAGTGATCATGAGTTTGTGGCACTAGAGATCCATGTAGCTCAGGTGCAATCCACAGGTTTGGCAGCATTACTGCCAGCCCCAAGTGCTCAAAAAGGATGGGTTAGCCCCCCAAAATCATGAGCTTGTCTTAAAAATCAAATTTTGGTTTCCATTTGTTTTCTGGAGTTAGAGCCTTTAGGGTTCACGTTCTCAAACTTTTCTCCACGAAACAGGAGGACTAGAAACTTACATTTAAAAAAAAGAGAAAACAGATTTTCAGCATCAGAATTTCCAGCATGCCCAAGGCCTTATGGAAAACACCAAACATTGTGACACTTGTGATAAAATCACAAGAGTTAGCAAAACTGGGTCAGAGCTCCATTTGGCTGCCTGGTCTTAGGCTGAGTTTACAGAGAGCCAAGCAAATGGGCCATAGTCTCTGGAAATTCTTCTATTTGAGGGGAGAGGAAGTGAGTGATAGAGAAAGTGAAAGGGGAAACAATCATCACCCTCTCAGGAGAGGGAGAGAAGGAGTACTCCAACTCTTTATTAGCAGCCAGGGGTTAGGTGGAGAGAGAGCAGAAATACATTCTCACTCTCAGTAGCCAGGAAGTTGTGGGGAAGGGAGGAGAGGGGAGATGCACCTCCTCTCTGTCAAGAGCCAGGAAGTTGAGAGGAGGGAGCAGAGAGGCGAAGCACCTCCTTTCAGCAGCCAGGAAGTGTGTCTAAGAGTAGTGACGAGAATTATCTCCTCCTTAGTAGCCAGGATGTTTCTGGGGAGGGGAGTGGGAGGGCGGGGAGGGAAAGGCAGGGCACAGAGAGACAGAGAGGAGAAATACCTCCGCCTATCAATCAGCAGACAAGAAGTAGAAGAGAAGAGAAACACCTGCTCTTACTAAGGCTATATCTACACTACAGACCTTACAGAAGATCTCCTGTGTGGCCACTCTCTGCCGACGGGAGACCTTGCGGCAATTAAACCACTCACAATGAGCGGTGGTAGCTATGTCGGTGGGAGATGCTCTCCCGCTGACATAGCGCTTCCACACCAGCGCTTTTGTTGGTGAAACTTATGTTGGTCAAGGGGGGCGGTAGGGTGAAAAGTTTTACTGACAAAAGTGCTAGTGTAGACATAGCCTAAGCTGCTGAGAGTTAGGGCTCTGAAGAGGAATATCCCCTTCCTCTCACAAGGTGCTGGGGAAGAAGGGGAATAGAGCAGGGGAATCATGAGTCAGACCCTCCCCCCAAATCATGAGATTGACTTAAAATCATGAGATTTTAAAAACAATTCTTTTTAGGGTCTTTTTTATTTGCCTTCTATTTTTTCAGCCTGTAGGGTTCATATTTTCAAGACTTTCCCTGCTGCCATGAATGCTAGAAACGTACTTTTATTTTTAAAAGAGCTGAGATTCTCAGGCAATAGCGTGATTCCAGCAGCTGGTTCTTTGAAGAAAACATCAAATATCACAAGGCTTGCAATAAAATCATCAGTTGGCGAGAGAGAGAGAGAGAGAGAGAGATGCTGGCTCCGTGTATTTGAATAGAGTCACAGAGAGCTATAAAATAATAATAGTAGAGTGTATTTTTCAGGCCTTTGCATATGTAGTGACATTGTGTCATGAAGCCAAAATGTCATGACAGGAACACCATTGCCACACTTTTTAACCACTTCACCCCATCATTAGCTTAAGACTCTGTCTGTGACTTTGTTGGATGACAAAGTCATCTTTGGGCCTTCTGGGCTGAGTACTTCTGAATTAGGATGTAGGCAGTAATGAGGCGCAGTTGAACTATTTGATACTTTAGTTTGGAATGATGTCTGCTTTAGGATGACACTTGCTGAAGCAGAAGGGGCACACACAAGGCCGCACGCACTCCTTAACTCTCACTTGAGCTCCATGCAAAGAATTTAAGTGAGATTTTAGCTGTGCAAAGGCTCTTGTGAGACTTCATAGGATGAATTTAGGGACTATAACCTACAGTATTCATTTTTGTTGTAAATCTGCTGTTTCACATAGCTCAGCCAGCAAGTATATAATATGTACACTATAGGGGCCTGATCCAAAGCTCTTTGAAGGCAACGGAAAGACTTCAGTGGGCTTTGGACACATGCCAGGTATTATCATCATTATCAGTATAGTATTAATATTATGCTTTACGTGAGGTATATTTTAGGAAACTGTTTATAATTATTGTTCACCTCATTGTCCCTGTAAGCAACAGGAACTTTGAAGTGCATGAATATAAGCGACAGCTTGATTGTACTATTTTTGTTTCCTGGTTTAGTTACAACTTGATTGTATGCTTTCAAATATTATCGCAACGTAGTTGTTTGATTTCCTTGTCCTACCCCATGCTCCACCTCATATCCATCAGCAATATATACTGATTTCTTATTAATCCAAATCAGCATTTTGTAAACTCTATTTTTATTTGGAATGAAACAAGTTCTCACATGATTCTGTTAGTGTTACATACAACAGTGACATGTTATTTACTGTTTAGATTGAAGTGGAATCCAAAATGTGCTAAGCACATTCCCAAACACAGAGGAAGACACATTCCCTGCTCCAAAGAGCTTACAATGTTAAAAGATACACAATGGATGGTGGGAAAGGATGTATCACAAAACTACAGTTTTCACTGTCAGATATATCTGATTAGTTACATGTTTGTTCTTTTGTTGTTCTTTTTTATTTTTGTTTTTACTTTAAAAACACCAAATCCTCTCCCCCCCGCGCACACATAAATTCAACCCTCTTGTCTTTCTCCCATCCGTTCGCTGGTTCCATTCCAATGTCTCATTGCCCCAACATTTAGTCTCCATCATCATGTAGATGAGCAGTTCACTCATGAGATAGAGATTAAATAGATAGCAGGTGACTTATGCAATGAGTTGCATCAGAGCAAATCCCTGCCCCTGTGCAGAGCCCAGTTGAAATGGGGTTATCTACTGTGCTTGTTGCAAGATCATGGGCTTAGTCAGCTACTTCCTGGCAGGTGTCATGAAAGAAGTAGGTCTGCAGAAAGGATTTAAATAAGCTTTGGATAGGATTGGCTTTGTGGACAAGCTCAGGAAGGGCATTCCAAGTGGACGGGGTAGATAAAGTGCAAACATACGACTCTTTACCACTTGTTGTTACTTCTCTCTCTTCCTTCTTGACTTCACCTCTTTTCTTATCATTCTCTTATTCCTGTTTTCTTCTTCACTGTTCTCAGTTGCAGCTGTGGGTAAGCTAAGATGAAGATGTGAGTTTTACGTGTCAGTGTGAAGGCCACTGAGATTAGAAGTTACAAAACTAATTGTGTTTTCTTCTGATGGGTGCTCCATTATCATGCATCACCACCATGCACATTTCTTTCTGTAGGTGTTTCAAATGTCTGTCTAGCTGATATGAGCATGCTCAGATTATACCTTATTTGGACATTACCATTTCAGGACTACCATAGTGCAGTTTGCATGCTTGTGATGTTCTCAGGATGCATCCCTGTAGATTAGAAAAGTATGCAACTTCTCTGATAGCAAAAATGCAAATTCATATAAAATAATAGGTGAAACTGGGAACAAATTCCCAGAAATAAAAACATAACTTTCACAGCTCGCTAATTAAAATTGACATTGCAGGGCTGCAAGAGACTAAGAAAGGACAGTGCCATTTTAATATGTTTTGAAACCTTTTCACTTGAGCAGACAAGAAAATCATGTAATTATGGGGATTCATTCAGCTCTTTAGTGAAAACACAGTCCTGCAACCTTGGGTAGCATGAATAGAAATTAAAGAAGTTGAACTGAAGATATTTCTAAAATGTCACAACTGTGATTTGACATAGATGATATGTTTATCCATTCATTATCACTAGGACACCTGGGGAGGTGCTCAGGTAATCAGATAGGGGCTTTTAAAATAATTATAAAAAAGCATAGATTATAAAGAAGATTATATATACTGTTCTGAATCAAGTTGTTAATGTGTAATGTGTCTCATTATGGCATCGGCACCCAAGTCACAACTGTATAAGAATTTACATATAAACAATCAACATGATGGAGTGAAAGTATAACATTTAGGGATTATTATTATTTCAAATAAAATGCCTGCCTATCCTGAAATTCAAACACTTATTTCCTATGTGTATAATTATAATATTTCCATGGTGGTTGATAATTGTCTATTGCTTTTTCGTGGTCTCATTTAACCCCATATTTAGTCTCTGCCATTCGTGGTCTTTGTTCAAAATGGACATCTTAGTAAGACATAGTACAGGGTTTTTTTGGTTTTAACCTTCAAAAGAATTTAGTTGAGCAGATGCTACATTGAAATACTCAGAGTAGAAAGGAAATGATATGGCTTTTAAAGGGCACATCTAGCATATCTACTGGGCTAAAGTAATTCTGGCAATGCTTCAAAGGATATAACTTTTGATGGTAAAGTAGGTAGGCTACGGAATGAAATCACATATGGCAAGCTGTCAAAGTCTTCCTACACATTCAGTACATTTATATAAGTGCAAATGGATGCTGCTTAGATGGAGTCCCTAGCAATTTCCTGCTAAATCTGCTTTAAGATTATCTGATATTATTTGACTAAATTATCTCTGTAAAAGCTGAGGACAACTTTCATGATCAAATATTTTGAAATTAGTTTTCCTTTTTGGCAGATTATCTTAAATATGAACTGCAATTGTATTAACACTTGGAAGCAAAGGACTTTTTGTAATAGCAATTATATCAAAACAGGGATATTGAATTGCTGCATATCAACTTAAAGGATGTATTTATAGGTCAATGATGTCAATAGCTGTAGTTCTCATAGCTACCTCATTCTTACCCTTTTTTCATTACTAATGCTAAGCAGATATGATTTAACTTTTAATGAAATTGCTGCTTTATTTGAGTCTGTGGACTAGGTTCATAGTTTTCAATGGATGGTTGTTTTTTTATCTTTCAGAGTTCACCAAATAAACACTATACCTTTTGATAAAATAATAGAAGTACATAAGTAAAGAATAATTCCAATGAAATTTACTAAGAGGGTTCACTTGTATTTTTATTGCATTTTGTTTGTTAGTTATGATGCGCAACTCTCTGGTACCACGATAGGCCTTCAGGTGCTTTAAACACACAATTATTATTATTATATGTAAGAAACGAGTGCATCTGCCAAAATAACAGCATTCGGCAGGGGTGGGTGGGTGTTTGTGTGTATATAGGCACGATTTTATATATGCAAATATGTATGTGTGTTTATAATACACTTACACATGGGGAGAGGAGGGTGAATTAAGATTGCATGGAAGAGACAGAATTTCTGCTCTCAGTTCCTGCCCCTAGCCTTATCCTGGCTCAGAGCAGCCATTACAGAGAAAGTTCAGCTTTGCTCCTGTAGCCCTGGACTGGAGCATGCTCAGTTGCTTTGTGTGGATGGGACACATAAAGTCTGGTCACAGGTAGAAGCTTTGAATGGCTGGAGCTTGCTCAGTGAGGATGGAATCTTTGAAATTTTTAGCTGCCAAAAAAAGACGTCCGCATGTTCAAACTGCAATTTTTCAAAAGCTTTAAACGTGGACAAATTTGGGTGGATTTTCTTGGGGATGGTAAAAGGGATATCTCTTATGTAAAGGCTCCTCACCACGCCAATTTCAAGTCCCAGCTCCAATGGATGGAGGTATTAAAGCTTTTCAAAGACAAGGTTGTCAGAATTTTTTAACATGAGCAAAACAACATATTTTTCCCTAGCTTCATAGTTGGAAACACCTAAACTGTTTTGGCAGAAGTTTTCAATAACGAATCAGCTTGAGGCAGACAAAAAACATGTAAAATTTCAGCCCAAATGGGTAAAGCTTGGTGTAGATATAAGCAAATGAAAACAGGATTTAATAATGGGAAGTCTCAGGCAACCCTAATAATAGGCAGTAAAATAATAATTGATACTAAGCAATAGCCCAGCTGCCCCCCCCAAAAAACAGCTTTCATCACACTTCTCCTTACCCCAAATAGGGAAGAGAGATGGCATTTGCATTGTGCTTGTAAGGTCAACATATTGGGCCATTTTGAATCAAGGCTCGGTAGGGAAGTTCATTCCAAAGTTGAGGCCCTCTCACAGAGAGTGTCCTTCTGGTAGTCCCTTTTCTTTTGAACCATGGGAACTTCAGTGCCTCTGCTGATTGCAGGTGCAGAACTATTGTGTAAAAAGAAGGAGGATCTCTCATTTTGGCATATCCCAAGGCAAATAGGATTTATAGTCCAAAAGCAATGCCTACAACTTCACCCAGGAACCCTCAGGCAGCCAGTACAGAAAATTGAGTACTGGTGCATTATGCTCCCAGTTTGAGAATGGCTTAATAGTCTTTATCAACTTCAGCCTCTAAGTGGATTTAAGTTCAGAGTCATTGCAGTAATCAAAACTCAAGGTGAGACAGGTATGGATAACGATAGCAAGGTTGACATCCAAAAATAAGGACACCACCTTCTAACCATCGTGCTGCTGCCTGATACAGCAGCTGGGGTTTTAACCACATCCCCACGCTGCAAACTTAAGTAACAAAAGGCGGGGCACACCTTCTCTCAATGGAATGGATATAACCTTCACCATATCCTTTGGCTGCTTCCCTCAGTCTTGCAACATCATTTCTGTCTTATCCATTAGTTATTGTTTGTATTGCAGTAGCACCTACAGGTCTCAGTCATGGACCATGAACCTTTTGTGCACTGCACAAACACATGCAAAAGAAGGTCCCTGCCCCAAACAGCTTATTAGATCGAGCCTCAACCAGCAAGCCAGCTCTCATCCATGCTCCAGTGGCAGCCATTCACTAGGCAAAGTATTGAGTTGCATTGATCAGAAATTGAAAGATAGACATTGGTATCATCAACAGACAGGCCCATGTTTTCCTCACCAACCCCCTTAATTACTCCATAACAGAGGGGGAGGCAAGATTTCTGTGGAACCCCACAGTGCCTTGAGACAAGATGTTGCTCAAAATTAACATCTCAGAATATTAGAACATTCACAAGATAGGAGTAGAGATGCCCAAGAGCACCCCCATCCCACTTCTGCAGTGGTCTACAGGTGTGCCAACAATTTATAATGATTAATGGTGCCTTAAGCAAGCTGAAGAAGCTAAAAACCTGATCCATTGCTAGAAGAGCTCATCTTGGAGTACAATCAATGCAGTCTCCATGCTGTACCCTGGAAACTACCCAGATTGGCAAGGGTCCCTTAAGGAGATTACATCACTTAGATAGGGGTGAAAATTCCCTGAGTATTTATTTTTCTATTAAATTATTTTATCAATAAGAGATGTTTTGATATTGGATGATAATTTACCAGATTGTCAGCATCAAGTGTTATTTCTTAAGTAAAGGACATGCAAGATGGCTACATTCCTTTCCTGTGAGAGAAAATATCCCCCTACAATGGGCCCAGCTCTTGTTTTCACCATCCAGGAAGGTCACAGGTCCAAAGAACAGACTGAAACAGGAAGTATCCCCAACACTTCCATTGCCTCAGGGAATAACACAGGCTGAAAGTAAAGCAGAGCAGATTTAGCAACCGTCTTCCTGGGACATTGCCCACCTACCCCATACAGACACAGGCAATTTGACCCAAATCCACCTTATTTTATCCACAAAGTAACAAAAAAAATTTCTCACACTGGTATGGATTTGAATCAGCCTGTGAGCAGAGACAGCTCAGATTATCTAAACTTTCAGGCTATCCACTATGTGAAGTTCATCCCCTGATCGGCCATAAACTCCCTGTGCTCCACAGCGGGGAATTGGTCTGAATTCAGAGAGGTAGAAATACCCCCAAAGCAGCGGTTGGTCCATGGCATGTTCTCCCTTTTCCTATAATCCTGGATAAGATACTCAAAGTCAACTCCATGTGATCAGGGCTCAGGAGAAGAGGTGGACAAATTGAACACCAGGAGATTAATGCTCTTAATCCTGCCCAATCCCTGCAGTCAAGTATAAAACACAAGCACTAATGGAAATGGTAGGAGTGCTATTAAGGCAACATCAATGGAAGCACATCTACTGAAGGAGTGCTAGGGAATTGGGGAGGAAGTGGTTGAGCCTAGATTTTGCCAACTTGGAGCGCCCCTTTCCCACAGCGCAGATAACTAGATTTAGTGGACTTGGAGGCCACATCACATGCATTTTCACAAACTCTCCCCCCAAGGACATATTTGCAAGGAACTCAAATAGTAAAACTCACAAAGTTAACTGGGTAACTTTACCCACTCCTAAAGGCCTTACTAGAGGAGGACATGATATGGTCTATAGCAGGGATCGGCAACCTTTGGCACGCGACTCGGCAGGGTAAGCCCCCTGGCGGGCTGGGCCGGTTTGTTTACCTGCTGCATCCGCAGGTTCGGCCGATCGTGGCTCCCACGCGGTTCACCATCCCAGGCCAATGGGGGCGGCGGGAAGCGGCCGCCAGCACATCCCTCAGCCCGCGCCACTTCCCGCACCCCCATTGGCCTGGGACGCTGAACCGCGCTGCCAGTGGGAGTCGCAATCGGCTGAACCCGTGGACGCGGCAGGTAAACAAACCGGCCCAGCCCACCAGGGGGCTTACCCTGGCGAGCCGCGTGCCAAAGGTTGCCGATCCCTGGCCTATAGTTTATAACATACTAAACAAAATCATTCTTGATGTAACTCCATTAAAGCTACCGGAATTCCAACAGTGATGAATTTGGCCCAATATGCTAATTTTCTGAAGGGCGGTGTCCTTAGTCTCCTGTGACACCATTAGTGCTGTTTTCTCTTTTTAAACAAATATAAATCCTCATATTTCAGCGCCACGGCATCTGCAGCAAGTAAAGACGAGTGTTTTTAAACAGAAGTAAAGATGAAGGATTCAGACTTGGTTTTCTGATCAATTTCTGGTGATTTAAAAAAAAAACAGTAAGCACTTGTAGCAAGGAGTTTAATAATTACAGATATGCTAAAAATTGTAGCTGCTGAAGTTCACGTCAAGTGTTATTTGGATGATGTGGGGAATGAGCTTGCAACTTTTGAGTCTGTAATACATCTCTGAGCGTCTTTGTTTTATCTATGTAAAGTACATTTGTACAATTTTTGATAGTATGTTTTTCTGGCACATTAGCATTTTGCACATATTTAAATGGTATATGCGTTAAATAAGTTCTGATAGAACGAGTACCTCATTACACAAGTGGTCCTTTAAAATGAAACAAATAACATTAATGCCTACTGTTGGTGCCAGTGGAGGTTACGATGTGCAGTGGTTGTAAGAATCAGTTTCTTGCCTTAGGTGTCATAAACTGCACAATTTATAGTTCCATATGAATTCATAGAGCTGATTGTTTTATGATATTTCAGTGTAAATTTTTCATCCCTTTCAGTTCAAGTAACATTCTCACAGAATTCAGGTTTTGTACTGATATGATGTTTCCTAGCTCTAGGCATGGCCTATTCCTACTACTGACTGTAATTTACTTTTTGGTCTCTGTCGCCTTGAGCTTGCCTTCTGACTAGTTTGTTGAATGATGTGCTAATCCATTATATTTTTCAGACAAGTGTATCGACCAGTATAAACAGACTGGAGGGCACAAACCTAAATGAAAGCTATACTTCCTTGAATCATTTAAAAAGCTCCTGCAGAGGTGGCAGGGCAAAATAACTTTTCTCTGTACATTAAATATAAGGGGAAAAATCTCAATAAATCAAATTAAAATTGAGAGAAAAGAGAAAAGGCTTTGTGTGTACATTGTGCTGTTTTTCACGGGGACATATTTAGTTATTTTAAAAAAAAGATAGATAACTGTAGTCAGCCACTTGAGAACGTGTCTCTAGATGATAAATTTGAACCTGAACCCAAAGCCCTGCATGACTTGCCATTCTCCAGTGTCCAGACACTCTCACAACACAGGCTACCTTGTGTATGAAGTCATGTACTGTACTGAAACGTTTTTACACAAATAATGAATGGAGAATGACCTCACAGTGGGATTGGGAAAACTAGGGAGAAAAGATGCACCTCCCTGAGCTTTTCCAATGTTGGGGATAGTGAGGAGGTGTCAAAGGCGCCAGTACATGGTGTGAATAATAGCTTGAATTATTTTTTCTTAAAAGGAAATGTCAAGGTGGGTCACTTTTCAATTTGTGCAGCTAGAACCACAGATCTAAGCTCCTACCTGTCAACAAAGTGAATTCAAATTACAATAGCTACAGAAACTTTTGGCCGGTACATTCAAATCTAATCTGTGCACACAAGTGATATTATGGAAAATGATGTTTTTCAATTAAAGTTACAACTCCACAAAACTGTAGTAATCCCATGATAACAAGAGCAGGGCTCATTTTTCCTTCAGGGCACATTTGATTCATGTCACATTTAGAAATAGTTAAGCTATGAATTACCAGTCTTTCTACAGATTTCAGTGTGACAAACTTTTAAAATAGCATTTCCCCATTTCTGTTGAAATTGAAGACCCTGGAGAGGAAAATTATACCATTTCTTCTGTCAGGGTGAGGTTTTTAGCATTTGTTTTTTGGTTTAAATTTAAGTAGGTTGGCAGAGGGGAGAGGGTCATAATTATTAAAGGCCTTGTGTCAGAGTTCCTTATTAAGGACTCCATACCCTTTTGGCCCCAACTAAGGCTAATATCAAGAGAGCTTGTAACACCCCATAGCAATCATTCAGTGATAAGACTGGTTTAAAAGGGGTTGTAAGATCAGCTGCCATATTTCCTCCAATGGGTTAAAAGCACCAGCCTCCCTCCCTGTACATCATCATTGACATAATACATCCCTATCCATTTTGAATCTATTCATGTGTCACTGGTGTTGAATTGATGATGTTGTTTGCATCTCCACTTTTTCCAGGAGGTGAAGAGCATCACCTCCCCTAGATTTATGGGGTGACGTCCTTGCCCCATTGACGTCAATAGTTATTTGCCATTGACTTCAGTGGAGTCTGCATTTCACCCACTGTATTTTTTGCTGTACCAGACAGCCTGAGAAGCTGTATTAATGGGGTGTGACCTGACCATTGAGCAATGAGGCCACTCATGTTTGTATTTTTAAGATGGTAAAATGGGAAGTTTCTAAAGCAGCAAGTAAAACTGTCTCAGATTTGCAAAACAGGCAGAATATAATATATTTTAATTAGTTGCTCCTTTGATTATAAAAACCAAGGGCTGATTTTTTTCCCCCTGCAAAACTGCTTTCTTAATAAAACCCAATTTACCGCAAGTTATTTATGAGGAAAACTTTGTTTAGCTTTCATTTTATAAGAATGCTGGCAGGTGTAAGTTCTTTCCAAATATGGCTAGAGTTGCTTTAATTAGTCTTAGTCAGTACTTTGGAGACTTAATTTGAAAGGAGCCCTGCACCATTCTGCCCATTTCTTACCAACTCATGAAGCATTTTAATCTCTTTGTGCTTCCAAACCAAGGTAGTCATCCCTCACATCAAAATATCTGCACCTTATCAAAATCAAAGCTGTCCAAACTTGATTTTGCATCTACACAGATGGCTGTAAACATGACACTGGAATATTACTTTTGGCTTCACTTGACAGACCTGAAAATTGGCCATGCAGAACTATTTAGGATTGGTAGAAAAAGTTATTCTTAAATGTATTGTTTATGAATGCAGAATAAAGCATATGATTAATTTCTACATATGTCAGTTTAAAGAAACTCCATTTCAGTGTCTCATTCAGAGAAACCATTGAACAGAATCTGATCAGGTAGGAAAAGGGAAGGGACGTTTGTGGCCTTTACTGCCAATAGCAAGGATTTTTTATTTATTTATTTGCAAATTGCACATACAGTAAATAATTTGCATTATTATTAAGTCTTTTTTAAACTGATACTTCAGCTTTCAAACAACATTTAAAAAAAAAACCTAGTTATATTCTTTAAATCTTTATTCAAGAGCATGTGACTTGAAGCATGATGTGTGGAGAAACAGTATTTCCTTTATGTAGCTGAAACATTTGCATAGGGGTTTGCTGTGTTCATAAATTCCAAGCAGCATAAATATTGATATACCATGCCTAGCTTCCCACATGCCTTCATTTGGTTTTGTCTAAATTATGGAAAGGAAAGAACAACTGTATGCATTGTTTAAAGGCATGTTTCATTCTAACCTCCGCTTTCTGAAATCATTAGCATTCGGGTTCCACTGCCCCCACCCTCATCCCTTTCAATCTATCTATGTAACATCTTCTAAACATTCAGTACTCTGCTCTATAACAGAATGTAAAATGTGCTGTAGAGATTACTTATAGGTGGGTTGGATTTTTTACATGATCGCAAAGCAGTTAAAATGGAATTAATAAAAACAAATAAACACTAGCGATAGAGTTTTAGCCTGATGAGGAAAAAACACTCTTAAATCAGAACTACAAAAACAGGTCTGTAAAATAAAGAGCATAAATGTTTGAAGTGACGAAGGCAGTTAACTGGTTAATTGTAGCTGAGAAATAAATACATTCCAAATGCAGTGATGTCTCCTTGGTACTGAATGATCAGGGAAGAAATATTAGTTTTGTTGCATTATTACTAATAAAAGTGCTATATCTATGTTTTTTCCTGAATACTGGCAAAAGACATTGAAAGAAAAAGTGTCAGATTATTTTTTCTTCATAATGTTGCATACGCATGAGAAGTGATTTTGTTGTTGTTTTAAGGTAAATAGAATGAATTATATTACAGCCGTGCCTTGTAGCAGATGGGTAATAAAGTCTTCAGCAGAACAAACCTGCCCTGTTCAGTGTGCCGAGTGCTACTAAACAAATAATCAGTCAGATCTGCAGTACATACGGTGTTGGCCAACGGGAACTGAGAATTACAATTTGCAACAGCAAAAATACCTAGTTTTAATCAAAATAGAAAGTAAATTGGGGGACTGTTAAATTGCAGTTTGGTATACATAGGTATCCTATTTAGCTATCTCCTAATAAAAATATTGGGTTCTCTTTCAACAGAATGTAGTATAAGAAAAGTCAATGTTCACTAAAATAAAATGCCTTGCCTGCATATCAGTTATTAAAAGGACACACTCTGTTTGATTTTTTTAAATGGGCTAATTTAAAATAATTATCTGGTGCAATAATGTGTCATGTTTAGTTCTTTTTCTCTCTAAGAAATTCCCAATTTAAAAAAATTCAGAGAATTTCTGCTCCCCCAATGAGATTTATTAGTGGCAAATATATTAAATCCCTCACCTCTCTTCTCCCCCTTCCTTTTCCCTGGTTCTGCTCAGTTTCAGTCCCAGGCCTGGGGAAGAGTATAGCTTCTCCCAGAATGGCGCATGAAAGCGATGTCATTATGTCAATGTATGTGACAGTAAGTGCAAATGGTCATCAGCAAAACAATGTTGTTACAACAAAGTAATGGCAAATGCCCAAAGTAAACAAACTGAAAAAAACAGAGAACGTTGTCTTTAATTTAAATAGTAATTTAAGATTTTACATGTAACAATAGTAGGTAGAAACATTTGAGATAGAAATGTGATTTCCAAGTTGACGAAATTCAGTTGTTACTTTAAAAGCAAAAGATCATGAACTAAATATAAGGAAAGGGTACTAGCATCTATGCAAATTAGGCAGAATTTCATTAAACAAAGGGTAGCAGGAATTAGGAACATGATGCCAATATAAGTAATGTACAATTTATTATCTGAAAAGAGAGAACTAGTTGTTGGGGGGGAAGAACAGATGATGCAGGCACAGCCACTACTGTGTTTTAAAATGAAATTAAGGCGATAACTGTACAAAGGTTTCTTTTTAAGAATTTCATTTGCTGAGCTTTGTAAAGCTAAGTGGTCATCTTCTGTCCTTTGATGGTCGTACACTATGTTCTCTTGCAATATTTGAGTATCTATTGGGGAAGCCTTTTCATTTTTGGGGGAGGAAAGGCAGAACAGTTACGGTAATTCTAGTGCTACTCTGGACAATACATTACAAGAGTTAATGTAATTGTTCTAAAGGGTTTTTACCCATGATAACCTGCTCGTAATTCCTTTGATATCTTTCCACTGAGACATCAAAGGGCAGTTCTGTGTAGTCTTTCTGTATATTTAGTTTGCAGAGGTTGAAATTAGACTCAGTATTTTCATCTGGTCAATAAAAGTAGCAAACAAAGGAGACAAGTGCTGTGAGTGGGAGAGTCCTATGGCGCTAAGCCCACCAAGGTGCAAGAGGAAGAGCACACAGCAACTGCATAGGATAAGGCTTCCCAGCTCGCCCATTGATAGCAACAGGATGTGTCAGAACACGGACCCTCAAGGGAACTGTGATCTCTCAGTCCCACAAAGAAGCCATGGTAGCATCTCTTCCTCTCAGGGGACATATTCCCTAGGCCTCTGCCTCCACAGAAATGGCAAAAGGCTGATGATTGTCAGGATACAACCCGAATCTTCTTAGCATATGCACAACGTGCGGCAGGTGGCACATGACCAGGATCATCACCGAATTTGGTCCGCTGGTTGGATCTTTAGCTTCCCCAGCCCTGGCCGGATACTGATGCAACGTGAACACTGATTCATGCCTCCCACAACCTGAATTATCCTGCCTTTCGGAGTTAAAAGAGTGCTCAGAGGGCTTGGAAGTCCCAGGATAGATTGCCTACACTCAGGCCAGACTGCTGCTGCTTGCAAAGGATTTGGAGTTCCTCATGAATGGTGTCTCAAGAGTTATACAGTTTAGAACTGAAGATCACAGTCCCTAGCTAAAAGTTGTCTAAATGCCTATTCCCAGTCAAGGAAGAAAAAACTACAGATATTTTCTCATCCATCCTGACTTAGAAAATCTTATCAATGTCTGGGCTGGGTCACAACTCTTAACCAGCTTTTCACAATGTACATCCACTATGGGGAATGTGGCATTCAAGATACAAAAAATGGCATTCAGTTTTCACAGGGGTTATGATATTGTAGTCAGCTTCTCTGTGGGCATATTACTCCGAAGTTTTGGGAGTGTGCATTTCAGATGTGGAAAAGATACTTCCCAGATGTCCTCTTAACAGCAGGGAAAAGCTGAATTTTCAGTGAGCTTGTATGATGCCTGTTTGGTCTCTCTGTTCTCCTTTTTCTTGACTAACAGTGAAGGAGGGCAGGCTGGCTCCAGACCTGGCAAGCTAGCTCTTTAGTTAAACAACCTCTAATAGCTATGCCTCTCAAAGGCTAAATATTGAGAGGGAAAACGCTGAAAAAAGCACTTCAGAATAGGACAGAGCTGAGAGTATCTGTGATAGAAAACAAGTGCTCTTATTAGTCCTTTCACAGTAGCTTTCATTTCTCTCCCATCAAATCTATGTTTCAATCCAGAGTCCAAAGGCCTGGCCAGTCTAGAGTTCAGACAAAGTCCCTCAACATGTCCAACAGAGTCAAAGAAAACTTCTGTTTTTTTTGGCATCAGGTGACCTGCTTATTTCTCTGGAGAAGCTTTGACGCTTCTCAGACCAAGCAGAAAAGAGTCTCAGCTGATCGTTGTCTGTTTATTCCAGAATATCCACAGGATGCTATATGGGATATGCAAAAAACCTTCCCAAAAAACACTTCCTCCCAAATCCTCTCCCTCTGACCCAGGGGGGCAAAAGGACATGCCATCCAGATAACTAAAAGAGTCCTTGAACAGGAACATTAAAATGGAATCTTCCCCTTTCTTGTAACAATCACAAAATTGTCCAGGGAGCTGAGTAGTTTTGATCTGAAATGATTGAAAATGACCCTCTAATTGTGGCCCTTAAAAACAGATACCATTTGATGGGCTTGGAAGAATTGTTTCTATTAGCGTGAGTTCAGTGGACAAAGTCCAGACATAAAGAGAATCTACATGTAAATGTGTTGAAGCTGGGAGGGTCTGCAAAGCCTCAAGTATTAATATGAACAGACAATTCAATTGTGGTCTGTTCAATTAACATACAAGGAGTGCAACACATGTTTGAGAGGCATCAAAACTACTTTCTGGGTGGAAACTCACCTATTCATCTATAAAACTTACTTATCTAGTGGTAAAACTCAACAACCAAGCATCAGGAGCTTCTTTGAGAGGAGTGTTACTTAAATTCATGGGTGTTCAGTTAGATCTGCAAGATCTGAGAATTGCCCCACATGGATCTTTTCACATCAAGCGACCATTACCAAGTCCAAAAATCTGCAGCCAGTTAATAGAATCATGAGTGTACAAAATGGACACTTTCTCCATCTCATGCTTCACTTTTCTCTGGTATGTCTTTCCTCCTCTCTTTGAGCCCAAACGTGTTCCAGAAGGTTTAAGAAAAGGAAGAGCATTGACCCTGGCTGCATTGAACTGTCCCCATAATGTTTGGTATTCAAAGCTGCTACACCTTTTTGCCTCTTTAGTTGCGGTTGGTCCTGCTTTGAGCAGGGGGTTGGACTAGATGACCTCCTGAGGTCTCTTCCAACCTGAATCTTCTATGATTCTTTGATTCTCTCCTCTGTCACTATCCCCTTCCTGTTTCATCTTACCCAAATCCAAGGTCCAAGTCATCACAGCACCCTAAGTGATTTTCACTTGATAGGCTCCTGCAGAAAAGATGGTCTAGACCGGTTTTGCAGCAAGTTAAGAACTTGGCTACAGACAACTGGTCATATCAAATATTTAACATAGAACATGAGAGGTATCTTTAAGTTGTACAGATCTATTTTCCACTGCATCCGATGAAGTGGGTTTTAGTCCACCAAAGCTTATGCCCAAATAAATGTGTTAGTCTCTAAGGTGCCACAAGTACTCCTCATTCTTTTTGCAGATCTAAGCAAGAGATTGTGCCATTCATCAGGTAGAGTCATTGTTTAATCAGGGACAAGTGAAGGTTTAAAGGAAGGCCCTAAGGTACGGGCAAGCCACCTGTAATATCATTAGAGCCCACATTGTTGGTTGCCTCATAGGTTCCCATCTCTTAGTTTCACAGTTCTGTTGAGTGATAAAGAAAGTAGTGGTAAAACCAAGGAAGGATTGTCCCTATTTGGAAACTAAACCTGGTGCTTCGGTGGCTTTGTATCCTTCCTTTGAACTTATGACCTACATAGTTCTGGCTCACCATTAAAGTAGTTTTCTTGGTAGCTGTTCTGTCAGATTATAAAGGGAGAAAATTTAAGGCCCTCTCTTCAAGTTTCCTCTTTGTCTCCAAAGGTGTTCAAAAAAGCAAAGATGTGCCTTTTGCCCACTCCTTTGCACAGAACCCGGCCTTGCAGAGGAACCTCTGAGGGCTCCAGAGGAGGAGAGAAATGGTGCCAATGAGGAAGCTGAACCACTTTCTGCATAGGAGGGAGTGTAGATCTACAGATGGAAAGAACCCTCTTTGTGTGGAACTGGGGAGGATGAGCTGGGCCATTATTATTAGAATTTATCTAATTGTGTTTCTACAGCACCTATCACAGTTTGGCTGTTACTGCAGTATAAATTAATAATTATATAAATTAAATATAGTAAGTAGTAAGAGCTAAGATAATCATTTAAAGATGCCAACTATATGCATGATATTTTTGTGCACATAACCTTTTCCTGCATATTCTTTCTTCGCTACGTAATTAAGGCAGTTGGAATTAATGCATGTGCTTATAATGCCATATAGATGGTCCCCATGACCATCTCTGAAATTCTAAATCGTTTACAAATTTGCCCAAATGCTACACAGACACATTTATAATGTCTGAGGACAGCATGTGAGGTAGAATGCTCACAAAATCCAATAGGGCATTTCTTGTTTTGGGTAGAACTTTTTGAAAAGGAACAGACTAATATGTCTGCTTTTATTACTTAACAAAGAGGCATCATTTGCTTCAAGCAGTGCTAGTTCGAGAACAGAAACAAATTCAAAGCACAGAAGAACTCAGCATCTTGAGTTCCAAATGTGTTTGCTTAATAAAGCCTCCTTACAGTCCCACATAATTTCTCTGCCACCAGAGAAATTTTGTTACTCTGCTTACAAATTATTTGTCTTAGTTGAGTGTGTTCTTCGAAATTAGAGGCTTTTCCCCATCATGTAATTAGTGTTTTAAAAATAAAGCCAGTTTTTTTATGGTTTAGGAAGTGAGAGAAATATAAGCCATGTTTTTCTAATTATGAAGCTGCTGTAAAAAGGCTCTATAAAGCAGATGCACTTTGCAAATTAGAAGTTGGATTCAGCCTTCACACTGCTTTAAGGTGGTTTCCATTTCATCCACTAGCATAGCTTGTGGCAGCTGAAATCAGGAGTGATTTGAATGCATCTCCGAGACAATCCTACCTGTTTGCAAAGACTTACTTTCTTTGAAACTCATACATCATTGAGCTTGTACTTTCTAATCTTCTTTGGCTGGGATAATTCATCTTTCTGATAATAGCTTGCAGGTTTTTGAAATGCTAACTACTGTTTTACTTCAGTTATTATAACCAAATTTTTTGTTATTAATTAAATTGATTCTGGCAGTTTCCAGCTGTTTAATGCTTGTAGCAAGGTGGCCGTTTACTGAGCACCCCCTCATGGTCAGGCGTTGCTTTCTAGGCACCCTGCCCTTTTTAGCTCCCTCTTTCAGGTGTGTTAAGAACCGCACACAGGTTTTCACGTGGATAAAAACACCCCTTGTCTAAGGCTGGTTTAATAACAAAAACAGTTCTTAACAATCCTCAGGGTGCTAAAATAAAGTCAGTCACCACACAACAGTTCATACTTAGCTCTGGTGTCTTCTTGCACAGCCAGAGCTCTTCAGTTGTCCCAGTCTATTCTCACAGCCTGTCCTCCCAGCTCTTCCTAACCAGAGCTTAGCCTTCTGGCACTGGCCGCTAGGCCCAATCTCCATCCAAAGACCTTCCTGCTCCCTGGGCTTCTCTCTGTCACAGCTCCCTTTGTCCTAGGAATCTTTCACACTCTACAGTTTCTTTGCAATTTTCTGAACTTCCCCCACCCCCTTCATTGCAGCCTCCTGCTGCTCTTTATAGGGCAGTCACCCCAATCTCTTCTAGGTGTGACTCATTCTGTAATCAGAGTTGGTTAGCTCCAGCCCTTAAGGGGTGAGCCATCCTCTGACAATGCTATACTGCAATATTCCCACAAATTCAGGCTGGCTATCTTTTTCAAATCAAAGGATGGAACTATGTAACCAAAAGGGTTACCATTGGCTTCCCAATCTTGCAGAACATTTCTGATAAACATAAAATCTTTGTTCTGTGATTCCATCCACCGAAACACATGCACAAAAAGTGATTAAAAATGGAAATGTTCAAAAGTCTGGGTGACTTACAGAATAAAACTCTGTCTTTTGACATCCAATTTCCCTTCTGGGATTCAGTCTCAGGTTGTAAAACAAATTACTTTCCTGGCTTTCTTCCAGTTATGAGAAGTGCTCACTGATTCACATTAGAAAAGCAGCACATAGACTTTGTGGATGTTAGGATATAGTTGACATGTTCTATGCAGTAAAGTCAAGCAGTATGGCTAAGTAGTATGGTTGTAATGGCATGTTCTGCTAGTGTGAATTGGCTGTTGACAATCCTGCCCCTCTTTCCCCTCCCCCATGGAAATGTTTTTCAAACTGTTTTTCAAGCTTATTTTTAGTGCTCATGAAAGAGGTACCTTAAGCATGAAAAACTTTAGATAGCCCCAAAAGAGGTACAGCACAAACAGTGGCAGTGCAAGTTCCATCCATGCTGGCCTATTAGTTTTTCTTAACACTGTTCAGGAGACACAACTACTAAGGGTGAGCATGGAGTTTGTTCTGTGAATCAGGGTATCCTTCAATATGTGGCTTCATTTCTGAATCTTTCAACAAGGATGTCAATTATATGCCAGCTGTGATAGTAGTTTTCACTGATGTTAACATCTGTCAGATAGAAACTAGATTGAGATAACCATCTCATTTCACATAGGCTAAAAGCAGGTCAGGTGTTAGACGTTTGGTCACTACAATTCTGGACTGGATTCAAATTCAGATTTGTTATGTAAAAGTAAAAGGCTCTGAATTCTGCTACCATTCTTGTGAGTTATATATATACCCCACAGAGAATTTTAAAGCTTTGTAAACAATAAAACCATCTTGATATTAATACTTCACACTTCTATATTGCCTTCTCTCTGAGGATCTCAAAGACATCCATTCTTTCCTTGTGTGATGTGCTCTTTTCTCTGAAGTTGATCTAGGTGTGAAGCTTTCATTTTTTTTTTTAAATTATTATTATTCGTCCCCTTGGCTACTAAAGCAGTACTATGCTGATACTATGCTGATAACTGCTTTTAAAATGTTGATAGATTTTGCTACAGCATTTTTCATTGAAAAGGCATTTCACTGTTCTTATTAATTTTATATAATACTTATCTGTTTGCCAAGAGAAGGAAACTGTTCTTTTAGAAAATTATTAATGAATTAAGCTGCAAAACACTCCTGTGACATAGACGAGCATTACTAACCTCATTTTACAAATGGGGAAACTGAGGCACTAAGCGATTGAAGGCCTGATCCAAATCCCAGTGAAGTCATTGGGAATATTTCCACTGATTTAAATGAGAGTTGGGTTAGGCTGTAAGTGACTTTCCTCCAGTAGTTGGAAACAGACAAAATAAATTACTCTGCCTGCCCTCTCTGATGTCCATATAGTCCATCCCTTCTTGTCTGTTACTCCATGGAGGTGTTTTTTGTTCTAAAACAACAGTTGAGGCACATAAAATCTCTTTTGGCTGAGCTGTACTATATTTTAACATCTTGGTAATGCAGTCAGTTTACCAGAAATGTGTTTATCAGTTACAGGCAGTAGATGCTACATTTTTTCTGTGACTTACAATAAACTTGTACTTGTTGCCCCCACCTTTTAGGAGATTGTAGTTTGGTTCGTTGGTTGGCTAGTTAGTTGTGTATGGTCGTCACTGTACACTTCTTAATCCAGGACAACAAGAAAGAAGTAACAAGATCATCCTTAACTACATAATCAAGCAAAGAAAAGTGGGTTTAAAGTCCAAAATGTTTCTACCTCTTGTTGCATAATTAATATACTGTACTGAGTATTCCAAGCAAGGAATGTACTTTTTAAAAACCTTATTATTTGGTAGGGGAAGGGAGGAGGTTACAGGGTACCATTCATTAATGCATTTGATTTCATTCACTAGAGATTGAGGTTTGAATTTGACTTAGATCTCACATGCAGTTAGCTTGGTCTGCATCTGAGTCCCCAGTGAACATTATGGACATGGTGCAATGTTATCACAAAAATGTGACATGATTGCAAGCTCTGCTCAAAAAAGGGCAAGGAAAGGTATGGAAGTTCAGTTGCAATTCAGAAGTAAAATACATCTTCAGCAATCCATGTGAAAACTTCTCTGAAAGCATTTGCTCTGTGTGCAGTGGCAGTCAAATAAGCTAACAGAATGTTAATAACTATTAGGAATGGGATAGGTAATAAGACAGACAATAACATAATGCCGCTATATAAATCCATGGTATGCCCACACCTTCTATACTGAGTACAGTACTGGTTGCCCCATCTCAAAAAATGTGTTAGAATTGAAAAAAGTACAGAGAAGGGCAACAAAAATGGTTAGCGATGTGAAACAACTTCCATATGAGAAGAGATTAAAAAGACTGGGACTGTTCATCTTAAAAAAAGAGACAGCTAAGCGGGGATATGATAAAGTGTATAAAATTATGAATCATGTGGAGAAAGTGAATAAGGGAGTGTTATTTACTCCTTCACGTAACACAAGAACCAGGGGTCACCCAAAGAAATTATTTGGCCTCGGGTTTAAAACAAACAGGAGGAAGTACTACATTGCTATCTTTGCGTCCCCAACCATCTTTTGGAATTTGAGCTGTGTTTTTCCTTCATGTGTCAGGATGAGAGAAGCAGTAGCAATTCAAATCACTGCTGCCACAACAAGATACTTTGTAAAATACAATTAGAAGGTCACCAATGGGAAAGATTGACAAGTTAGAACCATGCAGTAATGGAAGTATGGTACTTACGCTTTCTCCTTCCTCTTTTTTTTTTTTTTTTTTTTTTTGCTATCCAATAATTCATCCAGTCATCAACTTTTCTACCTGTTGGGGAAACCCTGTACAGTTCAGGCAGATGATGGAGTTTGGGGTCTGATTCTGATCCTAGTGATGGCATTAGTTTTACACTGATGTAATTGTTGACTTTAGTGGGGTCACTCTTGAGGTCAGAATCAGGCCTTTTGTGTTCTTAATTGTTACCTTCAGGAGTGATACAGTGGAAGAGCTTTTTCCCTGTTACTTTGTAGAATGATTAATCAGTCAGGCCCTGTTTCCCACATTCACTGAAGACAGCACTATATAATTTTATAAGCAGGTGAAACTCATATTTCTATGTGATACTGCCTCAGTGGGGGTATCAATGTTCTGCTAATGCTCCTGTGCACAGCACTGGTTCATATTCGAGCAGCCATAACCCAGTGTGAATATGGAGTCAGTTCCAAATATATATGTTAGTCAATGTACATTGGGGATGAGGCATATAGACTGCAGTTAAAAAAAGTAGTGATTTATCTTTTTTCCTTGTTTGTCTTTTTGTTTCCTGATCTGGAGGAGTTAAAATTCTCTCTTTTTAGGGGAGTTGTTTGATCTGAATATTTATTTTCCCTGGACAGCAAGAGAGGCCGTGTATTGCAAGATTATAAAAGCCCTGTTCTCAAGAACAATGCAATCTTAGGTTGCCTGCAAAAGAAGGACCTATGAGAAAAAGAGATTATTTTATGTGTGAACACAATGGAAAAATGCCTGTTGACTTCAGTGAAGTCAACATTTGGTTCAGTGCTTTATCAACCTCACTTAAGTGAGCACTAAAAATTCACAGATAAAAGGCAATATTCCCTTCTTATAGAAACATATTTAACTAACGTTAAAGTGGGAGTGATGTGCATGCATTGAGAGTAAATATATTCCATATTGTTAGAAAGACAAGTCTCATTGCTGACCATAAGGGTTTTGACACTGACTTCTTGTGTGACCTTACTGAAACCCATCTGTGCCTCAGTTTCCTCACCTGCAAAATTGGGATAATATTTTCCTGTCCTAAAAGGAATGTGAGGTGTAATTCATCAATGTTTGTAAAGAATTAAAGTGGAAGGGGGAGGCATAGCTCAGTGGTTTGAGCATTGGCCTGCTAAACCCAGGGTTGTGAGCTCAATCCTTGAGGCAGCCATTTAGGGATCTGGGGCAAAAATCTGTCTGGGGATTGGACCTGCTTTAAGCAGGGGGTTGGACTAGATGACCTCCTAAGGTCCCTTCCAACCCTGATATTCTATGATTCTATGAATTTTGAGATTTTCATATGGAAGTGTATAGTTAAATGCAAAGTATTATTATTAATAATATTTAAAAATACTGTATTAACATGTGTGTTAATCAGCATATAGAATATTAACAAAGAACTATTTCTTTAAGGTCAGAAAAGTTGCAGGTTGCACTTTAACTCTTTTAGTGCTCTCTTGGTATACAAGTATCCAAAAAAGAATGGAGGTACCTTTGGAAGTACATTGTATGTCCTGTCGTATACTTGTAGTCAGTGGTATTGTATTAAAGTAGTTTGGCCCCTAAGTGCACATAATGTTCAGCACTCAAGTCATGTTACAATTTAGTTTACTTCATTAATCCCCTGTACCTTAGTTTGCTTCTTTGCAAAAGAGCAAGTGACAAATATTCTGCAGTTCTGAGAAACTGTGACACATTCTTTGTGGGCATAACTCCATTAAAGGCAACAAAATAATGCCAGCAAGAGAATTTGGCCTGGTGTGATTTCAAGCAATAGACTCGTACTGAGTTGGCTGTGTATTCTGTTGTGTAGTACTTGTTATATTATAGAAGTAGCATGTCTCAGACTGTGATTACCATTAAAAAGTCAATTTTGTCTGATATTTGGAACAGGAAATAATCATGGTCTCTTACCTACAGTGGTGTACAAACTGTTGGTACATGTTGATTCTTTAAAGGTGACCACTATAAATATGCAACATTAATTTCTGGTTTCACAAGAAGTCAATGGAGTTGATGTATAATTTTGTTTTTGAAAACCTTTTTCATCAACTACACTGACTGACTTTTTATCTGATGTTAAATGCAGATGTTATAATCTGGAAATACAGAAAACCTTTTTGTTCTTCTGTAAAATTTGTCACAGGAATTAGTGTGTGTATAGTCTTATAGAATTGGTTCACAATAATGGGTATGTATATTGACAGCTTCTGATGGATGCGTTGTATATTAAAATTTTTACAGTACACAAACAGCAATAGAATATTATTATTTCCACTCTATTTTGAATCCTTTATAGTAAAATATATGCTTTATGCCTCATTTGCTGCAAAATTTATTTTATTGTAGTGTTTAATTAATGAGCAATTCTGCCATTTGTGGCAAATGGCCAAAAAGTTATCTTCTTTTTTTTTTTTTTAAGAGTGCTACTGTTTAGACAAAGTAGATTTATCAATCCAGCATATCCATTAACAGTTTGCAGAAACTGGCTAAGATTTCTCCTTGAATTATTTATCTAAGGACTTTGTTACAAATTTTCGAGTGTTGTGAATAGAAAATGAATATATGATTGAATTAAAAGCTAAAAAGACAATGGGCATCTGTGCTTTATAATATAAGAATAAAGTTGTTACATTTTTTGGTTAATAAGCAAAAGTAACATAGATGTTGTCCCACGAGATGCTCTTAAATCAGTCACATTCCTGAACAGCTTTTAAGGGATTCCAGTACTAAATCCTATACAGATAGCAAGAAATGTTTATTTGAGACAGAAAAGCTTCAGTAATACTGCATTTTGGTACCAAAATAAAGAGATTTTTTTCTTTCCTTTTCAAGCAGCTTGTCTTTGGTGAACAAGCAAGCTTAGTATAGATCAACTGTTCTAGGCTTTCAGAACTTTCTGATTACCATGCCAGTGTGGGAGCAGCCAATGCAGTACTGCATATGATATAAGATATTTAGCTAATGGTACATAAATATGAAAACCACAGCTTCTTTGTAGTATTTGTTTTGTTCTCCTGTTAATATAGTTAGCATCCAGAAGTTTCAAAGCACAGAATATGCATTTTAAAAATGTCTTCTCTTTATTTATGCTGTGGCTACCACATTTGTATAAACAGAAAATTACTCCATTCATGCTTTATTACCTCTTCTTTTGTACCACAGCCTTGACCCCAGTCATCATAAATTGAGAAATAGTGGGGAACTAATGGAGACAGATGGGAATATGGCTTGCCATTTACTCAAATTGGTAAAGTAATTAACCTCAAGGTGCTGGTTTGCAAGAAAAATTGTTGGAATATCTCAGGGCGCCGGTAAACAGACTCCTGCTTTAACCACTTCTGACAACTGCATCATAAACTAGACTTATTCTGTTCAATTGACCTGTCAACGTCTTGAGTCCAAATAAAGATTTGTATTACAATGCACTTGCTGAGAAGTAGGAGAATCCTACTGCTGTTTCTTTTCAAATGGGTTGCTGTTCTCTCTCTGCTAGATAGGAGCTGGAATGTCATATATTCATTCTTCAGGCATTATATTCCTTAGAAATCTTCCATTACTGATTGTGTGACAGCTTTGTGACAGCAGATGGTAGTCATTTGGCTTGAGAAAATGAAATGAAAAAACATGGGCCAGACTGACTGGGCTCATTTAGAACAGCAGTGGACAGAGGCCAGATCGAGATTTTATTTATCGAGGGACATCCTTTAATGAAGCCAGTTTCTTTTTTTTTCCCCTACAGATTGGGGGGATGAAGTAGGTTTTCTACAAATTATTATATAAATCAAAGGTGGTCTTGTAAATAGGAACATATGACCAAAACAAACTATTCCATCTGACAGGTTTCAGATTTTTTTTTTTTTTTAAAAAGCTCTCCCTCCATCCTTTTTTTTCTCCCTCTCTCTTCAATGGAAGCATCTTTTAGATTTATCTTTCCCACATTATCAGCTGGAATGTTCATTTTTTGTAGCAGCAAGTTAAATCTTCAGGGGACTGTTATTAGTAAATTGGCTCACGTGGATTCAGCTCAGTAACTGAGAGTTTTGATCATTCAAGCCCGTGATGCTCTTTATTTCATATGTTTTCATTTGCAATTGAAACAACCATGATAAAAAAAAAAGCTGTTTCTGTTACTGTCATAAAACATATCTGGAAGGCATATGTCAAGGAAACATAAAGAGTAATTTTCATCTAAAGTAAATACAGCCATTCAAGACAGACAAAAACTGGAGCGTTTCATAGTATCTCAATTTCAAGAAAACTCAATCCGTTCAGAAACATTCAAGGAGCGCTCACTCGTAACAACTTCTCCCCTAATTTGTCCATCCATGGACACCAATGATAGCATCAAATAGTGCCATGCTGCATAAGGCTGATTCTGATGTATTATGACCACTGTAACTGAAACTATTTGTATGGGTATTTCTTTATGGATCTAGGTATTCTAGAAAACAAGTTTTAGTGCCTAGGATATAAAATAGCAAATTTTAAAATACACTTTAATGCTCTCAAACATACATTTGTCTGTAAACAAAAACAGTTTCCCACTAATACTTCCTGAAATGAAGTAAGCGTTGTGATTTGATATTTTGTGCATTTTATCAAGATTCTCTTCTTTGACATTTTTGATGAGTTCAAAGACTGCGCCAAAGGCAATTTGTCAGTGTCACCTGCACTACTGCGTTTCCATCATTGGATTAAATATTTGTTAATGTGTAATTGATAAAGAAAACACTAGGCAGCATTTTGCAATGATGGGTAATGGTTTAGAATAGCATTTAATATTTTCCTCCTGACAGGCATAACATTTTATGGTTATTTTAAACCAATGTATTCATACACACAGAAATCTCAACGAGTTCTTTAATCAGTCTTTTCAGCAACTGATCTATGCTATCAGTCAAAGTCAGTGATTTTTAAAAAATGTTGTGGTCAACTTTTGCTCCATTTCACAGCTTCTTAAAGTAAGTGCAAAAATTTGTGGCGAAGAGGATGAGCCCATTGTACTTCTACTTAAGTAGATACAGACAGACATATTTTTTAATCTTGGAGAAGTTGTACAGTTTAAACATACCTAAATTGTTTTTTTCTGTTTAAAAACATTTTAATTTATAATCAGACAAGAAGAACAGATGTAAGAGTTGTAATTTAATCATTTTATTGCTATCTTTGTATATTTTGAAGAATTAGGTATCGTACTCTTGGGAAGCCATATTTTATGCCTAGTTGGAAAAATGAATAATGTAATAATATGCAAAATGTAAAGTTTTAGAACTTCGCTACTGAGTAAGGCATATAAACTAATGATCTAGTTAAAGTCCCTTGTGCACCATAATAAATATGGACTAAATTTGTCATTATAGCTTTAGACAGAGGTTTCAGGCAACGGATTTAATTATATCCTTTTTTAATATTCATACTTCTAAACTGCATAATTCCTTTCTACTGTAAAACTGAGAGCTATATTAAAACAAACAAAAACGGCAGATTACTAAATGGATATTAACGTGGAGTCAATAAGCATTTAATTCTGAGGAGAACATTATGGGGAGAGAGTAAGCTTAATGTAGCTCAGGAGATCTTTTTTGGATGCATGTCGTTTGTACACACTGGCTGCCTCCTGTTTTAATGCTGACTTTTGTTACAAAGGTTAATTAGTTATTTATGGAACTCATAAAGGACACAGGGGCAATACAGGAATACCTTTTGTTAGCCATTAAGAAACAACGATTATTGAAAAGTCTGATTTAGCCTCCATATGAAACAAGAGTTAGCTGGGACCAGCTGGTCTAGCATTCAATCAACAGTGCTTAATGGTGTCCGAATATTGATGACTATTAGTAATGGCTGAATAAAGTACCACACCACATTAGCACTGGTATGCCCGCACATTACTCTCTATTCCTATACTAACCACACTATTGACTTGATTTTAAAGATTTTGCTTTCTTTACAGTGTACCATTCACCAGGTTCTGATCTTAGTTATACCATTTAAATTTCAACGTTTTAAAAGAATCTTAAAACCACTTCATATTCCCTAGCAGGCACATTTTATGTAAATGAAGAGGGGGAAGGAAGACATTGAAGTTAATGAGCTTTGTTCTTTGCTATCTCACAGGAAGACCTTAACATGCAACCAGAAAAATGAAAAAGTACAAAAGGTAGAGGCAACAAATGTGGGGTAGATAAAAAGGAAGAAGAACAGTAGGATAGATTTAAACACAGGATTAACCAAAGCAGACACAATTTTTACATGGAACCTGGAGGCTTCATGCTGGTCGATAAAGATATCTCTTAATATTTGCTGTGTCAAGTTGTCTTGGTTGTGAAGAATGGGTTCTGAGAAGGCTGAGGAAGGCTCGTTTGCTCCTCTGGGTAATGCCACTTTGTCAGTCCGTGGTATACCGAATAAAATATTGAAGTCGGTGTATAACTATGAACCTATTTTCCAGGGACCAAAAAATACAGTTTTATACAGCTAGTACACCTGATCTTTGGTGCGAAAAAGGTGTTGATGACTTTTAGATTAAGACTGTTGGGCTTTAATTTCTCATTGCCAGGTTAAATGCTCACTTCAGTGACCACTTCATGTTTTTCCTTCACTTACAAATGCAATAGCCAAGAAGAAAGTTAATGGTAGCTGAATAAAGGAAGAAATAGCTTCTGAAGGTGATTTTTTTTTTAAACAAAAGAGTTTCTTATGGTGGCTTTTGGTATATTTTCCATTTTGTCTTTAAAAGACAGTGGTCTTGGGCTCGTTTTGCAGCCATTATCTAATATTGTAATTATTATTTCTGGTCTTCCTCATCCATGCTAAGATGCCTTTATTTTATCAGAGGGCATATTATAAACTTTTTACATATTTATATATTTTCATATTATGGAAATTGCCAAGAGCTATCACAGAGGTGAAGGAGAGTTAAGAACAAAGTTAAGAAGACCTTTTTTCTTACTTTTGTAGCAGACAGTCATCTGGTTGATAGTACAAAGGACAAATTTCTCCACTCTTTGAACTGGAGTTGTGAAAGTCAGAACAGTCTGGGCAAAAGGGCATTGATATCCCTAACTAAAACTGGAGTAGATTGTATAGGAAGAGAAACTATCCCCAGGCTAATCCTTTATTATTCCAGCTGGCCAAAATGTAACCTCGCTGGAGGAATTCCATAAATGCAGTTATCTTGCTACTGAATTACCAGTATTAGTAATTTTAGCAGTTTTTCAATTGTAATCTTCATATAAACGCTAAGGTTTGCATCTTTCATATGGAAAATATTATTAGAATGTATACATGTAAAGGTACAATACAAAGCACAGGACTTAATTTAGGATACCTAAATATTCCAAAATATCAACACCATGTAAAGCAACAAGCTTATATTTAATTGGAACCATAAATATTATTATGAGCATCATTGTTAATCATAATAATAATTAATAATTAATAATAATTGTTTTAATGGTTATTTGTAAGAACCAAACAAGAATAGGTCCCCATTATATGAGGCACTGCAAACAGAGTAGTAGACAGGCCCTGCCCCAAAGTGTTTACTGTCCAAATAATAGGAAGTGAAATATATGAATGAAAACTTTCAATGCTTTCTCTATTGTATCCACTTTTCCTCTGTGTGGTAATTTCTTGCTTCTGGCTGTGGCTGACCCAAACTTGCAACATTATTTTTTTTTTAACATTTTGCATTCCCTTGTGGTGAAGATAGTACCCCCTTTATCTACCTATTACAGTGAATTGTGCTTTAGAAATGCTGAGTGATTTTGCAGGGTTTATCACCATGAAGGCATTAATTGGTCTGGTGAACCAATTTGATATAAATACTCCATGAGGAAGAATGGAGTCTGTTGTACTGAACTTCGGAAGAGCTTTATGGTGTCTGGATTTTTTAACTGGATTGAAGTTTGTGTATTGTGTGACA
>NW_020664447.1:55335647-55360647 GCF_002925995.2 Terrapene triunguis
GCAGTTCAGCGGCAGGTCCTTCGCTCCTAGAGGGAGTGAGGGACCTGCCGCCCCCGAATTGCCACAGGTGCCGCCCCTCTCCCTTGGCCGCCCCAAGAACCTGCTTGTTAAGCTGGTGCCTGGAGCCGGCCCTGCTGATGATTCAGCTTTGCTTAAAGATTGATTTTCACACAGCAGTACACTTATTCGTAGAGTATACAGTAATGACATACGATGCTATACTTATAAATGAAAAACTCAATCCTACCCATCCTTGCAAAATTCTCATGAAAATTTAACCAACCCACACAAAATGTATTGACTCATCCTTTACCTTGATAACTGCTGATAATGAAAAAGCCTAATATTTATTTGCTCATCAAAAAAACACTCCGCCCAGCACCCCACCAATAAAACCCCACTACAGGCAGTGGGCAAATAGAATTTTGCAAGACTTCTCCCAGGTCCACTGACGGCAGAGAGGGAGGGAGGAAGGAGGCAATTGCCCAGGGGCCCAAGCGATCTAAAAGGGCCTGGGGGCCCCTGGCGACCGCCAGCGCAGCAGGGCTAAGGCAGGTTTCCTGCCCACCCTCACGCCACACAGCTCCCGGAATGGGCCATCCCATCCTTGCGGCCCCTAGGGAGGGGATCTCCGCATGCTGTCCCCGCCCCAAGCGCCAACTCCACAGCTCCCATTGGCTGGGAGCTGTGGCCACTGGGAGTTGCAGGGGCAGTGCCTGTGGGCAGCGGCATGTGGAGACCCCCTGGAACCCCACCTAGGAGCCGCTGCCAGAGGGGTGTGCCAGTCAATTTGGGGAGCTGCCCAAGATAAGCGCTGCACCCTTTGGGGAGCTGCCTGAGGTAAGCTTCGCACCCCTCTTCAACCCTCCCCTGCACCCCAACTCCCTTTCCCAGTCCAGAGCCCGCACCCAAACTCCCTCCCAGAGCCCACACTCTGCATCCCCTCCCGCACCCAAACTCCCTCCCAGAGCCTGCACCCGACACCCTCTCCTCCACCCAAACTCCCTCTCAGAGCTCGACCCTTAACCCCCTCCCACACCCAAACTTCGTCCCAAAGCCTGCACCCCGCACCTCCTCCCGCATCCAAACTCCCTCCTAGAGCCCGACCCCTCACCACTGCCTGCACCCAAACTTCCTCCCATAGCCTGACCCCTCACCCTCTCCAGCACCCAAACTCCCTCCCACACCCTGCACCCCGCATCCCCTCCCACAACCCAATATCCTGCCCCAGCCTGGTGAAAGTGAGTGAGGGTGGGGGAGAATGAGCAACAGAGGGAGGGGGGATGGAGTGAGCAGGGGGCGGGGCCTCAGAGAAGGGGTGGGACAGGGCATGGCCTCAGGGAAGGGACGGGGTAGGGGGCAGGGCAAGGGTCTTTGAGTTTGCGCGACTAGACAGTTGGCAACCCTACCGGGCGGGCATGTGGAAGCTCTGGATGTGCCAGAAGAGCGCATACAGCAGTGCAGCTGGCAGCTCGCTGGGCACAAGCCAACGCAGGCGCAGCACTGCCCAAATGTTAGGCGGACCGCGTCCGTGGCTTGTGCGTGACAGGGGGCCCATTGACTGTTCTGCCCCGGGGACCAGAATTGCTGTCGGCAAGCCTGGCTGCTCCTATCATTTCAGTGGGAGTTTATCCAAGGACTAAGAGAAAAATACAATCCTTAATGCTACTGGAACTGCTTTTACATATATTGGGTTTAGCAAGTGTCAGAATCTGATTAAATATGAACTCTGATTGCAAGATTTGAATTGGATCCAAACCTTCCCAAAGTTCAAGGAGGTTTGGATCTGATGTTCTGCTTTGGGCCCATTTCCAATTCTGATCTCAGAAACATGGGTCAAACTGTATAGCCCTTAAAAACAGGTATATGCAGTGGCGGTTCCAGGCACCAGCGCTCCCAGCAAGTCGTGGGGGGCGCCCTGCCAGTCCCTGTGAGGGCGGCAGTCAGGTAGCCTTCGGCAGCATGCCTGCAAGAGGTCCGCCGGTCCCGCGTGATTCGGCAGCAATTTGGCAGCGGGTACGCCGAAGCCACGGGACCAGCGGACCTCCTGCAGGCATGCCGCCGAAGGCAGCCTGCCTGCCGTGCTTGGAGCGGCAAAAAAGCTAGAGCCGCCCCTGGTTATATGTATACGAATTAGTGTTTGCAGTGTTGTAGCCATGCTGATCCCAGAAGAAAAGCTCTGTGTAGCTCAAAAGCTTGTCTCTTTAGCTAACAGAGAGGTTGGTCCAATAAAAGATATTACCTCACCCGCCTTGTCTCTCTAATATATGAATTAGCTGATTTTATTAGCTAACTGATTTGCAAAAACTGACTGAAATCTGGCCCTCAGTAGTCTATTGTGTTTTATAATCCAAATCTAGAACTTTGACTTTCTCATACTAATGGCATTATAAAATGTGGTTTATTTGTATTTTTTAAGTGTTTGTACAGTGATAGAAATTGGTTTGGAGTGAAGTAACATTTCATAAGCAAGCTTTAAAAGCAGGAGTAAACAGCCAAACATAAAAAGCTTGGAAGGCGTAATTCTGCCAAACACCAGAACTGTACTCAAACATTTCCAGGTCCTGCTGGACCTTATAAATACCAGACAAATGACACAGATATTGTCAGAGTACAATTGGTTTTATTGCAATGCTTTACTTGGCTGTGTGGCACTAGACTTTACACTATCCTGTGCTTATTGCTGGAATTACTTTGTCAGCAGACAGGCTGAGGTTATATCAACTGTTTAAGATTGGAAACATTTTTGTTCAGAAATCTGACATGATTTGCTAGTAGTGACAACTGATTTGACAATGACCAGTGATTTAGGTCTACCTGTAATAAGTGAATTAATCTGAGTTAAAACATAGTGATCTGTCATGTTTAGAGATACCTCAACAGCTGGCTGACTTGTCCTCTGTCAGGCTAGTTTGTCCTGTGCAAATCTTCTGTCAAGTAAGGAAAAGAACTGTTGGGAGAAAATTACATGGCAGTTTTAGAGTTAGTGATGAATTTTTCTCCCAACATACCAGCTGTGCCAGCAACACTATTTTTCGTGGCATTAATCAAATATCTTGCCTGCAGCACCTTCACTTCCCCAAAGGCTAAAAGATGAATCTGTCAGAAAATTTCACTGGGATTTGCCAACAGCTTTTCTTAGCTCAAATACTAGTCCATGCACCTCAGAAGTACAAATAAGGCTTTTAGGGATGTGGTTCTGGGAATTAAAAGTTGCATACAGTAATTTTCCTTTACACTAGACAGGAATTCAAAGCTATCATTATAGTGAACATGATGAAGTTAAGGAGTCTGGGAAAAGGCCAAGCACTCAAGATTTATTAATGTATTTCATTTACTGGCTTATAGCTAAGTATTTATTTTTAGTTGTAGTTTTGCAATTAGCAAAGTACAAGAACAACTGAAGGCCATGGAGTGATCTTACCACTTTGCCCACCTCTGCGGGCAAGAAGAAATGGAGACAAGAATAATTTGAACTTCTGGGGGTGAGCACATGCACAGATACAGTCTGTTGTCATATAAGTATGTTAGTTCCTTACGTTAACAGTAATAACTCTAGCAAATCCAGTTTATACCTTACCATAGTTAGCATGATATTTTATTTTAGATTATTCCCCAGTAGAAAATCCTGTACTTTCACTCCCAATTTTTATTATTTATTAGTGCATATCTTAAGTGAAGTTTAGGAGTCAAATACATAAACAGTTGATTCCTCTCAAGTCAGCGGGAAAACTCTCTGCTACCCTTCCCTTCCTGGATGTTTACGCCACTACTTAAGTACAAATGAAACCCACTGTTGGAACCAGTGTTGCCAGGCATTTTCTTAGCAGAAGGCTGCTGGAAAAGATGGGCCTTGCATAATATCTTAAAAGTTGTAAAATTGAGGCATTCTGTCAACATAGAATAGGCAGGACAATGTGCCATCTACCTGTGACCAACCCTACCTCAAAGAGAGGAGGGGGGTGCCTATCCTACGTTGAAGAAAGTGTTTCCAGTCACCGCTGCTATCTAGGTACCCATGAGCTTTGAGGAGTCAAAAGAGATGCCAAATTGCATATCATGTTAACAAATGGGGGTGAGATATTCTTTTATCAAGGTGGTGAGGTCATGACTACAACTAGTTCATTAAACTGCTTTACTCTTCCCACCATCCACCTTTCACAGATTGATCCTCAACCAGTCATTTCTCATGCAGATCCCTACAGTAGTTTTCTCAGTCACGTTATCTGTACATCTCAACCTTTATCAATACTTCTGGACAAGGAAACATAGAGCTGAATGTCATCTGCATACTGAGTGTACTGTACCCCCAAAACAACTCACTAGTGACCTCACGATACATACATTCTAAACAAGAGGAAACAGGATTGAGTCCTTTGGAACACCACACGGAAGATCTCTGCATACTCCCAGGTGCACGTGTATCCCTGGTTGAAAACCAGTGTTCCAGAGTATGAACCTTTATTTTAGAGATGTGCCTATACCAGATTCTCAGACACCCCTCTGCAATTTTCCTGAATCAAAAGCCACCCCTATCGTTTTGACTCCAGGTTGGCTCCAGAAAACCCATAAACTGTTGGGCTGTGTTCTGAGGAAATTAAAAATAATTGATTGTTGACCTTGCACTGCTGTTTCCATTGCTTCCTGTTCCTCCAGTTCCTTGACCCTACATCGCTCTTGCAGCTGGTTTTTCTTTAGGATGAATTGTAAAGCACCAAGCTCTACAGCTATAGTCAACCAATGGTGCTACAAACTCAAGAAATCAGTGACAGAGAGTTTTATACACTTCACTATCCTACAATGATGGTAGGACATAGAGATCTCACAGTGCCTCAGAAAAGGTGTTTGGGTTTTTTTATCCTTTGGAAAGGGAAAACCGTTTATGAAATTTTCAGAAACCCTGAAAACAAACAAAATTAAAAAATACAAATGTCAGTGAAAACTGTGAAATTTTATTAAATTGACATTCATGCTCTAGCTACAAGTTGAAATCCTCTACAGGTCTCAGCTCTCTGTAAAAAATGCATGCTGTCTTCTTACAGAAAAACTAAGCAATTATTTCAAAAGTTGTAAATGGGAGTTTCCTCCAAAATATGAAAAATCTTAAAGAACTGAATGTTGTTATAAGTGGAGATTGTGTATCATATAAAAAATATGAAACACTAGAACATCTTAACTCTAGGTATAGGGGGTGTTTTTAATAGTTCTTCATGTTCATACCCACCTCTAAATTATATCAGTTGTTCTTCCCGTACAGTAGTGTCTATCAGGAGTGACTTTTCCCCCCTATTTCCTTATGCTAGCTACACTAAAAGAAGGCAAAAATCAGTATGATTGTTGTTGATAATAGAGTTTCCCACCAGCAACATGGATAGCAGCCCAAAGTTCTAATTTACTATTAAATCCAACTCTTTTATTTCTGATACCTGTGTATTTTTGTCAATTTCCATAACCCCATTAACAAAGGCATTTGTGTGATCCTGAGTAAAACTAGAAGAATAGGTTAGTCTACTAATGCATTGTTTTGAACTTGCTCATAACCTACATGAAGATGGACAAACCTGGTGGTGGTTAGAAACATCAGAGGTTATTGTGATTAGAGTTACTTTACTACAGTAAAATAGTTTTCTTAATAACTAAAAGAGAAATAAATCTAATAATTTCATACAGAATATAGTAATAGAACTACTGTTCAAGCTAAAATTATTGTTTTTTTAAAAAGCATGCTTTCCTGCAGATGTGCCATAAAGCTTGCAATAAAGAAAGGAGTATGTGAGGTATTTTAAATCATGCTATTGTATATCCAAAAGGGTATATTATTTTGTATGTGGTATATTTTACAATTTGACATCTTGGAACTTTGTAAACTGGCAATTGGGCACAGGCGAAGGTATCCATTTATCTCATATATGTCTCGTTGAGGCAAAGCTGTCAGAAGGAATCTTATCACATGGTGCCCCATTTGTTTTCTGTAGTGATTTATGATGGTTTTGAAAAGGTCTTGTGATCCCATAGGCTGCCACGATTCTCTGACTTTTCTCTGTCAATGGATCAGATTTTTGACATTTTCTGAGAGCATTCAGAAAAGATTTGATAAATCAGCTTGTGGTGTTTATTTTAATTGATCTGAAGCCCATTCCTTCAAGAATTCATCAAATACTGTGACAGGGTCTGGGTGTGCTGCAGTGAAATGAAAGAATTGGGTTGGCCATGCTCCTGTGATGATGATATAGATATTTTGTTGAAGGTTTATGCTTACAGACGAGACGATGTCATAACTAATTTAGTATGTTGTAAATCTTTTGACGCAGTTTCTAATTCATAAATCTCATCTATCACATGTGATTCATGAAACGATAGACAACCTTTGATGAGAAGGTACTTTTGTGTGTGTTCCAAGTTCTTTGCATTTTTTTCCCTCTTGAAAAATAAATCACTCCAGAACAACAGAATTCTATTATGAAAGTGGTGCTGTAAAGGTCTCTCATTCTTTTGCATCTGTTCTTCCTCTCATAAAGGGTAAAGTTGCTCCTTTTAAAGATGTAGATGAATAAAACTTTGTGTGCACGCACTTCAATTTACAGCAGGGATAAAATGTAACTTGTATTGGTTCTGGTTGAGGAGTAGTCAAATTTGGCTGATATAACCTGGGTCTCTTTTCTTCTCTCACAGGAACTCTCATCTGTTGAAAACATCACCACAAACACCTGTCCTGATCAACCACAGTCAGTGTCTTTGCTCTCGTCACTCATTCCTGTTAGGCTTGGTTGGTGAACCTTTAAGGAGACCATTGCAGGATCTGAGCATCTCTCTGAGCAGCCAGTCCACTCTTTTCCTACATACTAAGTAGGGGAATTGCTACTGAGTGGTGGCTGTGGATGGTCAAGGAGGGATTTTGTGGTGGTGTATTCAATCCTACAATGTAGGGAAATGAGCATGGGGTGACTGATAAGCAGGCTGGCCTATCAGAGAATGAATGACAAATAAAGGTCACTCAACTATGTTGCCAAGAAAACTGCTGAGGGCTGTTATTGTAGATCAGGCATCGGCAACCTTTCACAAGTGGTGTGCCGAGTCTTCATTTATTCACTCTAATTTAAGGTTTCGCGTGCCAGTAATACATTTTAACATTTTTAGAAGGTCTTTTTATATAAGCCTATAATATATAACTAAACTATTGTTGTATGTAAAGTAAATAAGGTTTCAAAATATTTAAGAAGCTTCATTTAAAATTAAATTAAAATGCAGAGCCCCCCGGACTAGTGGCCAGGACCTGGGCAGTGGGAGTGCCACTGAAAATCAGCTCGCGTGCCGCCTTCGGCATGCGTGCCATAGGTTGCCTACCCCTGTTGTAGATCAATGTCAATTCATCTGTGTATATATCTATCTTAGCTATCTATATAAAGTTGACAAACACTCCCCCAAAAGTTAAAAGAACGTGAAAGGTTGTATGAGGTCAAGTACTCAAAAGTTAGGTAATGTCAGCTTTAAATTTACGAATGCAACTTTAATTTAGCACCCTTGTGCGTATGCATTGTGATAGTCTTGCTCAACCTCACACAGGAAGTTTGTGGCAGAGCTAAGAACAGAATCAGCTCTCTTGGTTCCTAGTCCAGTGATTTAAACACAAAAAAACCATTCATTTATTGATTTAAATGCTCTGAATGAATGCGGCCAGATCAACTTTCCCTAAGCTAAGGGATCTGTTGGTGTTGATCATGTTTTGCCTTGTGTCTTGTCTAGTTCTAGCTCTGTGCCTACTATGTAGGGAACTCTTTAGGGCCTGGGAGATGTTCAGCACAGTTGGCATATAGGAAGATTTGTCAGGCACATGAGATCCTTGGTGCAGATGGCATGTTTGGAATTTTTAGTGGCAAGCCTTTAACAAGCTCTACTCAGTATATGAAAATGGCAATTTTCAGAGCCTTATAAATTAGTCAAATTTGAGTGGATTTTCATGACAAAAGCTCTGACTCCAGGACTGCGCCTTTTCCAACTTCCTGCTCCAAAGAACAGAGGTGCTGCACTTCTTCAGAGAAATAGTTGAAATTATATTAATGTTTGCTAAGTCTACCTATTCTTCCCTAAAATCAGATGAATTCATTTTTTATAAAATTCCAAAATTATTCATCCTGAGAGACACCAACCATGGAAAATTTCAGCCTCAACAGTTGGCTAAGCTGGCTTTAAGGCAGCTTTGCATGGCTAGAACAGCACAGAGCAGCCTTAACAGTCCCAAGGATTGGGCTGAAACATCAGTTGTCTGGCCAGGATAGGACTTTACAGATTGTTACTGGTTTAATTCCCAGAATTTATTAGCTGCTGACATCTTTCTTGCTATGGGAATGATGGATGTCAACAGTTTCTCCTGCCCCACATGATTCAGGCTGTAGATGTTTAATGGTTCCTCCTTTTGCACCCGCCATATTTTCAGGAAAGTGGTCAATGGATCCTTCTTCCCTTCATCATCTTTTCTCATGGTCACAGAATGGGAGAGGTCTCTCCGCTCAAATGCTGCTGGATACTACTGCAGACCACTAGCTGGTGCCTTCTTTTCAGGCAGAGAAGGAAGCCATCTGTTTTTCTGCCATCTCAGTGCTCCTCCAGACAAAAGGAGAAAAGCCTCAATCAAAAGTGGGAGCACTGCAGTGTGTACTGACTCTATGGAATATTGCAGGCTCAAGAGGTGCAACCCAAGGTTGAAATGTCGGGCCCTGTGCTTGTCTTTTCCTCACACTTGTACTCGCCCTACCCCCCCCCCCCCCCCCCCCCCCTTCAGTGCTGAATCTCTCCAATAGAGCAAGTGTTGAGCAGCAGCAGTCATTTGTGTGCCTGATGCTCAGTGCTACGAAATTCAAGGGCCTCCTGCAGTAAGGGATACAGGTGTAGGGATCCAATCTTAATCTGCTATTGGCCACAGGCTATGATTCACCAGATAGGTCAGGATGTATTTAATCTCCCAGTTGTTCTAGTCCAGTCTGCCTCTATTCAGTTCTGAACTACGGTGCCCTTGCTATTCCAGCCTTGGCTGTCTCCTGAGCAGAGACTTTCAGTATTGCCAAAATGTACTGAATTATATCACTGTTTTTTGTTAGGAGGATAAAAGTACATTAGGGTTTAAGTTGGAACCATCAAAAGGTCAGAGCCATTATACAGAGGCAATCGCAAAAAGCAGTTTGAAAAATGCACTGGACTCTTAAAGAGGGCATTTTTTAAAAGTGCCAGCAGCTCTTAGCACAGTCTTTAAAAGCCCAATGCATTGTCAACATTAGACATTTTCCAATACTTCCATAATTCAAAGTTTTTATGAAATTGTTCTTTATTTGACCATGTGCCAATCTAATCAGTTGGTAATGAACTTGATGTTTTAGTTACAAGTAAAGAAAGCAAGCAAGCACTCAAATTCTGCTGCAGCAGGATGAACTAAGTTTTCAATCTTCCCCATCAGAGAAACAAATAATTTGGAATTTAGATGAATAGTGGTATTAACTGTTTTTTCAAATTCTTGCTCAAGCTTTTAACCTCATACAGTTCATTACCAAAATTGTTTACTTTGAGATGGCTGATAAGGAAATGTGTTTTGAATATTGTTATTTTTCTATCCATAACAATGTTCCCCCCAAAAATTTAAGATGCTTGCAGATTTTCAAAGTATGTATTTTTCTGAATGGCCAAAATAAATAAGAAAATATTTGCTAAATGAACATTCTGGAAAAAATAAATCTGTCAGTCATAGTACACATACACAGAAAAGCCATAGAGAGCATTACAGCTAAGAATTAAGATCTTGCAATATCCCAATAATTTGTATCTTGAGAATTGTGTACAACAGAAAGCTGTTTTCAGAATTATTTATTGAAGATCAATTCCAAAAATGTGCTGTTCTGGGTAAATTCAATACCTCATCTGTACTGTCATTATGTACCACCTTGCTAATGAAATTCAAAAAAGTCTGAGGGCCAGATGCTAAGCTGATGTAAATTCTCATGGCTCTATAGGCATTAGTGGATTTACACCAGCTGAGGATCTGGTCTGTATTCTTAAAAATATATTTTTAGAGTGACTGTTGGATTAGTGATCTAGCAGATCAGTCAACAACCAACCATTCTAAGTTATTCCTGGTTTGCAGTACAGAAGCAGCAGTTGATGTTAAGTCTGATCAAATGATCACACCTCACCTGAAGCAGGGGGGGATGTTGTCCGGGCTTGCAGGAGGAAAGCAGCAGTGCTTTATGGCAGGAGTGCGGGGAAAGAGGTCAGAAACTGCTGCAAAAAGGTGGGTGGTAGTCACTTTAGTGATGCTGACTCATCCCCAGAGAACGTAAAGGCTGAAGACTTTAAAAGGTGCAAGCCCTGGCGTTAGAAGCCCTTTCTGCATGCAGCAGGCAAGGCAGCACCCATCCTCTGAGGTGTGAATATCAGGTTGGGTTAGGATCTGCTGTGGCCATTGGGCTAGTCGCTCCTTTTTAGATGGGTTGGGAAGGAATTTTTCCCTCACCACCATATTGGCTTAGATGGAGTGGGGGTTTTTTCGCCTTCCCCACAGTGGGTGTCAGGGAGGACCTATTATGGTGAGAAAAGAGGATTAGGCTATATGTCGCAACTTATTTTGTAAGTGAGGGGTGGATGTCCAGTGCAGGTACTCCATAGGGAAGGCATCCAGTGACCAGATAAATGGCCTGGTAAAGGACTTAAAAAGGAGGTGCTGGTTAAAGGAATGGAATGGAGGAGGGGAGATTGGGGCTCCTATGATTGGTACCGCAGGGAGCCAACCTCAGTTTCTTATAACCCACCATAATCCTCCTATGAGGGGAGGAGGGTGGATGGTGAAGTCGAAGCCATGGGTTGGCTGAGGGACCTGGATGGAAAATGAAGGGGGGCTGGTGGAAGCCCCAAGTAATTGTTTGAATGATCATGGAGTTACCTACAATGTATACTTTTATCTGCCGGGTAGTCCCAGACTACTAATATAATACTAATAATAATCTAATAATAAAGTTGCGGCCTGAATAAATCCATATCTAGTGTCTCCTGTCCTTCTTTCAGTATAGCCGGACAATGATGTTTCCCATTGATGAAACTGCACTGGCAGGTACATTAGCTGAACACATCAGCGTAACTGTTGACTGGGTTAAGAAAGTATATCCTTGCTAATTAATTTCTTGTGCAGACTGGGTTGCATTTGGTACAGATGCTTGTATCCAACCTGAGCGGTACCATAGCAAGCAGGTGTTGCAATTGGCTTAGCCCAAAGGTATCCCAATCTTTTTACCTGACAGTGTTCCAGCTGCATACTGGAACTAGCTGTTGGAGGTGATGTCAACGAGATTGATAGTGTGAGCCATTTTGGAATTTTCATTGATTAATTATCTCTTTAGTTCTTCTCCAAAGGCAACACTCTGAGTTCCAAGACTATGCATTACAATTTAGTATGTGCTCACTTTCTTCCGTTTGAAGAATTCTGGAAATTTGATGGGTCACATCTCTCAGGAAGGGAAGGAGAAGTGATTACAAATTGCTGTGCTGTAATATACCACACCTTTACACAGGCCACAGAAAACAGAGAAAAACAGGCAATGTTTTCTGTCTAAAATTGTAACTAGCTGAGGAGCTAGCCCTTAGATCTGCTGGTGGATATATAAGTGCTTTTACTTCAATGGTGATGACAACTCATGAGGTGATTGTTAGTACTTATGCTAGGAACCAGAGTTTCACAAAAGGTTTCTGTTTTTATTTTTTCTCTGCTATCAGCAAGAGATTAGCATTGTTTAGAGTCATGGAAAGTAACTTAGTTCTCCTGATTAAAATGACACAGTTACTTTTATATATGAGGATAGAACAGGTAGGAGAGTTCATCTTATTACATGCTTACCATTCTAACCCTGCAAAGTATTTCAGCAGTCACTTTCTTACATAAATCGTTGGTCTTAAACATTGGAGCAGTAGACTAACCAGCTTAATAAAAAGAGAGAGAGATGATACACAACTAATGGACAGAGCATTACAAGTAGGTGTTAACAAATCATTCATTGCACTAAATGCTCTCTCAAATTCTGTTGTAGAAACAATTAAAATACTGATGGCAGTCTTAAGTCGCTTCAAATAGTCTGGCACAATTGATCCACAGTTATCTTTGTACTCCCTGAAGCCCCTGAACTACTAACCGCTCCATCCACTTTATATTTTCTGCACAGTTCTCATGCCTGTCAACTAGCATACTCAATATCCAGTGGAGAAGGCCATTTTGATGGATCCAAGAATTCAAAATGCACCATATTTGATACCCTGATTCATGTTCACACTTAGGTGTTGATAATTAGGAAACCCTTATGCGATCATATACTCCCTAAGCTTTCAGATAATGAGAAAACAATATGGTTTGGGATTTTTTTCTCCCTGAAATTATATGATTCATGGAATCATTGCTGGTGAAACACTGATTTAAAAACTTTGTTGCCAAGTATTTGGGAGAATCTTGTCTACTTTCCAGAGTTGTAATGATTATAACCAATCTAGTTCTAAGAAAACATTAAACTTAATGCCCATAGGTACATACCATCCAGTGAAAAGCAATTAGTTTCCAATTAGTTGTTCTTTTTGCCTTAGTGTTTTCTGTTTGAAATGCTGCCATTTATGAAGAACAGGTAAGATGCCCTCCAAAATCAATTGGATGTAAGTCTGCAGCAATAAAAGAATTTCTATTTCAGATCTGATGACTAGTTCATCTAACTTGGCATCTTGCCTCTTGAAGTATGAGGCAATCATCTTGTTCAGTTGCCAAAAGCCTTTAAAACAATTTTTATTCATATTGTATGATTTGGTCACTCCGTTTCATCTCAGCAGTTAATTGCATTACTATAAGTAGCTTGAAAATTTTATTTCATTTCATTTATATTTCATATTTTCTTGATTATCCTTCATCTCAGAAGTCAACAACTTCTTCTATGGGACTGCCATCCCGAAGAATTCCAAATGATACAAAATGGTAATCACTTTACCCATCACTGAAGTTCAGCTACTTCCAAGATAAAATGTGGCTACAATGTTAACAATGCAAACAACATTGCCAAGCAGTTTGGACAAGAAAGTGAAGAAAAAGAACATATCTAACATACCTAATTGAACCAGAGAATGGGCTGTGGGAGTTACTAGGCACTATGTAATTACCCACATTTGCTTTGGGTTTAAGCTCCTACTTTTATGTAAAGTGTCAAAGTATATTTAATGATCACAGTGGATCAAGAGCTTGGTTTTATGTCTCATCCAGAAAACAGCACCTTGAGCTTCTGCTGGAGCATCAGTTCAGTATTCGCTCAAAGAGAAAAGTGCTACATAATGAGTGCTCCATCACCACTTTTTCTTGCACCTGTTCTTTGAAGTTCTTCTATCCAGAGGTGCACCTTGCCCCAGCCTTGCTGTAGATCTGATGTTGTCAGTGCCTGAGTTGATATGACTCTAGAACATGCCAGTGGTCTTGATACTTTGGGCCAGATCCTCAGCAAAAATTGGTATATCTACACTGATTTACATCATCCAGCATATTTTTTGTAATTGTACACTATTTGGTTTCCCGATCCCATTATTGACTGTTAGACTTAAACTTCTATTTTAAAACAGTTTTTCTTTCTCTGACTCTTTTTTTTTTAATTTTAGAATATCAGGATTGGAAGGGACCTCAGGAGGTCATCTAGTCCAACCTCTTGCTCAAAGCAGGACCAATCCCTGGACAGATTTTTGCCCCAGATCCCTAAATGGCTCCCCTCACGGATTGAACTCACAACCCTGGGTTTTGCAGGCCAATGCTCAAACCACTGAGCTATCCCTCCCCCCTTTCTGCTAGATGTTTCTAAAAGAGATGGTTTACTATCCCTAGTGTATTCAACAGCTGCTATACAATACAAGGTTTTGGCACAAAAATATTATTTAGAGGAAGTGTGTAATTTTACATGCCAAAAAAGATGAATTTCCTTGAGAACAAAAGCAGGGGAGGAGCAATTGAAATATATATATATTGCCAGCGGTGGCTCCAGGCACCAGCCCTCCAAGCGCGTGCCTGGGGCGGCAAGCCGAGGAGGGCGGCGTGCCGGTCGCTGTGGGGGCAGCAGTCAGGGAGCTTTTAGTGGCATGCCTGCGGGAGGTCCGCGGATTCGGTGGCAATTCGGCGGCGGGTACGCCGAAGCCGTTGGACCGGCGGACCTCCCACAGGCATGCCGCCAAATCCGCGGGACTGGGGACCTCCCGCAGGCATGCCGCCGAAAGCAGCCTGCCTGCCGTGCGTGGGGCGGCAAAAAAGCTAGAGCCGTCCCCGTATATTGCACACATAAACTGTGTTAAAAGAACTTTAAAATTGAAAAGCTGAACACTCAGAAGTTAGGAAATGCAAGAATTAAGACTAATTGTGAAACCTTAATTTTCCCCTTATGTTTAGGCATTATGATAGAGCCTTTAATTATATCATCACAATTATACCTCACAGGACCCCCGCCTCATTCAGTGCACTGAATGGATGGTGCTCAGCTGGGACCCACAGTTGGGTCTGGCAGTTTTGGACAGTTTCCACCAGCACTGCAGTGGCAAGAACAGAGGCCTATGTGGAGGTGATGGTACCAAGCAAACACAGGCACACTTATGCCAAAGTGACTGCCTGCTGAGCTCAGCCAGACAGAAGTTTGGGTTTCATATGATTTTGTTAGATTTTGATAAAGGACGCTGTGGCCCCAGAAGGGGCAAGACACTCTTACATCTGGAAAAGAAGTTTTGGCAGGGGGGTGAGGAGGAGAACTGAGGCAAAATTTCCTGCAGTGCCACACAGCCCATCAGGAGGGGGTCTGTTGGGGTGGTAACTTTGCCGCAGAGTGGTAAAAGGCACATATCTAACATCAGGACAGTCACCCAAGCAAATTTCATGCCCTTGCTCCAAAGCATAGAGATGCTAGAACTTTGCAACATTATATATATATATTTTTTTTCATGTGGGCAATATATCTTTTTAATAGAATGTGGATTCCTAGATTATAAAGCCAGAAGGGACCATTGTGATCATCTAATCTGATCTCCTCTATAGCACAGTCCATAAGACTTCCCTGAATTAATTTGTGTTTAAACTAGAGCATATCTTTTAGCAAAAACATCTTATCTTGATTTTAAAAATTGCCACCGCAACTGTTGGTAAATCATTCTAATGGTTAATTACCCTCACTGATCTTATTTTCCCTAATCTTGTTCTCAAAGAGAGCTGAACAGTGTTAGCTGGAACTTTCCAAAAATATTCAACCTTAATGAGTTAAAATTTGGCAAAGTTATACGTAACTGAAAGCAGGGTCTTATAATGAGAAGTGTTAAGCAACTTTAATTATATGTAAGGCTACAATTTTGTCACAGAGGTTGCGGAAGTCACGGAATCTGTGACTTCCAGAGACTTCCGCGACTTCAGCCAGTGACGGCTGGGAGCTGCAGGGTTGTCCTGCTGCCTGAGGCAGCGAGGCTCCCGGACACCATGGGTGGTGGGGGGCCCCCCCCGGAGCTCTGAGCCACCGGAGCCCCCAGAGCTCCCAGCTGCTGCTGGCAGCGGGGGCCCCCAGAGCTTCAAACCACAGGCAGCAGGGGACCCGGAAGGTCTGAGCCCCCCAGGTCGGGGGGGCCTCCAAGCTCTGAGCTGGGGCTCCCATTGCTGTCCAGCCACTGCGGGTGGTGTGGGGACCCTTCAGCTCCCCATTTTGTCAGGATATTTTTAGTAAAAGTCACAGACAGGTCATGGGCTTCTGTGAATTTTTCTTTATTGCCCCAACCTGTCCATGACTTTTACTAAAAATATCCATGACAAAATCTTAGCTCTAATTATAGGCAGCATACCATCACCAACTATAAGAAACTGCAGATTTGTTTTCCATTGGCTGTTCAAACAGAAGCACCATTGTAAATTCTGAGCCAGATTCTCTCCTTCGGCCAAGATCTGTTGGGCATGGAATGTGAGGGGCGAGCGGGAGTGGTTATGGTTCCTCGATTCGCTGCCTGACTTCACCATAGCCTCAGCATAGGTTCGAGCAGCCTGGAGGCAATGGCAGTGGTCCCCAAAGGACTATCTGGATATAGACAGGGCTGAGTGAAGGAAACACTAGCTCCTATGCCAACGATGCCAGTTCTGTAAGCATTGGGGACTCCCCGGCACTGGTGCAGGAAGTTTCCCCTTCCTTTGCACTTTCTGCGCACCACAAAAGGAATGGAGCAAGGCCAAGAATCCATACCTATATTTCTATAGTTTTCTGGATACAAACTATTTCACTACCACCCCTCCTGAACCTGCTGCCATAGCAAGGGTTTTTATCTGGCCTCCTTTGTTGTGTTGGCCCATACCACCACTTGTGTATCCTCCCCAGCTCAGTCATTGTGCATCAATGTGCTTTTGTTTGTTTTAATGCCAGCCTGCTTAACCATTAGAACAGAAGGCACCACTTAGTCCATTAGCCAGTCAATTTTCAGTTTAAATACCATTCTTGCATGCTCGTAAGGGATTAGAAATGGTTTGACTGGCGCAATGAATTTTTTGGTCTCTGTTGCACAAAACAGGGAGTTATTCTGTCTCCCTGATAAGTTGCTTAGAGTAATGGAAAGAAGCAGAATTTCAGTTATTGAATATTTAATTCTGGGCAGCAATTTAATCAGGAGTGGGATTTGGGCAATTGCTCTAACCCCCTCCTAACATACTACAGTTTCAGTTCTTAGTATTCCTTAATTATCCCACTGAGATGTTTGAGGAGCAACTAGTAGTAAATGAACTTGGCAAATCAGCTATTACCCAAGTAATGAAATACAAATACATATGTTTGACAATTCTGCAGGGAAATTGTTGAAGCCAGGATTCTCAATAGATTGTATTGGCCAAGAGAGAAAAAACAGGTGTTGTTATCAAAATTTATCTACAAACAATTTGACTAGAGTTTTAAAATAATGTGAAGCTTCTCCTCCCTCCCCCAGCTAATCCCAAACATGTCAGTTAATGTATGGAGAGTACTGATTGTCAAATAATGAATCAGAAAGTGCTCTGGGTGTACACAGTGGTGTAGTCCTAAATATTCTAGGATTTTACATTAACATTATATCTAAGGATGCATATCAACTGTGCATCTAACCTTAAACAAAGGAGAGATCAGCTCTACTGAGGAAAATTGATTTTATTCAACAGGAAGGCAAGGGAAATTAGTAAATTCAATATTTGTAGAAAGAAAATAAGCAAAGCCCACAAGTCTTGGTGGTTTGAGGTTGTTCTTTGTTTTAGTAATTATGCCTTTATGTGTTAGATCTCATATTTACACTTTCAGAAGTACTTGGAATAGTTCATGCATCAGTCAGATCTCTGAGCCACCAGTTTTCTACACAGTAATACAGTGAACTTGTACCGAAACTAATTCAAAGTGAAACTGAGTTAACTTTACAGCTGTAGCTATCTCATTCTGTCTGTGTCCGGGACATTAGAAAAATGTAATTACCAACCAAATGTCAGTTGCCGCAAGTTCCTTTGCATGATGTCTCAATGTGCTAATTTCTCAAATTAACATAATTTATTATTAAAGCTGTCTGATTTCAGGAACAGAAAATTGTTTAAATTATTTCATCTGAGGCCCTTTACTCCTATACAGTAGGACACTAACAGGAATACAGTATCAGGATGAATTTACTAATGTTTACTATAGAATGATAAGCCATTCTAAAGCTCGGAAAGCCTCCCAAACCCCATAGGTCTCCATTTTGCCATTAGCTGTACCAGTTTAAACAGTATGCTGCAAGAAATATCGACAGGTCAAGTACAGCAGGGAAGAGTATGTGTCCCAATGGCCTTTACACTGACAGTTTCTCCCACATTAAAGAGTTAACTAGCAGCCAACCAGCTCAGAGTGGGAGCTAATGAATGAAATGGAGATTGATATAGACTCTCTTTGGAGGTGCATCGATCTGTATCTTCTGAACTCAGCTTAGGAATTCTTCAGGCAGCATTGCATAAGTAACCCTGGCGTGGTGCCCATTAGCAAATAACTCTTTTAATGTTTGTCTTCAATTGATTCATTTATTGTTGTACCAACTACAATTGTACTCCCACAAACTTTGTTTGCATTTTGCCATTGTGGTAATAGTTATGAAAAGGTTTTACAACATGAATTTTATTTTGTCAATGCAAAAAGAGGCAAAAATTTTAAGTAACTTTCTTGGGGTTTATAATTTTTTTTTTGTTAAGAAGTACATTAGTCAATCAAGCAAGATGCATAATTGTCACAAAAACAATAACAAAATGCATAAATTCCAGTCCAGTCTTTTATAACTTATTTGGCTTCCTATGTAGATATCTCACTCAGAATGAGGAGAAATAACTACACTCTCAACTGTGAAGCAAATTTGGTATTTCTATGCATTGTCAAATTTATAGTTCAATAACAATCTGATACAAGGACAATTATAAAGCCCCTGTTGTCTCAAACATGGGAAGAACCCACCAAGGGGACCTAAAATTTAACAAGTTTCAGCTTAGGAGTCCTTTTAATTGTACTTGTTTGCCTCTTGTAGAGCAGTAGAGATTCTTGGCTCTTGAAATCTGAATAGGTCCTGAGGGCCAGGCCTTTTGCTCAGAGGCTCAGTCCATCTGCATGACCCATCAGAGTTTTTTATGCCCCGTGGCAGTACTGCTCCTGACATAGTACCCCCTTTTGAGGTCCGCTCTCTTGAGCTCTTCTGTTCCATTGCAGTTTGAGAGGGAGCATAAGCACCTATGTTACTACTCACTCACAGTTTATTAAAGGACTTTGATAGTGTTTTTTAAAAGCTCTCTGCTGTCCTATGCGTGGCAAAAACAGAGACATCATGCAGTTCTTCATTAGGGCACAATGTCAATAGGTCGAGCACCTTGCCCACAAGATGATCAGATTAAAATCATGAAGCCGTCTAGAAAAAAACTGAATTTTTATCTTGACCATAGTGATGAGGCAAAAAAGAAATAATAATGCTAGTTGAGGCAATGCATGTCTCAAAATCTGGCATCGTCTTGTTTAAACCCTACTGCTGATCAATTCACAGTTCTAATTGTAGCTTTTATTAAATTGGAAATTCAAATCTGATTCCTTCCATCCAGCATTCCATGCACTTAGATTGCCATTTTCAAAAGAAAATACACACATAAAACCAAGATCATCTCTAAAGTTAGAGAAAAACATTATGGAATATGATGAGGTGTATAAAACCCCACACTGGGCAACAAGGGGTTAAGGGATTATTTTGGGTCCAGCCAGCCCTGCCCTGCCACACCTGCGGTACATGCTCCATCTGGTGGAACAATTAAAAGACAGGGAAAGAGCTCATTTGGGTGTCAGAGCTGGAGGTGAGCAGACCTGCAGCCTACAGCTCCAGCAGTGCAGAGCAGGGGGAAGCCTAAAGTTTCTCACACAGCTGCCCAAAGCAGCCCTCCTGGAGGAGAGGGCGGACCCACCCCAGCAACAATCAGAGAGGGAAGTAACCCTCTCTCCCCTGCCTGTGGACCCTGGACATGGGTAAACCCTTCTTACTTACTTGATTTGGACTTCACTAACAGGAGAAAGCATTGAACTAAGCTCTCGGGGGGGGGGGGGGGGGGGGGGAAAAGAGAGAAAGGCCAGGGGGGACAGCCTTAAGCAGCCTCAGTTGCCAGATCACTGGTAGCCCATAGGGCCCTGGGTTGAAGCCCGGTGGAGTGGAAAGGTCCAGGCTCCCTCCCCACAACCCCCCTGCCAGTCAGGGGTTGTGGCCTTGACCACTAGCCCACAATTCCCAACCAAACCCCAAGTGAGGACCATTATATGGAGTGATTTTTCTGTCCATAGCCATGTTATCATTAGAAGGAAGATAGGACAGACATATAGGTATCTTTGTGACATTTTGCTAAAATAAAGTAATTGCATGTTTAAGAATTAACTACGTTGTTCCATATGCTACATTTTTCTGTCAAAAATGTTATTGTCTATCTTTGTTGCTCTTGCACACTGGAAACCATCAGTGTAGGCAGAGAGATCTTTTCATGGTAAAATAATTGTTTTGATTATAGGCTTGAAAGAAGCATCTATAAATCACGGTGGAATTTGATGTAAAATACTGGCTTCTTTTGAAATCACTTTTTGTATTGTAAATCAAAAGAAAAATATGTTGCATTAGGATTTTAAAGATCTAAAATGTGAGCATTTTAATAGAAAAATATTGAGAAATTTGTAGTTATTCCTTTCGTAGCTTTTCAGAATTGACACTACACTTGTTAACAAGATTTTTTTTTTAAATCGAAAACCTTCTTAGTTATATGTCTGGCTATAGTAGTCAGTATTGTACTATATCAAGTTAAGAAGTATACATACATCTTATACTTGTTATGTAAGTAGAGTTTTTATTACAATTGTTATCACCTAATAGCACTGCTCTAACCAATTTCATGCTTTCAGTAATAGGTTGACAATAAAAAAAAGTTGGAAAAACTTTTATTTGTTCAAAATATAAGCTTTCTTACTCACTTTTAATACGGTACATGCCTTACAGTATGCAGTGTTTTGATGCTTTGCTCACATATACTGGTTAACATTGGTGTAACTCCATTTCAAAGTGGAATTATTCCTGATTTACACTAGTGTAGTTGAGATCAGAATCTGATACTAGTATATCTTTCAGGAAAGAAAAAAAATTCTAAGTAGATTTTGCGTACTAAACCTAATGGATTATCAGGCATGCTTGACATTATTCTATAGGCAAGGCCACAGAAAATCAATACATCTTAGGCAAGGTTTAATTTATCTGTAGGTTCTTACAACTAATGACTTGCCTTTTCTGTTTGTTGATTTTTTTTTTTTGGCTTTTGCGCTCATGAATAACTACGATTTTATCTCCCTCATTGTTAAACAAAAGTCCAAGAACTGGTTCAGCTTTTATGTCATTACACTTCATAGTGTAGTTATGCAATGACATACAGTCAGGGCCAGCGCAACCCATTAGGTGACCTAGGCGATCGCCTAGGGCGCTACAATTTGGGGGGGGGGGTGACCGCGGTGGTATTTCAGCGGCGGGACCTTCTGCCGCCTCTGTGGGGGGCGGCATTTCAGGGAGGGACCTTCCGCCACCTAGGGCGGCAGAAAAGCTGGCGGCGCTCCTGCATACAGTATGAAGTGTAATGACATCAGAGCTGAGCCAGTTCTTGTAGTTTAATAATGAAGGAGCTACCTGAATGAATTGGTTACATAAATGAAGATTGTAATTTAGACACAACCTAACAGAGGTGTAGAATAAAACCTATATGACTCTCATTTTGGGAGACAAACATGTTTTCTATTAGTATTATTTGTATTACAGCAGTACCTAGAAGCACTGATCAATATTGGGGCCCCATTTTGCCAAGCATTGTACATGTAGATAGTAAGAGAGACCCTGGTCTGAAGAGTTTATAATCTAAATAGTCAACACAAAGAAAGGAGGGGGATAAGAAAGAATTACAGATGGAGAACTGAGGCAGAATGAAATTAAGAGACTCACCTAAGGTCACTCTGGAAATTTAGGACACAGCTAAGAACTGACCCGAGTACAAGACCACTGCCTTAATCACAACACCAAAGTGCTGTGTTCAAAATAGCAGCTCGACCCTTTTTGCCTGATCTTTTCTCAGTTTCACCATAGTCACATTGGGATCACACTGTAAATGATATTGGTTGAATACCATTGCAGTAAAACTTGCTTTTCTCATACTAGATAATGTTGTTTAGATGCACAAATTGCAGGAGTGCAAGAGAGAGCTTGCTACTGTTTTGCAGGAGCTTTAAATTTAACCATAGTATTTTATTTATTTGCATTTTGTCTAATAATAATCTCTGCTAATTAATGTATTTTCTGTATACTTTCTTTTTCTAGTTAGTCTGCATTAGCCAACAGATCTAATGAACAGCTCTGCACACCAATTGTCCTCACACTGAAATGTGATTTAAGCACAACTGCTTTCCTATGGTTACTGCTTTCCTATTTTTTCATTAGCAAGTTCTAACAAAACTTGTTAAATTGGAGGTGTTATATCATTGTCCTCTTTACCAATACAAAGGCATTTCAGCACAAGACTGGAACGGTCCAGGGATCAAATGAGGAAGTAGAAGGTGTATAACAGTTAGATCAGGCATTTCAAAGCAATTCTTTACACTGGTAATGGATATGGCAAATGTATGGATTTTGTTAGGATTTCTTCTGACAGCCATGAACACAGATATATTTTACAGTAATGTAACTGTCGTAAATCTCTAGCAGGGAATACAATGACTGCTAGTATTATTTTTCAGCACACCAGCTACACTAAAGAAGTTATATTTGATGAATTTCTTGAAGTTATTTAACTGAAAGAAAAAAGGTACAATAACCATTTAACCTTGGTTTAGTTCTGCTCATTCCTGTTATACGTGGGTAAAATATCATGTACCTTGTATACAGTAACAAAGGTAAATTATCAAAATATACTAAGAGGTTTTATTTGTCTCTCACAATATATACTACAGTCTATGATTGTAGGAATTTGGCACCATGATTTTTGGTTTTGATCTGTCTCTCTCATTCTCACTCACTCTTGTGTGTGATCAGTCTTTATATAGCTATGTCAGGAGAGAGAGGAAAAATACAGGAAGTGCTTTAGCACTACCCAATATAGGTAAAGTTACATAAACACTTTCACTATAATCTTGATTTAATATACTCGTATGTTTCTGGGATAGTATACTTTGGTTCGAATGTCCCCATGCTTGATCTCAGCTCAGAGATGAAAGTTTGAGAGAAATTCCGTCAGAGCAATCTTTGAGGGAAACAAAACACTCTTCCTATTTTAAGTACATTTTAAAAAGATTTCTAATCAATATAACTACTATAAGTGCTGAACTTTACCCTTTAAAATTTTAACACTAGGTACTCCTCACTGAGGACTAGGCAAATTAATCAGGACAGGAAAATGAAATACGGAAAAAGGAATGGATTTAAGGCAGCAGGTTGCAGCTTTATGAACTTTAATGAGGGACAGGCTAAAGCTCCTGCCCCCTAAAATACTAGATACTTAGCATGGTGTTACATGGCCTCAGACAATATAAACAATAGTTAGAGTTGGCCTTCTTCAACCCAACCCCTAGGCTTCACCCTACCTCTGAATCTTCCCACTGTGAGAGGGAATGAAACATGCTCAACTGGTACCTTAGTTACTGAAGACTTATGGTCGTCTGTTGTTTCTGCAGGATAATAGTCTACCAGCCCTCTCTGTTCTCTTACCTATGTTGGCCTTTGGGAGCTGGCTCATTTGAGCATCTCACTCTCACTGGATACTCGATAGAAGTTCCAACAAAATCACAAACTACGTATATTAAACTTACAACTTCTAAATTGCTGTCTTTGCTCCTTATTAATTTAAAACCGAGCCTTCGGGAATCTTTAAGGAAAGCAAATAAACCCAATCAACTTTGCCAGCCTTACCCCAAAGGAAATATTCAATCAGATCCACAGCATCTTGGAAATACAGTTAAAATCATACTTCAGTTATAGTACATAGAGTACAAAACAACAACTGCAGCAAGATGTCTGCTGAACGCTCAAGAAGGCTTTACCCATGGGGAGGAAGGGGGAGAGGCAGTCATCTCTCCCCCAGAGACTTGCCAGTCAGCAGAGTGAGTCAGAGAATCCCTCTCCACCCAGGCATAGTCTACAGGTGTGTTCTGGATAGCATGGAGAAGGGTTCTGAAAGGCTGAGCTGCCCCACCCTTTCTTTCTCTTCTCAGGATCCCACCAGTTGCCTCTACCCTGCCAACTCAGACACCCCCCCCACACACACACACTGGTGCAGGAGATAGACACTTGTTGCCTATTAAATAAAAAAGAACAAAAATAAGTGAGGTAAAAGCTTGGTTTCATTAATGTGAATTAATTTTTGTTGCTAACATGGGGAGTATTGAGGCTAAGACCTTATCTTTTATCTACCTCAAGTTTTCAGTGCAGAAAATTTTCTCTAAAGACTTATTCCGTTATTAAAAGTTATATCTTACAGAGGAGGAAACTTAGAATATCAATGAAGGTATACTGAAACACTGGCAGATTTAAGGTACAATATTTCATAACCTGTCAGGATGCAAATAGAAGTTTATTTTGGTCATTAGAATCCCTCACTGAAGTTGGATAACACTTTGCTTCCAGCCCTCGTGTGTCAACAGACAGTTTACTTAAAATCATGTTGTTATAATGTATGGGAAAGCTATCTGACATAATTCGTAGAGTTTGTTAAATTGATTAGCTATTTTCCCCCTTTTCCTAGAGGTTTGCTCAATTGTATTCATGGTACTAAGTGTGCCTGACTTTAAACATTTGGAAATTCAAAATATAGTATGTTCTTTTTATTCTCTAAAACATTTCTCAAATGGTTTTTCTTTTAAATATGTGGCATATACAAAATGCATAATGGTGTGTAGTGCAAAAGGCCATTCAAAACTTCTGCCAATAAAACTTTATATCACACCACTGTTCTGTGTTTGTATAGCACCTAGCACAATGGGGTCCTTGTCCATAACTCGGGCTCGTAGGCAATATGGTAATACATCATCATCATAGAGTATTCACTCCTTCATTGGCTATGGCACACATGACCACGCAGACTGGGGAAGCAAGTCCTAGAATGCAGGTCTTAGAATCATAGAATATCAGGGTTGGAAGGGACCTCAGGAGGTCATCGAGTCCAACCCCCTGCTCAAAGCAGGACTAATCCCCAGACAGATTTTTACCCCAGTTCCCTAAATAGCCTCCTCAAGGATTGAACTCACAACCCTGGGTTTAGCAGGCTAATGCTCAAACCACTGAGCTCAGTCTTAGCTTCCTAACTATTATACAGTTGCTGCTAAGGGGTAACCCAATGTCCCAAGAAGACCTAAGAGGTTCTAGAATCAATGCTACCGAAAAGGTATAAATCAGGATTTGGCCCAAATTACTTGCTGTAAAGAAACACTCT
>NW_020664447.1:55366326-55391326 GCF_002925995.2 Terrapene triunguis
TTCTTCGGATGCATAATGCATTATGCATCCGAAGAAGTGGGTTGTAGCCCACGAAAGCTTATGCTCTAATAAATTTGTTAGTCTCTAAGGTGCCACAAGTACTCCTGTTCTTTTTGCGGATACAGACTAACACGGCTGCTACTCTAAAACCATTAAGGATGTGAAGTTTCCTCTTTCATTATGCATATCAAGTGGAATTTTGAAACATTATCAGTGGACTTTTTTATTAATCATAATGGATGGCTGCATTTAGTAAGATGTACAAAAAACTGTTTGAAGATTCATCCTGAGATTTTTCGCTAGTATAAATGCTGTAGATTTTACTCACCAATCTACAAACCAAAGTCGCTCTAAATAAACAAGGGATGGAAAAAAGTGTTTGGTCTCTGGATTCATAAATGAAATCTACAGCAATTGTGCAGTAATGTACCGCTCAGAAGTGAAGCTTTTAACAGGTTTATTACACATCCTAGCCACTGCAGCAATCCATTATGGTTAATAAAATAGTCTGCTGGTGATGTTTCAAAATTCCTTTTCATAAACAGAAAGAGGAAACTTCAGACACGTTGCAGTAATATTCTGCCTTGCACACACAAAATCAACAAATGTTGATTAGTTTTAAGAACCCTACAATATATTCTATGCTTCAGAACCTTTGGTTATCCAACCAAATTCTATTAGAATTTAAGCAACATTTAATCTATGAGACCACCACTGACTGTCTGTTGTCCTGATCCAGCACCCACTGATGTCAATGGAAAGACTCCTATTGACTTCAGTGGGCATCTGAATCAAGCCCTTTATTATCAAAACTAAACAGAAGTGAAACCAAAGTAGTACTGACAACCCTAGATATTTAAAAAAAATCATGAGATTGTCTTAAAAATCAAAAGATTTTAAAAATAATTCGAAGTTCTTTTTCTTTGCCTTCTGCTTTTGAACCTTTATTGTTCAGATTTTCAGGCTTCTCTCTGCAACGACGAGGCCTAGAAACTTCTTTAAAAAAATAAAAGATGAGATTCTGTTGTAGTCATATGGGTCCAGAGTCTAGGGCTTTAAGGAAAACATGGTATATTGAGAGAGTGGCAGTAACATTGTGAGAGGTGGCAACACTGGAAAAAGTTAAGTTCACAGAGCTACAAATATTAAACATAAAAATACAAAAATATAGAGATGCAGAAGGTAAACTGCTCTCAAAAGCTTTGTTTGGGACAATTTTAAAATAATTTAGAAATGGGGCTTCTACCACATTCTTTGGGAGACTGTTTCAAAATTTAATAAACATCACTGCGGTAAAATGTTTCCTGTTGTCTTGCCTCAACTTCCTTTGTTCATTTCCATCTCTTTACTCCTTGGACATTATCACATTCTCAGTGTGACTTGTGACTTGTCATTTGGCCAAGCTATATGTCCTGGAGTAAACATTCCAAAAGGACAGAAGCATGACCTCCTTACCTTTTTGCAGGCATAATTTGTACCTGCATTTTTGCGACTGCTGGTGCAAATCAGGGTATTTTCACTTGCAACCACCTGATTTGCATCTGCAGTTATATAGATGCATAATTTGCTGGTGCAAAAGGGAGTTTTTAATCTTTCCAAATAACCCAAACTCCCCCCCCCCCCCCGGCTTTTAAGCATTTTTATTGCTGTTCTCAAATTCCCTTAGATCTATGAGCATGTTTCTGGATTTGAGGTGACCAGAATTAAAGGCATTCTGAAGCTGGTCTTGCTAGTTCTCTCAGCTACTGCTCCATGATGAGAAACTTCTGGATAGACAGCACATTTCTTTCTTATTCCCTTGTCATTTTACATTACATACATACATCTAACTTGTGGTCTACTGTCACCTCTGGTGTCAAAGATTTTCTTCTTTTGCATTCTCCAATTGGTGGTTGCTTAGAGAGGAATTAGTGTAGTGGCTAGGCCACTTACTTAGGACTTGGTAGACCTGGGTTCAAGTCCCTGCTCTGTCACAGGTTTATAATATATGGAGATATACAAATCTCATAGAGCTGGAAGGGACCCCAAAAGGTCATCAAGTCCAGCCCCCTGCCTTCACTAGCAGGACCAAGTACTGATTTTTGCCCCAGATCCCTAAGTGGCCCCCTCAAGGATTGAACTCACAACCCTGGGTTTAGCAGGCCAATGCTCAAACCACTGACATGAGCAAGTTGCTTAGGCACTGATTTTTAAGCTATTTAGTCCTTAGTCCACTCAGTGTTGCAAGGCCTAAGAGGTAGATTGCTAAGTCCCATTTTCAAAAGTGACTTAGGCACTTAGGGTATATCTATACTGCAGTTAGAAACTCACAGCTGGCCCACATCAGCTGACTTCAGTTCATGAGGCTTGGACTAATGGGCTGTTTGTTTATGTGTCAGCCCGAGCCCCACAATTCTGTTTAATTGCAGAATAGATATACCCTCAAGTGCCGAAGGCCCATTGACTTTCAATGAAATCTAGACTCCTAAATGCCTACGTCACTTCTGAAAATGAGACTTAGCCTCCTGTGTCAGTTAGCTCTTGCAATGGTGAGTGGAGCAATGCCTAAATACCTTTTAAATATCTAGGCTTTAGCCTCTCTAGACATTGATTCTCTCTCTGCAAAATGGGAATAATAATCCTACCTGCTGGGGGTGTTGTGAGGATAAATACATTTAACAAGATTGTGAGGCATTCAGTGACTAGGGTAACGGGCCATATAAATACCTTAGACGAGGTATGTAGGAATGCATAGCTCCCAAATTGCCAGCCCATGGTTACGGCACACTGTTTCCATGGCTACAAGGCAGGAGTGGCCTTCACCCCAGCGTCTGTGATTTGGGAAACTTTTTGGCTGGCCTGTTTGTCTCCCTCGCAGCTGGCTTTCACGTGCACAAGATATGGGTTTGCTATCTCATGTTGTTGTACACTGTATGCTTTCCCTATGCGCAAGAATGTGACCAGTTAGAAGTGTTGTAAGCAGGTAAGTGTAAAGAATAAAAGCCCCAGGAAAAGTTCCTGAGAGGCTGAGAGGTTTTCTGGCTACCACAGACCTGGTGTTCTGTTTCCTTTCCTCTGTCGTCGCCACAGAGGTAGAAACAGAACAAGTCCTGATTTTAGAGTAACTTTAAATAAGGAAGAGAATGTTATGGTACCTCCAGAGCCTTGGAATGTTGTTCAATGGTTATGTCACAAGTACAGTGAAACCTGTTTAATAACAGTCACTATTTTTTGTCCAATGTACTGGATGACAACATAACATAAGACCTGCTCAGTTAAAGACCTTTAGCATTGGGCCTCAACTTCTCAATTCAGGTGGAGCACCTTTCCTTTAAATCACTTCAGCGGGTTAGCTGAAGCAGTGGGGCAGGTCTGCTAGTGGCTGGAAATATGTTTAATCAGTGGCTGCTTAATACAGGATGAGTTAGTTTGGGAGAGAGGAAATCCCTTGGAGACTAAGATTTTGCCTGCAGTTAATGCAGGAGACCACAGATAGCAGATGGCCATAAGTACAGGTTTCACTGTAATCTTTAACTGTTCCCTGTGAAGATTATCTCACCCTCTCTTCCTCATGATTGTCTCATCTTAGCGCCTTATAAATTGGAACGAGCTCTTAGCAAACCTCATTAATTTCCCCTTAAAGAGGGTCTGTGTTTTGCAGACTGGAACAGCAACCTTAAAAACAAGTTTTAGTTTTTAATTAAGTAGACTACATCTTAACAGTTATGCAAGCCTCAGGTGCATCTCACTTTGTTGTTGTTTCTTCACTTGTGTATGCTATGGAGCTCTTCTGCTCTTAGGGAGATTTTATATTCTGTGGTTTGTATATGCTGGATTTAGCGCTTTCTTCCAGTGTATTGGGACAATTACAACAGCTCTTGTCCTTTGTGTAGTTTACATTTCTATTTGGCAGTGACTCATAATTTGTAGGGTATTTACAGCACAAGCATACTAAAGTCTCAATGACATTCTCAATTTCCAAATAACTAATTACCTAATATCTTGTGATATAATTAATAGTAAATACTTCTCTGGGATTTTTTTATTCAAAACTGTAAATGATATACAGTAATTACACTAACAACTAGAGATAATATGATGGGGGTTCAGATTAAAGAATATAATATAGTTTTAGTGAAATGCTGAGTAAATTAAAATGAATACTTTATACATTTGCCAACATGTGAAGCTGTCTATATCTTGCAAAAGGTTTTCTTTGTAGTAATTGTAAACTGTCCTTTCATCTGGTTATCAAAGCTTAAGTTTGGTGAAAATCACCAGTTTGTTTATTTTAAACTAAAGAAAATGCATTAAAATGTTTTTCATAAGAGCTTCAGTGCAGTCTATTGAAATATTTGTTTTTAAACAGCAGCCTTTATTCCCCTTTCTGATGATACAAGAAAACAGGACCTTTTCACCTTTGAAACCGGCTTTTCCATATTATTCATGCCAGTCTTTTCTCGCTAATTTTATGATTATAATGAGGCAGTGGTGTGCTAGTTAGCACAGGCTGACCTTCTAATTGAAAGGCTGTAAATTCAGTCTCTGTGGCCAGCACTGGCAGAAATTTAAATAAATAGGGCTGCAAAGTCCTTGTGATGGGCTGGCCTCTTGACCAGGGGGCTACCAAAGTCCTAGTCATCTGTCATCTAGCAATGCCTTGTAATTTCTGGGTGTTAACTACCTGACTCATTACAAATCATGATTGTATACAAAGCACAATGAGCAAGGAAAGGATTCTTTTACTGGTTAAACTGAGTATTCAGCATTTAAATGTCTTTACATCTGGCAAGCTGCCTTTTAACAAATGTTTCCTAACACAGAAATGAGTGTGGGTGGTATAAACCATAGCTCTGGTGTGTCTACACTATACTTTAAAAATTAGCCCCGCAATCACATGCCGTATGCCACTTAATTTCCAGATCATGGTAAAAGTGAGAAGCTGGCCAGATCAATTCAGTGATAACTTATGTCTCTTTATATCAACCTTTTGTTGATCATAGCTCTATTGTTTATGTATGTGTTGTAGTTTGAAAGAGAAAATAATATTGGTTTAATATGAGATTTCCTTTCTGATGAGCACTTAGGATTGGTGCTCACATACTACTGTGATAAGGGCCATATATGTACCAAGTTAGATGGATGGCTAGTTATCTGTAAATATGAGCAAATGTGCAGTATACACTGTTTTACAGAGAGAGAGAGCCCATGAAACTGTGGCAGCACATATCTCTATACATAAATAAATATCTGTTAAGATCATAATGTAGGTGCTTGACACATGCTCACTGAAGTTCATAACATTAGCTAATACTATATTAGTAATAACTAATAAAAGCTGGTAGTCTGGTATTTTATAGAGCAGCATTGTGCTGTCAGTGCCATGCATCTTTATCATGAATACGTCATACAGACAATGGAAATTTTCCATATCCTTTAAAGTTTTGCATTCTGTATATTTGGTTGTTAGACAAATAGAGCAAGCTTTGCCGACTTCATTTTCATTCTTGGCAGCATGTTTTTATCATAAGGCAGATAGTCATTAATTTACAGAATCAACGCTGGGAACAGCTTTTGTGATCTCATATTAAATTTTCCCCTGAATCCGCCCCTTGGCAAAAATTACTCACATCGTTAAAAAATATTTAATTAGGCTGTAGTTTATACCCAGCTCACTGGGGAAATGTTGGAATTAATATGATTTGCATGAATTCTGTTTCTCTTTTTCTGTTAGAGATTAGTTTTGAATTCAGTTCAGAGGGTCGCTGACACTGCCAAGGACTCACAATCGTGAAGGTCAAACAGGTAGCAAATACTTCCCCTGGGTAGCTTCCCTGAAAAGACAGCTCAAAATTGCTTTTAATTATGGGTTACCTAAAAGGCCACTTGCTGTTTTTATTTTTCAACAGATCTCTGAAACATTATGTGGCTGGAAGTTCTAGGTAGACCACTTTAGTTCACATCTAAAACAACATACCCAATTGACATGTTTTCTTTTCTTTTCCTTTTTTTTTTAATTACCTAAAGAATATTTTCTATAAACCTGGGATTTCTAGTAGCAGTTCCTTTAGTGGAAATAAACTGTTTTCACTTTTAGTGGGGTTTACAGAAAATTTGAAAACACATCAAAGAATATTTAGGGAGGACCGAGTTATGAGTCATTTTCCTTCATAGATGCAATGCATCTACTTGCTTAATTATTCTCCAGCAGATAAGATACAACGTTTAGTTATGCATTCTCTTGTTTGTGATTTCAAGGGTTAGAAAAAACCCGGGGGATCTACAATCCTGTGCGTTTTTAAAAGAGAATTTAATGGAATATTTAATTAATCTAATCAATCAATTAATCTCTGTTACGTAAATGTTGAAATCTAATTCTTCTTCACAGCTATATCAATAAAAAGAAGAAACGAAATGGCTGCCCACTTATCAGGATAATGGGAAACCATTACAGACACAAAGAGAAAGTGAAATTGTATTAGCTCTGCTGTGCTAGCAGAGATATTGCAATGTTAACAAAGTACTCTCGTATGTAGGACAGACCACAATATGTCCAGTTTGGTCATCTGATGTGCAGTCTATTTCAGAAGCTCATCCATCAGGTGAATAGATGAAATGTAAGAATAGTCCCCAACTCTTAGGGATTTAAAACCTGCACAATTGACAGAAACTTCATATACTTTGACAACTAAAATGTACCATTAGTTAAAAAATATATATATATAAAAAGTCCCATTAGACAGTGCCTTGTAGAGTTGACTTTTACTTTGAGTTCAGATAATCCAAACCATCTGCTTTACAAAATATGTACAGACCACAACATGCTACTGACTAACCAACTGTTGATGAATAAATATTTATATATCAGGTGATTTATCTAGAACTCCTATCAGCATTGCAAAGGTGAGAGTCAATTTGACCCCCGTTTCTAAAACTGTAAGTCAATCCAGCCTCTTTAGAACTTGGAGCTTTGCCAGAGGTATCTGCTGCACTGATGGCAATTTAATTGATAACAATGCAGATGAAGATTGTTTCATGCACAAACTCATTTCCAAAGCACTCTTATTTTTTCCCCTTTTTCCAAATACTCCCAAATCCATTTTGTGAACCTCATGGGTAGAAGGGAAAATTAAATCGCAAGTAGCACAGCATTTGTCTTATACAGCGTCTGTTAGCAGGTTTATTTTATATATATATTTAGATAAGTGAGCTCTTATGGCTTCACTGCATAAAAATACATATGTGGGTGTTGTGCAATTTAGTAAAGAATCTTTTATGTAAAAGGTGGGAAAAATATAGAACACATAAAACCACTTCGAAAAGGAAAGTAGAAGATTTGTATAGATGTCGAAATATATGTTTAGTGTACTGGGCTACATACTGTATACTAAATTCAATGCGATCTATGTATCTAAACTTCCATAAAACTCTGGAAGTGTACAGGATTGGGTTACATATGCTTAACTACAGATTGTGCACATGTAAAAATATGATTCTATTGGCACTTTTTGATTACTACAGCGATAACCAGATATTTACATCAAGATCTCATTTAGATTTGTATTAATAAAACCATAATAGCCTCATTTTATTGCTTTCCTACAGTAACAGAAAAAAGGGGAAAGAAGAGAACTGGCAAACTTTAGCTGCCTTTGAACCCATTTTCATGCCTTTTAGGTTCAGCAAACCACCATTTCTTTAGAGCAGCACATTTTTCATTTGAATATTGGCATGTTCATTCTTCTGTCCTCTCCCAAGATCTAATTCCCAATGATTTTATATTACACTGTTTTTGGCAAGGAAAGACCACAGCTTTATTTGCAGCACAAAATTGTCCAAATACAGAAGCATTAATTATGCACATTATGTACAAAAATAATACTGTTAACCTTGCCAGCAGGCAGTCTTCTCAGTCAATGAATAACATCCTTTTCCAGCGGAGGGGTATTGAATTCTCTCTGCCTGTAGCAGATAGAAACCCTGACCATTCTAATCCACAAAAGTATACTGCTTCAAAGTAGGCATACCAAAGGCTTCCAGCTTTACCTAATAGCTACTGAGAATGCCAGTGCTATTCATTTAACAACATCTCTTTCTCTGTACATAAAGAGAGAGGTCTGCTTTCCCCCTCCTTCCACACCCCAATTATCCCTTGTGAAGAACTAATCCCAATGAAGCCCAGCAGTCCCTCATAGTAACCTGAGACCATGCTTCTCTTACACAGTGTCCTGGATGCCCCTCTTATACACTACTACAGGAGATAATACTGTATAGATTTCTCAGTGAGGCACCACACATGCACTGCAGGTATTATTAGTAATAGACTCTTATTTGACTAGGGTTTGGCTGGGTTCCTGCTGTAAGTCAACATCTTTGCCTTGTCCAAGTCCATATTAAAAGTGTGTCACTGAAACAACTTTAGGATACCTAGAATTGAGACACCGTCACACCTGAAATGCTGTGGCCGTTATCTGATTCTGTTTTATAACATTGCTCTGTTTGTGTCTATAGTGCCTTTCATTCATTGGTCTGAATTGTTTTTCAAATACTAATTAAGCTTCAGAGCAATGATGTGTGTTAGGTAAGTAGTAATACACCCATTTAACGTATGGGGAAAGTATGGCACAGCAAAGTTATCTGAGATGTGCCTACTGCTACACAATAAATCAATGTCAGAGAGGGGAACAGAACTCAGGAGTCCTGACTTCCATTCCATTATTATGTGACTAAGAAATCCATTTCTAGCAGTCCTTCTCAGGCCTAAATCTACCAGATTTTCATTATTATAATCCTGTACTTTGTAAGTCCCAACTATACACCTGGAATGGCCAGGCCATTGTTAAAGACAAACTCCCTCCCCTGAAGAATCTCATTTCTTAAATGCCCTTCAGAGCCATATATAATGGCCAAACTGTTCCCCGCACTCATTGGAGACAACCAAACAGGCCAACAGCCAACTCCTCATATATACCTCAGTGACTGTACTAACAAATGAAAGAAGGTGTCAGATCAGAATGAGCTGGGTGACTCAGAGAGGAGACTGTGGCATGGACACTCAGCTCTTATATTTCAGCAGTGTAAAATATTTCCTTTCCTCAGGTAAAATCGGAGTTGTGTTGGCACTTTTCTGTTTTTTCACAGTGAGCACTGGATCTCTTAGGCACATGCATTTCCGCTTACTTTTTACTTCCTGTCCTGCTTTCTCCATTTCAACTTTGTTTGATTTCACGATAGAGGCTAACAAAACCAACTGCTCGCAGTATTTCTTGGCTTGTGCCAATTTTTTGTCAATAGAAGGGAAAAGTGAAAAGTTCTGTTCTGTCCTTTATGAAAAGCCTATCTCTTTGTTTCTGTCATTCTGTCTCTCATATTTGTGTATTGTATATAAGGAGGTGATACCATGTAATAATGTGGAGAGGCTTTGGAATGGGAGCAGTAGGGGATAGGGTTCTGGACTTCCAGCAGCTTCCTTACACACACACACACACACCCATCAGGGCTGATGCATATGGACACTGAAATTTAAGCTAGTGTTTGCTATGTGAATAAAGACTTATAGATGAAATAGAAGGGAAGATGAGGAGGATTGAAATCTAATGTCTTAATCCAGGTAGCAGCCCCACTAGATTCACAAAGGAGTAACTTGCCCTGGAGAAAGAATTGAGTTTATGGCAGCTGGAGATTCTATATCTATATATTGGGCCCTACCAAATTCACAGCCATGAAAAACGTATCACGGACCATGAAATCTAGTCTTTTGTGTGGTTTTTACCCTATACTGTACAGATTTCATGGGGGAGACCAGTGTTTCTCAAATTGGGGGTCCTGACCCAAGTTATGTCTGTTTTTGTGGTTTTAGAGTCTGAGCTCTTCCTGGTGGAGATCATGTCTTATGCATTTCACAGTGCAGTGGGGTCCCATTGGTGACTGGACCCATGGCTGTTCCTATATTATAAATAATAATATGGCTATAATTATAAGGTAAATGTAATTGTGCAAAAGCCAAGTCAGTGGTCACATACAAGCAAGATAGTTCTTACCCAAAGCACACATCTTATGCAGCTTCTCTTGTGCCAGATTTTTGGACAAAAGGCATTTTGAGTGATGGAGAATTGAACTGTATATCTTTCTTTTAAGGCTATTGCCTTGCACTTTCACACAGCCCCTTCATTGCATGGCAGAAAAGGCAGGAACTCATCCATTCTAATGACTGGATTTCATTTCTAAATTAATCAATTAAATGGGGAGAAAAACACATAGAGGTAACTGTTGTCACTCACTTAAAGCCATTAGACAAGATGGAACTGCCAGTTGTAAATTCAAGTAGGAAACTTACCTATCACCTTTGATATTGCAACCAAGGAAGCAACAAAGTCAGGCAAAAAAAACCCCCATAACTTTTAATTATTTCAGATGTATAAAATTGTGTTGTGTTTGATCTTACCTACAGAAAGATAGTAAAACAAGGCCCAGGATTAGCAGATACTGGGTGATACCCTTCTTTAGGTGCAGGAAGGAGTCTAATGTGTTAAGAAAACTGAACTGATTTTCCTTATGTGGAAACGAAATTAATGTTTACTAAATATTAATTGAAATAGACCATTTAGATATAATCATAGTGTCACCAGTTACCAAAACCACCCGAACTACTGTACTTGTTATTCCTATTCTACTTGATCCATCTATTGCCTTTGATACCTTTAACACTATCTCCTGCTCTACTTTCTCTGGATGTTTGCAGCTCTGTTCTTCCAAATACTGCCATATCACTGGCCACTTTTTCTGTATCTTGTTTGGTAGCTCTTAATCCTTCTCTGCCCCTCCTAACATGCCTTTGGGTTCAGCCCTTTATCCCATCTTCTTCCCTTCCTTACATATACCACTGTTATCTGTTCCCAAGTTTTCAGTTGGCTCTTTTATAATTTTGGCTATCAGATCTACCCTTCTACCTCTATCCAGTCTTGCATCTCCAATTGTCTTTCAGACATCTTGTCAGGAATCATCACCTGCAGCAGAGGCTGTCAGGAAGTGTGGCCTGCAGCAGAGCCAGTCTCTGGGCAATCTAGCACATGCTGCTGGCCTGTAGTAGGCCACCTGATTGGTTGGAAGAATGAGCAGTTCAGCAGCTGTGATAGCTCCTGCCCCTGCCTGGTTCCACCCTTAGACCCAGCCCTGCTCCTGCCTGGCCTCCCTCCTAGGGTTGCCAACTTTCCAGGATTGTTCTGGAGTCTCCAAAAATTAAAGATGAATCTTTAATTAAAGATTATGTCATACGTCCAACCAAATAGCAACCCTACTCCCTCCACGTAACCCAGTTCTGACACTCAGCTGCAATTCTTGACTTCTGACTTTGGCTCTGACCCTTGGCTCTGGCATCTGGCTTCTGAATCTGGTTTTGACCCTCAACTCCAATTCCTGACCTCTGACTCCAGTTCTGACCCTGGGCTTCAACTCCGTGCCTCTGAGGGTATGTCTACACAGCAATTAGACACCCGCAGCTGGCCTGGGCTCACGAGGCTCTTTAATTGTGGTGTAGACGTTTGGGTTTGGGCTGGAGCCTGAGCTCTGGGACCCTCACCCCTCTCAGGGTCCTAGAACCTGGACTTCAACACATGCCCAAATGTCTATACTGTAGTTAAACAACCCTATAGCCTGAGCCACTCAAGCCCAAGTCAGCGGCACAGGCCAGCCGCGGGTTTTTAATTGCAGTGTCGACATAGTCTTATTCCAGTTCTGACCCTAAGCTTTGGCATCTGGCTTCTGAGTCTGGTTCTGACCCTAAGCTCTGATTCCTGTGATCCTCTGATTGAGGCTCTGGCCCTGGGCTACTGACTCCTGTTCTGATCACTAGGCTGATTCCTGCTCTGACTGTTGGGTCTGATTCTTGCTCCAGCCACAAGGCATGACTGTCCACATCCCGGTCATGTGATATCTGAGCCTGGATTTCTTGCTGATATCTCAATCTAATCAAAACTGACATTCTTGCTTTTTTTACTAATCCAGATAATAGATGCTATAAAGCTCAGATGCAGTGGCACCCTTTAAAAAGTTCCAACTGTTTGAAAGATTGTTCTAGCTCCAGAATTGTTCCCTGTCTTTAAAATTGGGAATCACATTACAATGGGTAGAGTCTTCCAAAGTGCTGGCACTTTTTGATCTAAGTCTGTTCTGTACTAGTGCTCACTGCTGTAGAAGTGCATGTAAATAAGAATCTTTCGCCACTTCCTCCCGTCTCTCTCACCACTTAAAATCCACTATTTCCCACATGTCCCAAATTCACAATCTTTGTTTCATTTTTGTCTTGACCTTTTGTGCCATTCCTTCACACATTCAGTCTTTCACTAAGTACAGTTGCTTCATCATCTGACATCAATACAACTCATCCTTCCTTTCCTTTGTGTTCCCACTGCTAAATCCCTTGGTCATCTCTCACCTAGATTACTGTAACTTTCTGCTCTCTGGCCACCCTGATTCTCACCTCTCCCCATTCCCTACCTCTCCAAAATACCACTGTTCAAAGAGCGTTATCCTTGCTGCCACTCTGACCACATCGCTGATCCAGCCATATCACTGCACTCTTTCAATCCTTTGACTGACTTCAATTTTTTACTATGTCGAATTCAACGTCCTGCATAATTTATAAGTGCCTACATCTCTACTCTCATTTCTTCTTTATTCCAATACTCTCATTCCTTTCTCTCCACTGTTCCCTTCATTTCCTTCTCTCATTCTTTGCTGTGCACTTTCTTTCATGCTACCTCCTACACTTGGAGCAGTCTTGCACTTCTAGTCTGCCAAGTTTGCCAGCCGCCCTTCTCTTTCATTCTTCAGATCCTCCCTTAAAACTCAGTTGTTCCCTGAACTCTTTCTGTTTGTTCTCCCAATGATCTCTCCACACTCTCCCTTACGTGAGTAATTGTCCTGTGGTTTTTTTCTTGTCTCTGTTAAATGATCAATTCTCTGGGACAGAGATTTCTTTTATTCTACTGTATGTTTTATAAAGCACCATGTACATTGCAATACTGCCTAGATCATTATTAACAGAACAAATATAAGGACATTTAAAAATCTGAAGGAAATAATCTTAATTTACAGAAAAAAGCAGCATAAAAAGTATACATTTTGCAGCTCTGTATCATTGCTTTTCAAATGTATACATTTCTGGCTGCTAAAAGAAGGAAAGATTGCAGAGATGAGATAAATAAGTAAAAGTTGAATATGAGGATATCAACTTAATCAAATCTGTAAACTACTTTTAGAATAGCATGGTGTGGGTTGGAAGGTGTTGGCTGGGTTGTTTACAATGCCTTTGTATGATAGTCATTATTTCATGCTCCTGATGCTTATTCTATAATGTTTTGTTTATAGTATTTTTCTTAATTGTATCCTTCATTATATAAAGTCAGGTCTTTACCATATGGTTCATTCAAATAAGTCTTGTATGTGTTCAACTTATATATCTGCAGGAATTGCTTGGACTTGTTTGTAAGTGTAGGAAAGTGTTTTTCCATTTACATGAGAGTTTATACACATTAAAACACAAATCTTTTAAAATACATGTATTTATTCAGTTTATTTTTGACAAAATTGCTTTACCTGTGATTTGAAGGGTAGTGCAAGCAGTACCCATTTTAACGAATTCCTTCTAACATGAATGTGTTCTGTGGGTTAGTAGTAAAAAAATGTGTATCTTAAAAGGTCTTAGAAATGTTTCAAACATTTGTCCTTTTTTTCTTTAACATATCTCAGATGGAAATGCATCTGTGAATCTGTGTTTTTTGTTTGTGTTTTCACAGAACCACATTTGTATGCCCTAGAAAAGAATCAATATTACGAATGAGAAATCTTCCAAAAAGTCCTTAATTATACATCTGTGTATCGACATGTAATATTTCGTGTTTCCTCTGATTTTTTTTCTCCTTTTAGCTGACACATGAGGACTTTGAAAGGAGTAAAATCAGCAGAGTAACAGGGAAATGCATGCAAAGTTGTTAAATGTGATGGCAAAATAAAAAAGCTTCAGTCAGTATGATCAGGTTTAAAAAAAAAAAAAGACAGCCAGCAAACTGTCTATCATGTGATGAAATTTGACAGTAGGGATTATGGCTTTGATGGACCAGAACAGCTAATAGAAGAAGCTGACATTTTTGAAACCCTGCTAATTAAGGGTTCCTTCCTTAATATTAAAATAAAGTCTTTGTCTGGTTTTTATGGTTGGAGAATCAGGTGTTTTCATTAATATATGCCAGTCAGTCTTAATAAGCTTGGAGGGCAGAGGAAGTTATTATTGAGTGACCTTCTACAAAATAAGCATGTTGCTAAGGGCTCTAACCCTGCCCTGTTCAGACTGATGAATCTCATTTCCAATGCAAAAGCTTCACAAGAAATCCAAGTATTCTCTGTGCAATCACAGAAAATAATCCTTGTGTCTCTTGTAATGTCCAGAATTGCCACTTACTATACTACTACTGTACAATGAATATTACAATACATATTATTTTTCTAGCACAATTGTCTACATTTCTGAATTGCCAAGAATAGAAAAACTTATTGTGAAGACACTTGTATTGAAAAGTCAGCTCACTTTAATACTTCTCAAATAGTCATCTACTCCGTTCATGAATTATAATGCACAGAATACATCTGACAATACTAGCTTTGAAAGAGATATGTCTATACTATTACATATTCATTTTCAAATAGATTTCAAACAGATTTTAAACCATTCATTGAAATTCATTGAAATGATAAATTCACAGTTGGATTTTGATTGACTCTTAATCTAATTTTACATGTAATAAGTTTTCACTTTTGTGTAGTATTTTTGCTTTTCTGTTGTTTTTTTCAAGCTTAAGTGAAAGGGCGTGGTAGCCTTCTAAGATTCTTCTCATATTTGCAGATAAAAATTAGAAAATGAGCTAGTCGACCAGATGAAATCACTGAAGCATCATAGCTACTGGTGGTGTGTCTCACATCCACTCTGCGTGCACTATCTAATTTCAAATATCCCAAGACTCCCTGCAGATATTTATTAATGCTTTGTTGCTTTGTGGCTTCATTTATTTTCTCTTATTGGGTCAGTCAGTTCTCTTAATGGTTCTGTGAGATGCTCCACCCACAGTAAATACAGTAGATAATAGATGAAAATCAAAGCAACACATCGAGTTCACTGACACTGTGATAATAAAACAATATGGCTGCCAAGTAGAAGTACCACAGTTGGGAGAATGTATAGGCTCTCAGGTCACTCGGTGAATTTCTAAATTTTGCGTCTCTAATAGGAGACAACCAGCTGCATCATGTTTACAGATGCTAATGATGGCAAAGCAGAGGGAGATGCTTTTTTAAAGATGCAAACAAAATCTCCCTATCACAATCATTACATTATTTGGTAAAACCCATTCAGAACAAGTTCTTATTTACAATGATAACCATGCTAAGATGCTGTCAGAACTTACTTACAGCAATAGAAGTAAACATACATACATACAAACATATAAACTTGTATACCACTAATATCATTGCCCATAAACGCACTGTGGATCCAGTGAGACAATTCAAGGCAGTGCAGTGCCACAGCCAGAGTTGATGTTCAACACATAAGACAGAACTGAGGTATTTTTGGTTCATTTCTTGTGGCTGTCTGGGTGGGCACTTTTACAGACCACATATTTACAGAGAATAAACCAAATGTCCTGCGAAACATCCTCTATGTCAGAAAAAGGCCCACTATCCCAGGCAATGTATGAGTTATTTCTGAATGCCAATTGGATGCCACATTTGAATACAGTAACAAATATTTAATCCAGTTACTCTAAAAAATCCTTTGAAATGGTTTGAATATGAAAGGCTGTCTGTACAACCATCTTTTATTCCCATAAAGTCAAAGGCAACTATGCACTTTGGACTTATTATATCTGTGTTGGATTCATATACTTCAGGATTGAAATTTTAGGCTCTTTTATCCCTTATTTTTTTAAATAGAATTAACTTAATTTTGCTCCAGTTCCCTATAATCAACCTAACATACTTTTTCTCCTCATAAGAAACACACACAGAGCATTTTTGTGTCAGAACCTGGAAGGCGTCAACATTACAATTGTTGTGGATCTATTTTACCTGTTTTAAAGTGCAGTTTTGTGGGAATTTTAGATGGTCTGAAGCTTATGAAATATTATTGGATAGATGTGAACGTTACAAAAAACACCACTACAGTTTGTTCTAATTAGCATCTTTGTTGGCAGTCATGGGCCATGAAGAGTCAACTACCATCTCACCCCTATTAGTGGTCCCTTCACGTTGGGTTGAAGCAGATTGTTGGACCAACATGGAAAAGCTATTCCTGTTCTGTGTAGAAAACAGAGGACTTCAGACTCTACTTTCACTATAAAAATGTTTTAAAGGTAGAAGAAATGCAAGGTATTGTAGTTGAAGTGTCTGAATGTGAATGAGACCTTGCTCTTCTCAAAGAAGTTGGACTCACAACTTGTGAGTCAATATATTATAGAATAGTTTGTCTTATTTTATATTGAATTTAGAGCTCCATGAATTATTGTAAAACAGCCTGATCCAACTCAAGTTGAATCTGATGGCAAAGCTCCCATAGACTTCAGTGGGAGTAAGATCTAACCCTCAGAGACAAATACTCGATTCCCATCCTTGTTGGCACTGTTCTGCAAAATAGCACAAGATCTTTGTTATGCCCTCAGCAGTGTTTCTTGTAATGCCTTCTATGACTCATCTAAGAACCAATATTAGTGCTCATTCACCTACAAGGAAGAAAGCAGAAATTATCATTTTTATGCAGAAATCAATATTCATAAATAAAATAGCCAAAGTCACTTTATTCGAATACTTTAAATGCTATGTTTTTACTGTAAATGAAATCAAAACAAGGTCATTCTGTTTTACTGCTGCAAAACAGATGGAGAAATATGTTCCACCTTTTGTTAGATTGGTTTCTGTCTGCAACCTCTTCTGGTTAAAAATAAAGGGCTACTTGTGAAGGAGGGGGAGATTTATATTGCAGCAGAAGCCAACAAGTACTCTCCAGTTCCAAATGTTCTGAGTGCTGCACAAGACAAGAGTTATGGCAAGACAAGGGTGCTTCAGAATGCTGGAAATGGACTGCAATGATTTGCTGGCACTAGGGTAATGATTTATAATTGGGATAAGTGTGATACCGGGATTGAAAATCAAGCAATGTCAGCTCAGCTTGACAAATTGAAGCCCCAAATCTAGGGTCAGTTAATGTGTGTTTAGATATCTATTAATTAACCGACTACAGCAGCAATATATGAAATGTGATTCTTGCACTAAAAGTGACACTATAGTGAGAGATCCGAACACATTGACATGCTGCAGCATATGTCAGCATTCTGCTAGTCATTATTATACAATGTAAGCCTGGTTAATATATAAGAGCCAAGCATAATTCATACCAATTGAGAAGATTTTTTTAAAAAATACATAATAATGCAATAATCAATGACCACTTTTTAAATGTGAGGATAAATGGCCACTTTGAGTAGCAGGAAGAGCATAGGTAAGTAACTGTAGCAACAGCCAGTGACATGGACTTTCTGTATTTGTCCCACCTTTGGGATATGAACAGATTCTTAAACCCTACAACAGTCTTGCTGTACAGCATATCAATTCTTGTGCAACAGGAAGTCATTGGATGATGTAATAGTTAATTACCAGTTGCCAACAGGGCATTTCTTTGTAGATAATGTCTAGCTAGTCATGGCTTGCCTAACTTCTGGCCTTTGGCGAGAGTCTCAGGCTTCCCATCCTGTTCTCTGACTCTCCACTCAGCTGTTCATGTTCCTGTCTTTTGGGCTGATCATCAACATCTTCCCCTGGCATCTTTACCTCCTGTTTCCTGCAGGTGGCTGCTTTCCCTTGGCTGCTGGATGGTGCCTAATACTCCTTTTTTCTCCCTCACCTTGACATGACTGCCACTGAGCGTAATCACATCTCTTGGTTGCTCCATCAGCTCCTGCTCTGAGTGGCTTCTAAGTGTGGAATGATCTAAGATAGTGAGCATCCTGAGTAGCCAGCTGGAGAGAAGTGAACTAGACTATAGGTATATCTCATCTGTCCCTGACGGGCACCTCAGGAGACGGAATGAGCGATACGGGATTAGAGAAGGAGAAGATTTTAGTGGAGAGAAGAGATACGGGTGCCACAGAGAGAGAAAGAGAGAGAAGCCTCTCAAATCTCCTGCAAGAGAAGACAGTTGTGCTGCTCAACCCTGAAGATTTCCCGTTAGTCTGGGCAGGGTTTCCTCTGAACCCAATGCACTCAGATATGTGTCCACTCCAGAGTGATTTAAAGGGCTAGAGCAGCAGAGCACAGGTGAATTGGTTCCTCAACCATGCTTCTACAGCTATGGGGTAGGATGCCATTCTAACAGAGATCTGTATTTGGACTGGAGAACTACATGGGGAGAAGGAGCAGCCTTTTTGGCCCAAAGATGACATAGGGAAGGTTGGTAGGTAATCCCTACATCAAATGCAGACAATTAATTTAATGTAAAAAACTCCAACAGCACTAAATGTAAGTCATAAGCAGAAGTTTGGAAATGCAACATTTATATAGAAATGATCTGTCATCTTTTTGAAAACTGTTCTCCTGAAGAGCACTTTTTCATGTGGGCTTTTATGTTTCCATTTCCATTTACAGTGTAAGCTTCCTAGGATAGGGACATGATTGTTAAGTTTCTTGTAAAGTGCCTTATGTATCCAAGGTGGTATGTACATAATGAATATAATAGTAGTAATAGCAATAATTCAAATGAAAGAGTGAGTGGGAACTGGGATATTCATTTCACTCCTCTCTCTGATCAAGGGAAAAGGGAATCAGAAATCTTCTCTCCTTCCCATGAAAGCAGGAGGAACATTTCTTTTATTGTTCAGTTTTGTGGTATACCAATGTTTTGAAAAATAGTTTGACTGTGAAACCTGAACCTCCAGCAGGCTCATCCTTCCTCCCTAATTATTAGGCTTGAATTTCTTTTTGGTGTGAAATTATTTGCTCCCTTCCTTTTACTCTGTTTGAGAGGGAGCTCCAAAATGTTACAGCCTATGCAATATAAAACAGCTTTTTATTCTCCTACTAAAATTAGCAACATTCTAACTTAATTTGCCATTGGTATTTAAAGTACTCCCATCTCCCACCCCCACACAAGCAGAGCCTTGCCCAGGAAAAGGCCACACGATTACATCCGAAGAATTCCCTTTGCTAGCTGGCATAGGGGTTTGGAGAGACTTATACATAGAACTTTTCCTCCCACCCCAAGTGTCACTCATTTAAGTTATATTTGTAGTTGCAAAGAACCACCCTTGACATTCTGGTTCAACAGCCAGAGGAAATAGAAATCAAAATATTATAGTGAGAGTTGAGCTAAGAGAAATTAAGAGGATATGATAGTAGATAGGCATCCTAAGCAGCCTAGCACCTGATGACAGTAGTAGCTCTGGTGGATAGCCTTAACCCTAATGAATAGATAGTACTGTGAGTCAACTGGCTTCATCTTCAATCATTGACCCAGTTCCTACAGAAAACATCACCACTTCATAGGGAGGTGTTAAAAATTTTATATTCAGGCCAAAATTTTCAAAAGTGAGCTCTGATTTTCAGTGCCTCCGTTTTTAGGTGCCCAACTTTAGATGTCTCAAGTTGGGCACCCAAAATCAGAGGCTACTTTTGAAAATGTTGGCCCTTGCCCGTGAGGAAAAATTAAAAATATTTTTCATAACGTTTCTCAAACAGTAACTTTTAGGGTCTGATTCTCCTTTCCTATGTTGGTTTCAATCAAAAGTGACTCCACTGAAGTCAGTGGCATTACACTGATGTAAAACCAGTGGAAAGGAGTGAAGAAGTTGCTAGTCTCACAGACTGTTTAGTGAACTATGTGAAATGAGTTTGGCAATGGGCCCAAACCACAAAATTTACTTTTGGATCAAGTTCATGGAGTGTTGTGACCTGGGGTCAGGGTGGAGATTGGGCACAGGTTAAATGAGGTAAGAGCAAGGTACAAAAATCAATTCTGAACCTGTTTTTAACCCCAATTCGAGAAGCATTTGGGACCAGCGTTTGGTTCAGAACCCATCTGACTTATTGGTTGCATTCCAAATCATAGTGAACGGGTGTCCCCATGGCAAAACTCCATCACCACAATTGACACTATTTGGGCCCTTATTGGTAGACTCAACAGAAAGGCTAAGGACTCAGTAGGTGTGAAACCTTCATTGTCAGAGATGATCTTTTCTAAGTCAGAGCTGTGGAATTATGTGGAGAAGCCTGTGCTTCTACTACCGCTTCTGTCCTGTGGGCAAATAAAGGACCTCATCTCCAGGGTTGTTAACCCAGCATCTTTCATGATCACTAAATAAACTTGAAGAGCAATTTAAAAAGCATGAGAATTAAGTCTTGATTTCACTGTTCTTGTTTATTTACAAATGTATTTTCATTATTTCTTCAAATGTTCATAAGAAGAAAAACAAAAGCTTTAGTGACGCAGTGAGGTGTGTTCCGTAAATGAATTGAGCATCAGCAAAGTTTATTAGAAAGTATGCGGAGATCTGCCAAACAAGTCCAGGGAAATTCATGGACATTCAGACATGGAACTGGTTAGCAGCATGTCAATAGAATGGGGTTCTGTTACTCTCAGACCAATTTTAGAAATTGTGTGAGTGCTGCCTTTGCTATGACAGCTTTCCTCCTGTTTGCTTTGTTGAAAAGAAATAATTCTGGGGAAAAATATTGCAGCATCGGAACTTCTGTTTGCTTGTTGCCATAGCATCCTTCTTGCAAGTTTCAGCTTCTAGAGAAGTTGTTGCTTTTGCGGATGATGTCATTGTATGGTATTTGAATATATCTGCATATATGTATGTCTTATTTATTGGGTAATTTACAAGAGTTTTAATTTCAACCCACTACTATTGCGCAGAAACTTCTTTCTCCTCGTTCTACTAATTTATAGAATTACTTCTTTTAAACTAGTCTTTATTTTTCTGTATTTTTCCTTTAGGTACATCAGCTAACTAATACCTGGAATGAGACAGAGCAGTAAAAATATCAAGTTTCTGTCAAAACAGTTAATAAATATTCAGTTTAGTTCTGTGATATGTAAGAAGTTATGAAGATGGTATTGATACAATACCAAGGGAAAACCTACTGTAATGAAGATACCACATTATTCTTTTATCACTATTATCCTATAAACTGTAGTACAATGTTACAGTTGCCACATTATGTTCCATACTGCGTCTGTAAACTTCCGTGGTAAGGCTAGATGGGGTCAGGTATATAGAAACACACTAAGTTATGTGAAATGGGTGATGTATGCAGTCATTAAAATATTAATGATTTAATGTATCCATCCTAGCATTTAATATAGTAAATATAGATAGATAGATAATGAATACATGTAAAATATTCATTATAGTATAAAATAGAAACAGATTTAACTATGACACTGAACTGAGATATCTATCACCATATTTCTCCTTTAAAAAGTTATTTAAACTAATCTCTTAAGGAGTTTACACTGAACTGTCTATTTCCCCATCCATGCTGTACTGTACATGTTCAGTCAAAGAAGATGTACAGTAGCATTGAGTTGCATAGTTACTATAATGCTGAGGTTATACAGTATTGCTTACTACAGAGGGCCTAGCAAACGATATTGACATGCCTGCTTGATGGATGAGAAGACAAATTAGACTCTGTTTCCTTTCTACCAGCGGGATATGACGACTCTGATGCGGAAAAGTCAACTGAAATGTTAATATATTTACATTTTTCACCAAACTTCTAAGTTGTAAAATATATCTCAGATATTTAGAGTAATAATGAGGATTTTATGACATATCAGGTAAAGAGTCTTTAAAAACAAAACCTATTCCCCTCAGTGAATAGACTGGGTGAGTATAACTGGAGGTTATGGCCTTGGTGCCACAAAATACCTAAGCACATGCCTAATTTTAAGCACAAATTGTCCTATTGACTCTAATAATTGTTGAATTGGGGCCTTTGGGAGCAGCATTTCATTTACAAATACTGTTTAACAAGGTATGAAAGGGATCAGAAAAAAAGTTACTAAACCAGCATTTTTGTAATAAAGTATTTCTGTTTTTATTTAAAGTTGCACCACTAAAAAAGAGATACCAGTCCCGATTCTTTGTTCATTTAATTGATATAAATCTGGGGTAGCTCTGTTGAGGTCAATGGGGCTACACAGTTGTAAAACCAGCATTAGCGAGAGAAGAATCTGGTACACAGTATGCACTTATATAGCAGGTAAAGATTCACATTCAGTAGTTACTGTTTAGTCAATATTCCCTCCCCCCGCCCCCAGATACTACACAGTTTCCACACATATTTCTTATTCTCAGTATAGGTAATGGAAAAACAATATCATCTCAGATTCTACTGTGTGGTAACTGTTGGCAAATACTAATTTCTTTTAATGGTGACTACTCCATATGTATACAAACAAACCAGGTCATAGAGAGGATCATGACTCAAAATAAGAGTACAGTATAGTCAGATTTAGAACTCAGGCCCTTCTGATTCCTGGCATTGTATTGATTCCTCCAGGCCATATTTTGCATGCTTATCAGCTCACTTAGAAAACATGTTTTTTGACTAATCAGGGTAGTGTATGAATATAATGCTATCTTTCCTGCTGCATACATCATAATTATTGATGTTAGAAAGCACTGATCATCAATCTTAGTTACTTTAGAACGTGATTATTTGCTGCTATTGGTCAAACAAAGAGATGTACAAAGAATCAGACATAATGCAACTTGATTTTCATGGAGGTATTTTTGTATACGAAGTACTGAGAATGGCTGGACTGTAAGCCACTCAACAGTATCCATTCCACAGTGTTTTTATTAATGAGTATGCAAGTAATAACATATGGCACGTGGCTACACTGGAAGCCCACACCTTATGCCTTCAGCCATCCAAGAAGCATGAATATCCAGCATAATCAGTTCTTTTCTTCCTTCTCTGAAGCAGTGGATAATTTAAAATGACCACATCCAGCAAGCTGACATCCTTGGCAGTAGGAGTTGCGGCTGACAGTAAAGCAGTTAAAAGGTACTGGCAGAGGTCCTGTTCAGCAAACCATTCCTATTCAGCAAAACACTTAAGCATGTGCTTAAGTCCCATTGACTTCAGTGGGGTTTCACATGTTGCCTGATTTTAGGAGGTTAATATTATTATTTTAGATAATATGGGCCAATTAATCTGATCAGAAGATAAGGTTCTTGTCCCAGAATCAGGCTACACAGAGTTTGCAAGGACACTCACACTGAGATAAATATAGCCTTAAACACTTTTATTGAGAAAAATGGATTAGTAATCAAATGGTAAAAGAATCAGAGTTACAAAGGCAATAATATTGTTCTAGAGATACATGTGATATTATGTACTATAAAGCTTTTGATTAATATACTCACACCCTTCCTTGATAACCTGGTGGTAAGAGACAAAGGACCAGCCTTGCCTCTGGCATGCCAAAAGAGTTCAGGTCCAGGTTCCTCAATTCTTGAATGGGAGGTGCAAAGCTTAGGAGGCGCTGAGGCTATAGAAGACTAAAGAAGTTAACTTAGAGTTTTACTTAACTAACTGACTTAAAACTTACAATTGAGAACTAATAGACAAAAGATAATAAACAAAAAACTAAGAACAAAGAAGCCTTGAAGTTTAGAAGCTTAGACGCTTCCTTGGCATGGTGGATCTTATAGAGCTTGAGCCACCTGAGGCTTCCTTCTATGTCCAAATTTAGTTTCCTCACCCACAAAATGTTGGGGTACACTTACTCCATAGGCTGGTATGTTCGTACGGATTGATGGCATATACATACATATTAATGACATTAGCTCATTCTCAATCTGTTATTTCTGTCTTAACCAGTTATTTCAGTTCTTTCCAAATTGTGGTGTACCTCTTAAGTACAAAGAGGGTATGAACTTAGGTAGCCCTCCTATACCACCTAGCTTCAATGCATCTTTTATCTATCTTTGTTACAGGTTGCAACCGTATATGAACCTTGTGCTTTAGCTCATCACCACTATCTAGGTGAAAGGTTCCAAACATATCTACGCTAACTTAGCCTTCACTCAACATACAGGATATGGCCTATAGGTCCCTTGCGTTACAGCTAATACACACTCTAATGTAAACCTATTATAACCTATTGTAATAAAACCAATAGTCAAACCCATAAGAAAATAAGAAAAGATATCTAGCCAAGCAAGCAGGCTAGCCCTATAGGCTACACACCATATGCTTAACAGTTTTGCTGAATTGCAGAATGCTGAAAATGCCATTTTCTCAGCAGTATATAGCAATAGCCAACAAATTCCAAAAGATTGTACTGAGTTACCTGCAAAAAGTTGTAAATGGAACAATTTGTAGGGCAAACTCTAGTAAGCATGCCCCTCACTCTGAAGCATTTGTTATTCCCAGAGCCCATATAGATCTGAGGAGGGGTAAATAGGCTAATGACAAGTCCCAACCTGTGCATTTATATGGGATCCTCTCTGTCTGATATATCCTTTTAGAGTCTGTATTTGTTAAACTGCAGGCTGAAATAAAGAATGCTGTTAAACTGTCTCTTCTAGATATTGGGTTATTCAATGGCTACGCACATTTTTGTCAACCAGGGTTGCAATGATTTTCTCAGGGATTTTTGTTGTCATTGCCATGAAGGTGTAGCAAGTCCATAGCCTCAGTTTTGAAATATCTCTGATCCAACTCAAGATTGGCAGTAATAGCAAAGTATATCATAACTATTTTAGTAATCCAGTGCCTCAAAAAGAGAAATTAATAGCATTTTGTGTTTCATTTTTGAATTTTACAAGTATGTCAATGGTGTCACTAATGCATCCATAGCCTATCGAAAAGACACGGGTTTATTTACACCACCTTTAAAGACTATTTTACAGTAATATTGCACAGAAAAAAAAATCTTGTAACTCCATCAGACTTTTCTTGG
>NW_020664447.1:55396326-55462958 GCF_002925995.2 Terrapene triunguis
AAGAGATATTGCTTTCTCTTCCTTATGAGTGACTCAGAGGGATATAGATATATAGATACTCTCCTTGTTATGTAAATCCTTGGTTTCAGCTATGTCAAATAACAACATTTAAATTGACTAGTAGATTGCTGTAAAGCAGAGTAGGGTGCTACCTTTAACTAAATATCTTCACTAATGCAGATGATGGCTCCAGGGGAGTTAGTTAAAAAGTTAGTGTCAGGCTTTACATCTCAGAGCTCCTTATGCTCCTTAAAAGCTGAAAGAATTTTAACTAGATTTTCTGTATCTTAATAACACGAAAGAATGTTTTTGAAGACTGCTGTTCATTGCATCATAATCTCTTTAACTGTGTTAAGACACTAAGATATTTTTAAAATAACAGTGTATGTAATTTTGGGGGGAAAGGGATGTCAATATGTGATTATTATGAAAATGAAGAGGCTAGTAGGTATGGAATTTTTCAGAATCCTTGATGTGTTCAGCGTAGCATTACTAAATGACTGAAATCTAAATAACATTTGGCATTATAATAGAAAGAAATAAGTGACTAAACTAGCCTAAGAAACAGTGATACTACACCATAATAAGAAATGTGTTTCTTCAAGCAGCCAATTCTTTGGTTGTCTTGTCTTAAATCAGCCTGAGGATAATGAAAAGATTTTAAAAAAAATGTTAACTGGATACCAAAGGAAAAAAATATGTAGGCATGAAAACAGTAAAAATAATAATAATAGTAAAGATTGCCCATTTTAAGGTTGATTTGAATGTATTGATGTAGAACCTATCCAGCAGCCTCCCATGATACTATGAGAAAGGAACCTCTGGACCATGCTGCCTGAATGGTTAATTTACTTTTTACACATCTACTTGTGTCTTTTCATGACTTTTAATGGTTCTGCAGGCTTGGGATTATGAATGCTATACTCTCCTTTTAATAAATTCAATGTAGCTACTGTTAAGTGTTCAGTAAATGGAAAACCAGCTGTTTTCAAAGAATCCTAAAGGATTTGCAAAAAAGAAAAAAAAATCTGTTTTTACAGGAAAAATAGTGATATTTCTAAGGAACTATAATAACGATGATTTATTTCTTCTTGGTAAAGCAACATTTCCCTTTTTGTTTCTAATATCATCTTATACTTCCTACCAATCAGTTACTAACTCTAGGACCATTGTCAGGAATAACATATCCCAGCTGTGCTTTAGAGTGAATTGAGCCAGGACAAGGGGTCCTTGGAGCTTACTGAATGGGTGAGAGCTCTTAGAGGAAGAAATCAATACTACAGCAGGATTTAGACAATTTAGCAAAATGTATCAGACAGTACTTTGGGTGAAGAATAACAACAACAGCAAGTTAACCCTATGGAGTTTCTTAAGTACAGTCTATAGCACTTCACTGAAACTTCCATCTGAGAATCAGAACATTATTATAGCAGGTGCCTAAAAGCAGTCAATGTAGTTAAGGTTGCAAAAGTGTTTCCATTATGATACCTGTTTTCACATGTTGAATTTGCTTAAAAAACAAAAACAAAAAAAAACCACCTTTAGGCTGACATTTTCCATTCCTGTTTTTTGCTCAAGGGTGATTTATTTGGGATAGTTGTCTGAAATGGTCTTCATATGTTTCTGAGTTATGAATGATTAGGGAAAAATGCAACTTTCCCATTGTAAAAAAGAGAAAACACACTTATTTGAATGGGACACAACAAACTAGCTGAAGCATAACACTTGGACCTTGGTATGTAGAGAGTCCCCATTGAAGACTAGTGTCTTTCCTTGATTTGAATGGAAAAATTGTACGATTTGAACAATCACTTTTGATCACATCCAATAGGCATCAGCTAAGATTTTAGCAGTGCTCATTGACTCTTAGTCATGGTGTTATGCATTTCCCTGCCTGGCCTCATGCAGAAGACAATCAGACACGGGGTCTGGTGCTCTCAGGCAACTGCTGGATTAATTTGTATAAGGAAGATTGTAACTTCTCACTGACCCACTTTCAACAAATCCTCTGTAGACAGCATCAGGAAAAGTAGAAAATATCAGGCAGAATCAAGGAATGATATGACTTTAGAGTCTTGCTTTGAGGCTTTCTGTAATCTACTAACTCTAGGTTTTCACTTAAATACGATCTCTTTTTCCATTGAAATGATACAGCTATAGCAATATCCAGCTGCATGACAGAAAGCTGTTGCCAGCCAAACGATACAAGTGGCAAATGTGAGATTTTACTCCTCTACCAGCCGGTTCATTTCAATAAGTGGTAAACTTCTAAGCCTAACTGGAACTATTTAAATGCTAACACGTCACACAAAGCAATTTGTTAAAAAAAAAAAGTACATTAACACCTCAGTGAGTTCCCTTGCAATGCTGCCCTCAGACGAATTGAATGGACATCTCTGTTAAAATTTCAAAACCCTCCTCCTTTCAGTTAAGGTATGAGACCTCAAAATATAGATCTTTGACACCCCTCAGAGGTCCTCCAGCACTCCCGTGGATCAAAGCAAGTTCGATATAACGCGGTTTCACCTATAACGCGGTAAGATTTTTTGGCTCCCGAGGACAGTGTTATGTCGAGGTAGAGGTGAAGTTGTCATGAACAATGCCCAGCCAGCCACAGAATTGAGGGAGCATAAAAGTGGCCAAAAGATACCTTCCCCCTCTGGTTCTCCACTTAATGCAGTTCAGCTGTAGGGGAAAAGCCAGAGTCTAAGAGAATCTACAACAAGTTAGTGTAAATTACATGTCAAGGAGATGAAAGTAGGTATAAATTACACCAGCGTAGACTCCCTTAGAATTACCAGTTAATTTGGCCCTACGTATTTTTCTTGATTGAATTGATTTTTATTCTCAAACTATGCTTACTTTGTACAGAAAATTCTGTCAAAAACTCTCTATCACTAAATGGCAAAAATGGAACCATATATTTATTCCCTTTCTGCAAACATCATTCCCTTGTAAGGAGTTGATTTGAAGGTACTCTGATATGTGTTGTGATGCCTATTCAAATCTGTAAATATGATGACAATAAGGAATGTCAAAAAAAATGTTGAAGGACCTGTTTGGTAATTTATTTCAAAAACAGCATGAATGTGAAATTCTTGTCCTTTGACAGGTGAATTATTTACTGCCCAGTGTAGTTTTCTGAAATAGCTGAAGTTTTCTGTCAATGAGATGAATTTAGAAGTCAGGCAAGGGAAAACCATCTTACTAACCCTGCATCCAACCCCATTCCCTAGGCAGTCTGACTGTATCTACAGCACTTTCTGCTGTACTGCAAATGTCAAACAGAAGGTATAATGGATTTAATATTAGTGCAGGCCAAGGTGTTGAGGGAGCTGTTAATAATGTCACTCCAGTTATTGATCTGAAGCCTTTAGAAATCAAAGAAAAGTGAGAGATCCCCAGTTGGGGAAAGGCACAACAGTGACTGGTTTTTATTGCCAATATATTTCTACATATATACTACTGTCTTTCTGGAATTATGTGATCATCATTAATCTTGAGAGATTTTTGGAATCATTATGTGATAAGATAATATCAGAGTGATTTGCATGCATGCTAACACTAAAAGTCATGGCATGCTCATTTTCCAGCAAAAGGCCAGCTTTTTTTTTTAAAAAAAGGTATAAACATGATGGCAATAACATTAATATAAATATTAATATGAGTGGGGGGGAAGCTCAGTGGTTTGAGCATTGGCCTGCTAAACCCAGCATTGTGAGTTCAATCTTGAGGGGGCCATTTAGGGATCTGGGCCAAAAATCTGTCTGGGGATTGGTCCTGCTTTGAGCAGGGGGTTGGACTAGATGACCTCCTGAGATCCCTTCCAACCCTGATATTCTATGATTCAGATGGTAAAAAATTGCATTCACTCTGAGGCTGTTACTGATGATGTTTGGTTGGTAGAATTTAACTCTTCCTAGAAATACTCTAGTTTTATTAGTCTCTCTACCTGGAATCTGTATGCCAAATGTCATTATGGCCAAGTTTAGCCCTGATAGAAACAGGTATAACACAGTAGCATCTGCTTACTTCAGGGTTGAATTTGGCCCCAAGATTGGATTGCAGCATTAGATGCTTTTTTGTATTTAAACCTAAAGGATTAAAATGTAGTGCCTGGTTTAAAATAGAAATTGGTTCCTGTACTTACAATTAGTGCACCTTTTCTTGATACAGTCTAATTTTTCAATCTGAAGGGCAGTTTATATGCTATGAAACCCCTGCTTTCCATAGTCCTTAACTAATAAATGAAATTAAAATGTATAATTTATGTTGAATGTCTATCAAACTGTAAACACACATATTCCTTTCCATATTTATACAATGTAAGCAAAGATAAATCCATCAGACAACTCACAACAGCTATCTCTGATGGATTGAATATGAAATTTGTCTCTATCACAGCTACAACATAAAACAAATACAGTATATAGCAGTATAAACTATTCTCAGTTCCAATAATATTTGTGTGTGGTTACAGTGTATACATACACATACAGTAAATACACACATTAACTGTGGATATACCCATCTTAATAATACTTATTCTCTTGAAGTGAAAAGGAGTTATAAACTCGTTTCAAGAGTGCATGTATAGGAGAAAATCTTCCATTGGTTTAAAGTACACTCCGTTACCTTTAACTTTGATTGATATCACACACATATCCAGAGACAGAACTTATCTTAGGGTCAAATTCTGTTACCCCTTCCATGAGTCCACAACAGAAGAGCTGGGAGGTGCTGAATAGCACAGCTCTGTGCATGGTCCTTTCTGGGAAGAGCAGGGTAGGCCTGGAGGAGCAGTGACTATGGGTCATCTGTTCTACTACTCTTCTCCCCCAGGTGGAGAGAGAGGCAAAAGAGCCACTGGGCTGGAGTACTGAAAGCAGAGCATAGCATGGTGAGGAGAATGACTACTTTGTCTCCACTGAGTGCCGCTGCTTGAGCTGGGTGCTGGGGGCAGGGTTTTAGCCTTAGCCTGCTAGTACAGTGTGTTTCTAATAGAATTAGAGGATCATAAAAATTAACTTACCTGACATTCCCCTTCTTATGCGGGCTTATTCCCTATCATATATTATCTAGTTTGTCCAGTATAGTTTTAGACATCCCATTTGTGGCTCTCCCACTTATTTGGGGAGATAATTCCACAATGGAAGTTGCATCTGATAATCAACCTCTATTTTTCTTTTTCTTAATGTTACATGCTCCCCTCAAAAAATTCCTCTCAGTCCTTAGTATATAGTACACCCCCACTGAATTTTGTAGGTAGTTACTTGCCACCATGTTCATTTTTAATCTTTTCTCATAAACCTTTTATTCCTGCATTTCCCACAATTCCTTTTGTTGCTCTTCTCTAAATAAAGTCCTTCCACTTTGACTATTGCTTTCTGGTGCCGATGCATATCTCTGAAGGCAATATTTAAGCTTTGTATAAAGAGAGAATCTTTCCCACTCTCTGATGTGATGGCTCTGTATGTGTATAGTCCAAAATCACCTTGGCTTTTTTCTCCTGCCATATTGTGTTGCAAACTCACATCCAGTCTGCTGGCTACTATCACCCCCTAGATATCTTTTAGCATTACTGCTTTACCAGGTTTTTCCCCCTATATCTTCCTATTCCTACTGTGTAATATCTTGTATTTTTCCAAGTTCAATTCCATTTTATTATTTCTTGTCTATATATTGTAACTTTCGTACATTTCTCCTATTATTATTTAATTTTAAAATCTGTTTGATATAGCTGATGGAAGACTACTTCTGGAATTTTAAAGAACATTTTTGTAATAGATAAAAAATATATTTTTTCATTTCACAATCTTTCTTACATTGTTGAAAAAGGTGAGTATGATGCTAATATAAACCAATTTGTCTAATCAAAGTTGATGGCCTCTTTTAGTGAAATATTGTATCACAAAAGCAGTGTTTGCATGTATTTACTCCTATTAAGTCTGAAGTAATAAAGATAGAAAATTATTACATTTTTTACAACCCACTTTTCAGGTGGTTCTTCTGTTTCTTGGTAACATAATTTTACTCCACCATATCTGTTCCCTGGTCTGTGGTGATACTATTGCTCCTATGTAAAGATCTCTACTTCCAGTTGTCAGTGCTTTACCAAGCAGTTTTCCTCATTTAATCCTTGTTTTTTAATTATACGTAGTACGTGACACCTGGCCCAATTTACCGTTCACCTCCACCTTGTTCAGTCATTTACATTAGTGCAAAGTAGATGTAAAACACTATCTTTCCAATTTGTTACATTTTACACCCACTTTTCACTGATGTAAATAGTTCCACCAGCTGCAGGCCCATGAGGAATAAGTCCGAATGCTTGTTTTCCATGAGTCTCCCGTACCACTGAGTCCTGAAGAGTCTAGACACATGCACACACTCTAGCAGTGTGTTACAGTTTAGTTATCATATCTCCAGGCCTACCAGGCAACTAGTATCCATCTTTCTGCTCTGTGTTTGTACAGCGCCTAGCACATTGAGGTCCTGGTTCAAGACTGAGGCTCCTAAGTGCTACTGCAATATAAATAATCATTTCAATCTACACTGGTGGATCCGATGAGACTTAGGGCAGGTCTATACTACCGCTTAAGTTGATCTAACTTGTGTCGCTATGGGGTGTGAAAAAGACTCCCCTCCCCCCCCGCCCGAGCGACACACAATACAGCGACCTAAGCGCTGTCCACACCAGTGCTATGTCGGCGGGAGACACTCGATGCAGCTGTGCCAATGTAGCGCTTCTAGTGCAGACGTGCCCTTACTTTGCAGACACTCAATGCTATCACTCCTTAATCAGCTGGAGGGATTGCTACTGAGCAGTGAGAATCCACTCCTTCTCCGGGATGAGTAGATAACATAACATAATGTGAGACTATGGCAGGATAGAAACAGGAGTATTAATGCAGCCCATCATATGTGTTTAAGACTAAAAAATTATTTAATTAACTATAGGTTATAAAAGTACTTTACACTTAACTGTTGTGTAGAATGTTGAATTAAAAAAACATAGTTGTGCTATAATCAGCATCACAGAGCATTCTTATTTAAAGTGAATTTTCTGCTGATGAAAGGTGCCAGATGGGGACAGCCCTGGGGACTGAGATTGTTTATTTATCCATGAAACATGTACAACATGGGCAGCAGCAGTGCAGACTTCCCCATGCTGCCTTACCACTGTTCCTTAGCCTTGACCTAGACGCGAGTGATGACATCTAGGGGTGAGAAAGTTGTTCAGTTTTACCGCCCACCTAAACACTCTTCTTGCAACTGTCAAGAAGCATGTGAATCAGGGCCCACTGTGATGACGGTTTTTGGTGATATGGAAACTTGTTCTTTAGGAGCAAGCCTGAGATCACCAGGCCACCAAATGGTCTTGACTTTCAGTGACTCCTAACCTGGACTAGATTTTAATCAGTGACTTAGATATGAAAGGTTTAGTATCCTGTTACCTTTCCCTGGAGATATTTAGTCTCCCTGTGATAGGAAATTCTGTCATTCCAAGTACAATAGCACCATTTACTGTGCCATTTAAAAAAAGAGCAATCACAAGTCTTTTGTAAGAATGTTTCTAAAGAGGTGAGACACTTTTCCCCAAGCCAGAAACAAGGGTCGGTAAGAGACATTTGAAAAGGAGACACATAGAGCAAAAATAATATTCCAAACATTTACCAAATGTACTTAAACATGATATACTGCATACATGTATTTAATAAGTCTGCGTAGTTTATAATTCTATTTAAAAATAATTAATTTTAGCTTAAGGTATATATTAAAAAGGGTTGATAAAACCCATGAATTTTTCAGCTTGTTTTCAAGTGTCATAAATAAATGACTTCAGTGTCCCACAAGACAAATGTTCTTTAATCATCTAATGCACTCATTTATCCTAAGCCTTAACCTTAGTCCTAAATTAAGTCTGTTGCAAAAACATAACTTCATCTAAAAACACCCATCAATCCTACGTTATTCTGATAAGCACATTTAAAAAACAGACACAGTCAGACAGTTGTCAATCTGGTTGAAGGTCTGTCCCATTTAAAAGTTGTTCACTAAGAGGCATGTTTCATGCACATATTACTAATTGCCCATTTCACTATAAAAGTCTGTGTTTTTAGATTTCTAGTGGAATTATTTTCCCCATTTACTTTGGCTCACCAAGAATAAGATCAAAATGCACATCAGGCAAAACATAATCCTCAATTTGGAGCCAATGATTTTTATTTTAATATTTTTTTTAATATTAAAATGTATTATGCTTACATTTGCATTAAAGTTTAAGTATATGTTTAGCAAAGCCTGTGTCATATCTTCTTGCTAATTTTATTTCATCATTGCCTTCATAACCTGCTCAGGAATCAAACATTTATTTGGTTATACGTGAGCTAGGAAGCACCAGACAACAAAAAGTTGGTAATATCTAAACATACATAGTACACACAAAGCAAGATACTTTGCTAAAACAGCCACTTACTGCAGTGTAGAACAAGTAAAAGGAGAGTGAGAGGTGTATGAGAGACTTTTTATAGCTCCTATCAGAATTAATTCAGACGTTCTTCACTTTAAACAATACTTTGTAAGAGCCAGGGCTAAGACAGTATTCACATTTTTTTCCACTGGCCTCTTTGGATCTGCAGAAATACTACTATTGACTTCTTTGGGATTTTTTTCTCACTAGGGCTTTAAAATTCTAAAGAACAGATAAGAGCAAACAGCAAATAACTGGATTTAGAATAAACTCAGAAATTATCACTAAGGCCCTTCCTCTGCCACAATTTGTCAAATCTGCTGATAGGAAACAAATTCTATTCATAAAGATTTTATTTTTGGGGGCCCTCTTGTGATTTGGTAGCAATTCAATTATAGTTTTGTGAGATAGTGAGCCCGGAGAGGGAATCCAGACTGACAAGAAATATGACAGGACAGTTACAGAGTGTTTATGCAATTAAACTTTCACTGACAATACCTGCGGAATGATGAATGCGTGGGCGGAGGTATGTGTGCACAAGCAATGCCCCGCAAGTATTGCACATTTTTCATTATTATACAACTGTTCAGATCTTTCAAGAATAGCCTGAAGTGAGGTGGAAAAGAGAGTGCTGTTCTGCAGCATGTTAACCAAATGCCTTTTTTTTTTTTTTTTGAATGGGTCTTGATGTGCCAGGTGATAAAAGAACATCTATTTTTGAGAAATGTTTGGAGAAGATTAAGATTTACTCTGACTTTGACATATATTAATTTTGGATTCTTAAAAAGGTTTTATTCTTTTTCTATCTGCAACTTTATATCATTTCCAAACTGATAGAATACTGCATAATTAAACTGCAAGGTTATTCATTTTATGCATACAGGAGCAAAGAGCACTATAAAAGTAGGATTTTACTGATTGTAGATTAAGAAAGAAAGGAGAAACTTAAAAGCCTTTTGTAGAGAACTACAGAAGATTACAGACTAGATTAATATGGTTGGTCGTAGTCTGTATTATAGTGTGTCTCCCAAGGATGTATAAAATCAGAAAGCTTATTTCAAAGGTTCTAAAATATTATGCAGAGTTTTCTAGGCTCTTGCAGTCGTTATTTGCACTTTTCATGTGAAATTGCTAGTTTGTAGTTTTGTTTTTGATTTTTAAAACTCTCTTTTAAAATAGGTTGACCTGGGCTGCTTTCTTTCTTGAAAGCCTAAGTAGAACACTAAGTTAATTCAAGCAAAATTCATCTTTTTCAAAAACGGTTCTACACTAAAGAAAAAGGAACAACTGTAATGTAAATTCCTGCACACAGGCCAAATGTAGTGATAGTAGCTTTGGGTTTATATAGGCATTATGTTAAATAGCATCATTGACAACAGAAATCCAAAATGAGTAAGTTCAATGGTAGATTTGTATACAGTGAACGTTTGGGGCAGTATCCTGAATCGTGTCCAGGACTTGAAACTGTCATTGACTTCGTAGATCAATGGCTCTCAACCTTTCCAGACTCCTGTACCCCTTTCAGGAGTCTGATTTGTCTTGCGTACCCCAAGTTTCACCTCACTTAAAAACTACTTGCTCAGGATTTGACTTTTATTACTTGAATATGAATCACTAATAATGAGTAAAAGCTGCTTCATATACATTCATGCTTAGCAAGTCTTCTTTAAATTGAAATCCATTTAAAATAATGAACATCTAAACTAAAAGGTTGTTTCTAGCAGTGAACTCTTCTGCTGTTTTGTGATTTCAGTGGATCTATATTATGCTAGATTGATGAAATTTCATGTTTCTGTTTACAATCACCTTTTTTTGTACTCAGACAATTATCTTGTGGAGAAAAGATCCTGAATTTTGACCCCTTCCTTCAGGGGACACTTGTCCTTATATTGCAAAGTCCCATAGTAAGAACCAGTGAGGACCACTTTCACCTTAGCCCTCATGGGTGTATGACTTACAAACAGGCTTCTGTGTTATTTTCAAAGGCATGATATTGTTAACTGGGCTTTCATTCAGAAGATACAATATCAGGGCTTAAGGTAGTCAGCCTTAGAACCAAAGCTAATATTAAAAAAAAATCAGTTTTTTCCAAGATGCAATTTCTAATACCCATGAAAATAGATAGCAAAATAAATAAATAAATCTTGTTTTCACATTACTTAGGTGTTAAAATTACATGGTGGGGTTCCTTTATTTTCAAAAACCAAACCTAATCCTGTTAATTCAGAGTGAATAACAAACAGGACTAAGACTTTTTCCCAAGTTGTTACATTTATTCAACCTGCTTGTGTTTTGTTCTTCATCATAATTATTTCCAAGTCAAATCTGCGCTGATTTCCTTGCGGACCCGCGTACCTCTGACTAACTTAAAGAATTGAGCTGGGATAATTCACACTATTCCTCGGGGGTCATGTTCTCTGTTTTTTTTCAAGGACATTTTTATTACAAAGCTGATGAAATTTGCATATTAATTCATTTCTTTCAATTTTTTAAGATTAAATGTTGTCAACATGTATCAGTGCAAGGCTCTGACAGTGCTGATGAAATGGGTCAGTCAAGCTTGAACATTTAGAGTAATGCAGCCATCTGCAACCCCCAAGCCCCTTGTGTAGTTTAGTGCTACCATTGCAACTTGATTAAAAAAAAAAGTTTTATTCAATGCAGGATATTAAAACATTATCTGCGAAATGATATGTGTTACTCTTGCCATTTACAGGGAAAGTATATTTGACAGCAAAATGGATCTAAGGATCTCCTTGCTGACTTAGAGTTAGTGCTTTGTCAGTCTTAATTAAACTCCAATAGGCAAAGTTAAAAATAAAAAGTTTCTTTCTGTACCAGCACTTGGAAGCTATTAAACTGGACTTAATGTCTGTCCCCCCCCCCCCACACACACACACACACATCCCAGGCTGTATTTTTACTGTTTGAAAAGCAGCGTTATTTACAGAAAGGAATTGCCTAAATCCTTATTTCTCAGGGGCCTTGGAAAGCAGTAGAATTCCTCTGAAAATGTCTAGGCTTAATAGAATCATAGAAATTAGAAATGGAAAAGACCTATTAGGTCAGCTTATCCATCCCCCAGTTAGTGCAGCATAGTTCCCTACAGTATTACTATATTACAGTTAATAATCATGGGTTTTGATCTACTATTTCTGTACCTCTTATGAAACTGTGTGCAACACAGTTGGGGTTGTGCTATGGTTATAGTCATTTTCATCTTCATCAATGTAATTCTCTAATGTTTTTCAAATGCAATATATAGAGAGTTTCAGCAATATCTTCACTTTTCTTTAAATTCATGTACATTTCAGTCATTTAGGACCAGATTCAACCACACTCACTGATGAATAGATTTATAGATTCCAAAGCCAGAACAGACCATTGTGATCATCTAGTCTGACCTCCTGTATAACATAGACCATATACTTTTGTTTTTAAAATGGTCAGTGATGGAGAATCCACTACGACTCTGGTTCCAATCGCTAATTACTCTTACTGTTAAAAATGTATGCCTTCCTGTCTGAATTTGTCTAGCTTCACCTTCCAGCCATTGGATCGTGTTATACCTTTCTCTGCTAGTTTGAAGAGCCCCTTGTGAAATATTTGTTTCCCACTTAGATACTTATGGACTGTAATCAAGTCACCCCTTAACCTTCTCTTTGTTAAGCTAAATAGATTGAGCTCCTTCAATCTATCACCAATATGCATGTTTTCTAATCTTTACACATTCTCATGCATTTCTCTGAACCCTCTCCAATTTATCAATATGCATCTTGAATTGTGGGCACTAGAACTGGACACAGTATTCCAGTAGTGGTCACATCAGTGCCAAATCTAGAGGTAAAATAACCTCTCTACTCTTACCCAAGATTCCTATGTTTATGTATCCCTGGATTGCATTAGCTCTTTTGGCTCTAGGATCATATTTGGAGCTCATGTTCAGCTGATTATCCCCCACAACCCCCAAATCTTTTTCACAGTCATTGTTTCTGAGGGTAGACTCCCCCATCCTATAAGTATAGCCTGCATTCTTTGTTCCTACATGTAAACATTTACATTTAGCCATATTAAAGTGCATATTGTTTGCTTGCTCCCTGTTTATCACACGATCCAGATTGCTCTGAATCAGTGACCTGTTATCATCATTATTTACCATTCCTGCAATTTTTGTGTCATCTGCAAACTTTATCATGGATGATTTTATGTTTTCTTCCAGGTAATTGATAAAAATGTTAAATAGTGTAGGGCCAAGAACCAATCCCTGAGTGTCCTCCCTTGAAACCGACCTGCTCGATAATGATTCCCTGTTTACAGTCACATTTTGAGACCTATCAGTTAGCCAGTTTTTAATCCATTTAATGTATACCATGTTAATTTTATATCCTTCTAGTTTTATATCATTCAAGTCAAACGCCTTTCAAAAATCTAAGCATATTACATCAACCCTATTCTCTTTATCACCAACCTTGTAGTCTCATCAACAAAAGATACCAAGTTAGTTTGACAGAATCTATTTTCCATAAATCCATGTTGATTTGCCCCAAGCAGCCAAAAAAAAAAAAAGCCGCAATCACGATCTGCAGTGGCACTTCGGCGGGAGGTCCTTCGCTCCGAGCGGGAGTGAGGGACCGTCCGCCGAATTGCAGCCGAATAGCTGGACCTGCCGCCCCTCTCCAGAGTGGCTGCCCCAAGCACCTGCTTGCCAAGCTGATGCCTGGAGCCGGCCCTGGATTTGCATTAAGTACGTTGTACTCCTTTAATTTCTTATGAATCAAGTCCCGTATCAGCCACTCCATTATTTTGCCCAGGATCAATGTCAAACTGACAGGCCTGTAATTACCCTGGTCCTCCTATTTACCCTTTTTAAAAATTGGCACAACATTAGCTTTCTTCCAGTCTTCTAGAACTTCCCCAGTACTCTAAGACTTATTGAAAATCAACATTAACAATCCAGTGAGCTTCTCAGCCAGCTGTTTTAAAGCTCTTCGATGCAAGTTGTCCTGACGTGCTGACTTTGAAGTGTCTAACTTTAGTAATTTCTGTTTAATATCCTCCAGACATACTAGCAGAATGGAAAGAGTATTATCATTATCATATGATGAGACTGTATCATCTGTTTCCCCCTAAATACAAAACAGAAATATGTATTGAATACTTCTGCCTTTTCTGCATTATTATTGATAATTCTACCATTTTCATCTAATAATGGACCAATACAATTGTCAGGATTCTTTGGGTTCCTAATGTATTTTAAAAACTCCTTATTTTCCTTAACTCTGGTGGCCATAGAGGTCTCATTGTGTCCCTTTGCTTCCCTTATCAATTTCCTACAATCCTTAACTTCTGATTTATAATCATTACCATTTTTTCCATTTGTTACATATATTTTTATAGCTGCCTTCACTTCCCCTCTAAAGCAGGTCAGTTTTTTAACCAATACTTCATCTTCCTGGATTGTGGCTTTTTAGGCATCTAGTAAGGTGTTCTTAAATGATTCCCAGTTTTCATTCACATTTTTCTGATTATATTCTTCCTCCCAGCTGATTTGGCTCATAATTGTTTTCAGCTTTGTGAAATTGGCCTTATTAAAGCACCAGGTGTGTGTGTGTTTGTGTGTATTATTGGTCTGGACTTTATTCTGTTTACACATTATAAATATGATCAAGTCATGATCACTTGTACCTAAGCTACCATTAACTTTTAGTTCTGTAACCAGTTCCTCTTTATTTGTTAAAACAAGGTCTAATAAGGCATTTCCCTGTGTATGGCTGGATTACTTTTTTGAGTTAGGAAATTGTTATCTATAATGTTTAGAAATTCCAAGGATGTTTTAGTACTGGCAACATGAGATCCCCCAAATTGAAATCCCCCATAACCACACAAAAAGAACAGGAGTACTTGTGGCACCTTAGAGACTAACAAATTTATTTCAGCATAAGCTTTCATGGGCTACAGCTCACTTCTTCAGATGCATAGAGTGGAACACACAGACAGAAGATATTTATACATACAGAGAACATGAAAAGGTGGAAGTACGCATACCAGTTGTAAGAGGCCAATCAATTGAGATGAGCTATCAGAAGCAGCAGAAGAAAAAACTTTGAAGTGATAATCGAGATGACCCATAGAAGGTGTGAGGAGAAGTTAACATGGGGGGAAAAAAATTCAATTAGTGTAATGACCCAACCATTCCCAGTCTCTGTTTAGGCCTAAGTTAATTGTGTCTAATTTGCATATTAATTCGAATTCAGCAGTCTCGCTTTTGAGTCTGTTTTTGAAGTTTTTTTGTTGCAAAACTAACACCTTCAAGTCGGTCACTGAGTGATTAGAGAGGTTGAAGTGTTCTCCCACTGGTTTTTGAATGTTATGATTCCTGATGTCAGATTTGTGTCCATTTATTCTTTTGCGTAGAGACTGTCCAGTTTGGCCAATGTACATGGCAGAGGGGCATTGCTGGCACATGATGGCATATATCACGTTGGTAGATGTGCAGGTTTTCCCCTACATGTTATACATAGGTGCGTAGGAAAGCAGCCATCCCATGCTGTAGTGTGATTTGGCGGTCTCTAGCAGACACCAATTAGTACCCCATCTTGTGCTTTATCTGTTAGGGCTTTGGTCCATAAGCACTGAAGATCATTTTCTTCGGCGTTGTCAGTGACTCAGAAACAGGTAATGCCATTTTAGACAAAGAGTACCACTCCTCCTCCCTTTTTGTCCACTTGATTCTTCCTGGATTTTAACCACTGATTTTAACATTTCAGTTGTGCAAATCATCCCACCAGGTTTCAGTAATACTAGCTAAATCGAATTTATGCTCATAAATGAGCAAGTCCTATTCCTCTTGTTTGTTACCTCCTCCTGTCTATTCTAGCCAGCTTGTCCCCAAGGAGATTGGTTGCCCTTCCACTGAAGTTTAGGCCATGCAAACTATACAGCCTCCTTTCCTGCAGAAGGTGGACCAATGTTCCACAGAATTCTCCACTCTATACTACTTACCTAGCCCATGGGCCACTTTCAGAATCTTCTTCCTTTGCACATGGGACAGGAAGGATCTCAGAGAAGAAACTCAACAAGTAATCCCATTCATTTCAATGAATATATCTACACTGCAATTAGATACCCACGGCTGACTAAGGCTAGCGGGGCTCGGGCTAAGGGGCTGTTTAAATGTAGTGTAGAATTCCAGGCTCTATGACCCTGATAGGTGGGAGGGTCCCAGAGCTCAGGATGCAGCCTGAGCCCAGAAGTCTACACTGAAAGTAAACAGCCCTGCAGCCCAAGCCCTCCACAAGCACAAGTCAGCTGGCAGGGGCTAGCCACAGGTTTTTTTATTGCAGTGTATACATATCCCATGAGACTGGGACCAGTGGACCAGATCTTCAACTGATGTAAATCAGCATAACTCCATTGACCTTAAAGTTGCTAAGCCAGCTGAGGATCTGGCCCTCTAGTTTTTGAAATTAATAGGACTCCTCATGGCATAAGGTTAGCAGAATCTGGCCCACAATGCCTAAAACAGTGTGTTAACTCAAAGGAGAGACAAGTTTCAGATACCACCTTGTTTCTCTGTAATCACTACTACAGTTTAATCAATTGATTTATTTATGATAGAAACTTCTTCTAGTCTTAGATGTCCTCATAATTGCTACTTGTGATATTCCTAACAATGTACAGCATCCTTAATTGGACAAAGAACTGGTATCTTGGCTTTCAGATGTAAAGATTGCTTCCTATCTCCAATGTAAGTACAAACTACGAGTTCTAATAATCAAGAAAAAAATAGTTCCATGTACCTACAGCTGATCAAGAAAAGACAATCCAAAGCCTTAGTAGACCATTGTGTGGGAAGTTTTGCTATTCAGCTATTATATTTCTAGGTAGTCACCTTGGGTGGTTTTATGTTGTAGTAGCCTAATGTATTTCAAAATTCAAGTTTATTTCAGTGAATGCAAGAGTGTATCAATCACATTAAAGATTGTGACTGATATTCTAGGGCAATTATGTTTACAGTATTTACAATCTGCATGTTTTGCATTTTGGGTAGTGAGAAAGATATAGAAAATATAATTGGCTAGAGAATCAGTTATCCTTGTTTTTTTTAAAAAGAGAAAAAGTTGAGTCTGGACTGGTTTTATCTTGATTTTAAATCAAACTAACAAAAGTTATATTGCATTGAAAAATCAAAATCAGGCTTCACACTGTAGAGTTTGAAAATGTCAGATATGAAATATTTAAACTGTGGAATACAGTCTTCGACTTTGGGTTATAAAACTTTAATTTTGTGAGTTGCTAGCACTCCAATTGTTCGATATTTTTAATTCTACAAATCCATGTTTATTAACTTTCAGGGTTTAAATAGTATTACCAAGTCTATTGAAACTAAATTATACTGACTTGTCAGAACTACACTGTTACAATAATTTGTTGTCTATTTCTACATTAGAGAGAAAGACAACAGAAAAAAAAAACAAATAAAAAGGAATTGATTACCACAACTATCTGTTTCTACACTTGTAAAATCACCTAAAATATTTTGTTACACATTCTTACATTCACCAAAAGTTTATGTTGCCCACTCCTTTTATTTTTGAATGGTTATAAAACAGACTGACAACCCCAAATTCAGAAGCTATAGGGAGGAACTTGAATTTCTGTTGAATCTAGTCATTGATATTTTTATGATTGTCACTTGTAAAAGTGTTATGTTCTCTCCCTCACCCCATTAGTTGTCCTGAATATTTTACAGTAGTTGTTCTTATTGGACCAAACCTGGTCTTGTTGAAATTGATGAGCCAAATCCTTGAGTAGTCAATGGTAAAACTCTCCTTGACTTCCACAGTACTGGAGTTGTAGCAGTATTGTACATAATGTCACAGCAGTGCCTTTGTGGTGAATTGTATCTCTAATGTCATGACCTATAGTTGCTTAAATAATCTTGTTAAATTTCTCTCCCTTTTATGATTCTCTTCCCTACAAGGATCATAGCTTCTGTGGTACCTGTTCCCAGCACTTGTTATGTCAAATACTTACCTGAACAAATGAGGAGATGAACTCATAGCAACTAAGTAATCTACCACATTAAGTACTGTAGATAATTCAGCAAAGCTCTTTTTGGTGTCTTTGGAGTTTTAAGCAATGTTATTTCTCAGTGGTGTGAGACTGCATTGGTGGCAGCTGCTGTGGATTTCAGGATCCAAGTTAGATTATCTAACATTGTTTTGATGAAATTCATTCCTCTCCATCTAACTTAATTTTTTATTTAATGCAGTTTTCTAGCTATGAAGGAAAGTAAATTTACTGTAAATCTAGACTCCAGTTTACTAGCAAGGAAATTCAGTATATGTTTTGTTTATAGCTTCTGTTTCATATATAATGTATATGATTTTGAAATGGTCTATGTAGTTATTTTTTTTTTTTGTGAGGACAAACTCAGAAGTTATGCTTGCACCTAGAATCTGCAGATGCTTTTAAAAAGCATTGGCTACTTTGGCATCAGCCAAATATATTTTGAAAACAGATCTGTAATATTAAAGAAACAATTTTCTCTGTAAATATCTGCATGTAAATTGTTCCTGTCTTAAATAATAGATCTGATAATGTGCCCCATGTATGCTGCATATACAATAACCACATTCTAGCCCCATGTGTTTATTGTACCTTCTTATTGGCCTGTGGTCATCGCTGTGCTTGCGTAAGACCTTAGACACTTTTCTGAGTGGATGCTGTGTATATCTGACTTTCACATGCATTAAAATTTAAACAATTTTTCCATTCCGTTTAGATGAAATCAGTAATTGTCCCTAGGAATCTTCCATTGGCTAAATACCAGTTATACAGCAGATAATTCAGGGTCTCACTGATCTTTACATTCTTATGAGTATAATTTGATGTCAGGATGAAGAAATTTTGAATTATTTCTCCAGTATTTGGATGCGGATCCCAAGTCTTAAAGATACAGATATACAAAGGTCATGTGAAGATGTCTTCATCAGGAGAAGGATATTAAGTGTGCAATGTTGAAGGAAATCCAGTAACCACATCCAATAAAACAGCAATAATGAATGACTTCAGCTACCCACAAACTTCACATTGGGACAGGGATTAAAGAAGCAATTTCTTGACACCTGAAATCATTGCTTCTCGGAACCACTAGTTTTAGAGCACATAAATGGAGAGGCTGCTCCTTAGTCCTACATAATATACAACAGCTGGTTAAAAAAATAACTATAGCTGAACCACCAATATTGTTAAGTTCAACATCTTGGAGTGGGTGAAGGGACTTATACCAAAAGTGAGCACTGTTGACTCTAAACTTTTAAAAAGATATTTCAGAAAAATGAAGGGACTAATGAAGTAGAGCCCTAAAGTAAAAAAAATGGAAAATTAAAATTCTTAGACTAAGCATGGAAGCCATTTAAGCAACCATAATGGATTTGCAAAAGTAATAGATACCCGTAAACTAATGAAGCAGGTAGGCAAGGGGAAAAAATACAAAACAAAACAGTCTGGCTAAATGGCAAGGTTCAAGAAGTTACCGGAGCCGAACAAGTATCCTTCAAAAAATGGAAATTCAGCCCTAATAAAGCCAATGGAAAGAAGCACCAACTATGGCATGTAAAATGTAGTATGGCATTTAGGAGAGTTAAGGGCAACTTTGAAGAGTAAATAGCCTAAAGACATAAACATAAAAAAATCAAGACAGTCTTTACATATATTAGTATCTGGGCAGGCTGGGAAAGAACTGGTGGGTTTGGCTGACCTATTGAAAGATAAGGACATTGCAGTTAACCTAGATGATTTCTTTACCCAGATTATGTTGGGGAGATACACCTACACTCTTTAAAGTAATAAAGAAGATAAAGTTGAGAACTGTCTGCAATTGAGATATCAAAAGAGCAGGTGCTGGAACAAACTAATAAATTAAGGAGCAACAAATTAGCAGGATCAGATATATACATCCAGAAGTACTAAAGGAAGAATGAAGTGGCAGAGCTGCTAACAGAAATATGCAATCTCCCTTTAAAATCAGCTGTTATACCACTTGCCTATAGAAAAGAAAAAGATATATAAAGAATGGCTTAGGAAATAATAATGACATTATTATAAAATAAACAAATGGTCTGCTGTCACCTGGAATGCTGTATGCTTTCTGCTCACCCAATTGCAGAAATAATATACAAATATAGAATGGCTTCAGAGTTGGATGACACATGACGGGAAAATGGGGACACTCAATGAAACTGAAAGGGAACAAATTTAAAACTGATAAAAGCAAATATTCTTTGTAAAACACATCATTAATCTGTGGAACTCATTGCCACAAGATATAATTGAGGGCAAATGCATAGTAAGATTGAATCTTTATAGGTAATGAGAACATTCAGTTAGATTTGAAAGGATAATATTTGTATAGAGGAAATAGAGTCCCTTATGCTTTGTGTCATAAACCAGCTACTAATTGGATTGTTTTAGGAAGAAACGTCTCCTACGCACAAGTTATTGCATGATTGTGCACTGTGGGGTTTCTTGCACCTTCCCCTAGATCATGTGTTACTCGTGACTGTTAAAGACAGAATACTACACAAGATGTATCACTGCATTTCCTCCAGTAACAACTGTTTTCTCTTCCTACTCTGATTTTTTTCTCCAGTATATATTTGTTAAGGCCAATGCAAAGTAAATCCCACTCTCAGTTAATGTATGTCAGCATAGTACACGAGTATTTGGAGGCTGTCAGATCATGATCTATGCTCTTGTCCTTTCTGAAGACCTCTGCAAGACACTACGAAACACCCATATTTATTATAATAGGTAACATGAACTCTTTTCTTTTAGGCATTTTTGTCAGCTTCACATGCAAAAAGGATCCAGGAGATGCTACTAGATGCATTGTCAGACAATGTGCACAGCAGCAAAAGATGTGGTAGCTAGGTCTATGAGATAGCAGTATGAGGAATACAAGCACGAGTGGGCTGTTTGAGGCAGTTTTCCCACCCTGTGATTTGAAACCAATCTGCTCCTGTGCAGCATGCCGTCAGCAAAGCACTTTGAAGTTCCCAGAGGGGCTCGGAAAAGAACAATTCTTTTGCTTACTTTTTGTCTTTTATTTTAATCAAGTACATGGTTGGCTAATCCAGACACTTGTGTGCAGGGGTGCGAGCAGGAATTTAAATGTGACCCCTTTTGGATAGGCATGTTCTGTGCCCCACCAAAGGAGCTTGCTCTCCCTGCCCCAGTTTCAGCCCCAGGGCCGGAGGAGTTCTGTGCCAATTATTTGGGTGGCATGCCCCTGCTTGTTCACCCTTGTGCACAACCCTGCGTGTATGGCTGCAAGTGTCAGGTTTTTTAAATAAAAATAATAGTAATTAATAATAGCTCTCAGATGACACTTTTTGTCTGTAGATCTCAAAGCTCTTTTAAAAGGAGATAAGTATCATTATCCTCATTTTACAGATGAGGAAATTGAGGCAAAGTGACGATTGCCATTGAAAGGCACCAGATTGCTGGTGCTGGAGAGTGAAGTCTTCTATCCAAAGAACAGGTATAGCACAGTGTAAATTTCACTACACTAGTCTTCTAGTGTGTCTGTAGGGACCACCTCAAAAAGTGAGATGGTGCATAGATCAGAAGAAATTCTATATAAGAAATCCATACAGGCAGCACTTCTCTCCTGCCCTGTAGAATGTGCACAAAGAAATTGAGGTGTGAGTATGTCTGTGTCTTGCTGTAAAAAAGTCAGGATAGGCTTCTTTACATTCAGAATTACTTTTCTGTTTTATTTTATATTGAGATATTCATTATCGCTGTTAAATAAGCAAACACAACAAAAATTCTATACCTATGTTCAAGTAAAGTACCCAGGCTATAATTCAGATTTGGGGTGTTCCCTGTGGCTTCACAGTTTATGAAGTCAGCAATACAGTGCTGTTAAATTACAGCTTTATTCTAAGTCCAAGACACTGTTCTTAATGTAAAGACTGGCAATAGATAAGTGCTGGCTGAGGCACACTACAGGTTGGGTGGAGGATTGAACCAATAAGTAGCACAGCTAATGACCAGTTTTAAGGACTCTGCTCATATATTCCAGATAACAAGGGGGGAAATTCAGAATAGCTTTAAGTCATTAAGTCAGCAAGACTATTTGATTCATTCTCTGAAGCAACATAAAATACTTTATTCAGGTAAAGAAGGGCTTTACTTACTGTAAATCTCAGAAAGTTTATGACACCCCAGATACAAACTTCACACTAACTTGTTCACTCCTGGGAAGGTTCACAGTTTGGTTTGGTTTTTTGGGAGTAGGGGGGTATTAAGCAATAATAGTCTTTGTAGAATGGCTGCAGTGTCAGCATTTGTCTCGAAACTCCTGGATATTAGTTTTGACTGCAGTCACCTTTCTGACAAGTGTTATTGCAACTGTGTTTTATATCCCTGTTCAGGATGATTTCTAATGATAATGCTCTGTCTACCTCACTGCTTCACACTAAATTATAGATGCCACTATGACAGGACAAACTATATCCAAGTGCTAAACTCTACTCCCTTTGTGTGATGTCAGTGCCTTCAATGCTTTGTGCCTGGAATTAAAAATAGGAAGGGAAGATATGCAAAACATTTCTGCTTAAAAATAATGTTCTGTCAGTTATTAAACAAGTGATATTTCATTTAATCAGCTCTGGGGGATTATTTTAAATGAAAAGGCAGGGAGTGATTTTATTAACACATTCCTGCCCTAAAGTCCTACTGTAATAATTCTTTACTTGACTAAATTAAAAAGTTATAATTCAGTCCATCTATGGCATAGACTTACGGATGGTTGGTTAAAGTTCATTATTTTTTGTATTTGGGTTGGGCGTGAAGTTAGTTATAAGCGGCCTCTGTCCAGGAAATGTGTCCTGGAGTAAACATTGCATTATGAATACTAAACAAACAAACCTTTTAGTGAAGTATGTTGTGTTGTCTAGCTGTCAATTGCCAATCTGAGACCTTCAGCATTAGAAACATGCTCATTTGTGCTGTGTTTGTGAGTGTCTGTGTGTATGATAGAAGTAGGAGTTCTGCCAAATAGTAAATTGTTTCCAGAACAGAAATCATAACCTAAACAAACACAGTAAACCTATGATTCTTATCAGGGTTAAAGTCATTGCTCTTGTTGTGTTGTCTGTGGTAGAAATAATATTCCATAAACCATTTTGACCTGACTATGATTTGTAATGAACTGGGTACTGGAAAAGCTACTGAAAATTAGCAATATAATAAAACAGACAAAAAACTGTTCACTTAAACAGACAAATGTGCGTTCACTCCCATATATAGGAACAGCTATATATATAAAAACACACACATAGATGTGTCCTTGTCTGTCTGTCTAGATAACTGAGGTGTCAGTAACGATTCCATAATTAAGGAATCGCACTAGTGGGATTACTGGGATTTGCACTAAACAGGACTAAATAAATATAGATATAAATAAATATGTGTATATGTGTGTGGCACGCACACATACACTGCTTTTTTACTCTTAGCCTTATATAATTGTAAGAATATAGTTTTCACTAAATTTACGAGTTCATAAGAAATTATTTGTACTAAACCAAGTACAAAATAATTTTTGCACAACAATAGCATTTTTATTAATTTTACAAGGTAAGATCCCACAATTCTGCCATTGGATCTTTGGGAGTGGGGTCTTTCCTGGATTCCGTTTTCATAATCAGGGCCTGAATCTGTACTTTTTCACATTTATATGTTGCAAATTTGAAACTGCTGGCCAAATTCTGCCTTTTTTTTTCTCTCATGTGTGTAAGACTGGAGTAGCTGCACTGAAATTGTTGATACTAAATTTACACCCACAAAACTGAGAGTAGAATTTAGTTCTATAGCTATAAAAATAAATTGGAGATTATTCATAAGAGGATTAAAAATATTCTATTTGATATCACTCCAAATAGAAAACTGTTATAAATAAGAAAAGCAAGTGAAAGATTAGACAACTGAAGGCAAAGACTGAGTAGCTAAATATTGTAAATAGATGGATATGCTGTTTTTATTTTATAAATTCAGTCTTTGTGGATTACTTCATTTATCTTTTGAAAGAGACTTTCTCATTACAAGAGGTATTTCACTAAAAAATTAATTGTTTATTAAGAATTAATTAAAAAGGTTAGCATGGGACTATCTGATCAGGGACTATCAGCCTCACTACTTTGAACTTGCAGGTGCTGCAGTGGCTGTAGTTAAGACGTTATATTGCTGCTTTACTACATTGCAAAGGGTTGTGTCAAGAAAATCTTTAATATAAAAATAAAAAGCAGTTCATGCATAAAGCATGATGCCCTGAAGCATATTAGATCTGTTTATCTCTCTGTTTAAAATGAACGGTAGCTGGTATAGTTTACATAACAAGGCAGGGATCAGTTTGATAAAGCATTTATATCACCTGGGGAACGCACTGGCTCATTTCCTCAACACCTTTCCGCATGACTAGTTCACTGGCAAGTATAATGGCAAACAAAGTTTTAATAGGTCAAGAGCAGAGTAGCTGTTTGTATTAAAGTAAAGGGTGTTTCAGTTGGCACTATATGACTAATAACTCATACTTCAAGCCTTGGGTTTTGAAGCTGATTATTGGGTGATAATTAATGATTGAAGGCTTTATTGTGTTAGATTATTTACAGCCCTACAGGATATATAAAAAAAGAGAAGATAAAAATGGGTATTAGTTTGGTGGTTGTATTGTTTAGAAATTATTGACAGTGTCGCCAAATAAAAAGCCAGGATGAAATCCTGACCCCATTGAAGTCAATGGCAAAACTCCCCTTGTCTTCAGTGGGACCAAACTTTCACCCCAGTATTTAATGTTTGTTTGGCAAATATTAGAGGATGAATCTAGTGAGTTAACTTTTGAAAACACTTTTTAAACAAATGAATTTCAATGTAATTAACATTTAAAATCCGTCATTAGATTTTTATTTTTTTTTGGTCATTCTTCCATTTTGTTTAATGTAATTCAGAATGAGTCACACTTATTTTATTTGCTTGTTATTTCTATATGTGAAGCCAATACTGTAGCTACTGTTTCTATCATAGCACATCTGCTCTGCTGGAAACTGCAACAAGACAGATAAACACAGGAAGAGGAAAAGAAATAGATGAATATCGTTTTGCAGTTCTTTCTTTACTGAACAGATTAGCAAACTTCTTTGCAGTTCAAAGACAATTTTTATTAAGGACACATAACTTTCATGAAAGTTTTATGTAACTTTCTTGGTATTTTTATTTCAAATACCAAAAATATTTGGTTACTAGAGCTGGACAAATAACTAATATTGTGGTGCACTGGTAGTTTTGAAAAATTCAGATAGATCCAAACGAACCCCAAAATTGCAAAAGAATTCGGCAAATTGAAAAAAAATCTGTTTGGGGTTGAACAAATCAACCCCAAATTGATTAGGCAGTGGCCCTCCCAATGGCTACAGTACTCATCTAGGGTGTGATAGATCAAGGTTCAAAATTTCCCCCTCTGCCTGATATGGAGAAGGGATTTTAACTTGGGTCTCTCTCATTGCAAGAGAGCACCCGTGCCACTGGGCTATAACATAGTGTGGTGTGGGTTTTCCTCCATTTCTCCTTTTGAAACAGTTCAAATGTGTATAAATATGCATTTGACATAGACTTGAGCTTGGGTCTCCCACATCCTAGGTGAGTGCCTTAAGCACTAAGCTATAGAGTCATTCCCACAGTCTTTCCCTGTCCCCATGACTATTCAGTGTCACTCATAGTGGCAAGGGTGCAATATTGGAGACCCCTGTTCAAATCCGTTCTCCACATCAGGCAGAGTGGGGAATTGAACTCAGGTCTCCCACAGCCCAGGTCTCCTGCACCCAAGGTGAATGTTCCAGCCACTGAGCAAAAATGATGAGAGGCTGCTATCAGGAATCTGAGTCCCAAAAGGATTTTTTTTTTTAGCCTAATCTACTCAGCAAATTCATGTTAAATTCACAAATAGCTTCAGGTTGACGCAAACTGAATTTTTTGGCAAATAAGTTATTTGTCCAAAAAAATTCACCCAGCTCTAGTTGTTACACTGACTTGGTAACCTGAAAACTACAGAATAAGGACAACATTGTGTTCGTGTTCTTTCTATTATCCCATGATAGAAGCAAATTTTGTTTTGTTTCTACTCTTTGTTAAAGAATTACCAAACTTTTTCTTTTCTGGAAGGTCCATACACATTATATCTTCCTGGGAGCCTATTTAATAATTTGTTATGCTGTTGTGCAAAATTCAGAGTATATATTCAGTATACATTATTTATAAAATATAACAAATAGAAAACAACCATATATCACTTATGGGATCTGTATCCAGCATTCCAATGGATATAAATCAGTAATTGAACTATAGATAAAGAGATTAGATGTGGCAGTGGGGAAAAAAAGATGCTGAGAAGAAAATCCCCAAAAATAATTTTGCAGGGCTTGTCTTACGTTTTCATCAGGAACTAAGCAAACTAATCTGACAAGGACAGAAATCAAATCTTACCTTTATCATACAGGATATGACACCAATGAAGAACATGTTTTCTGAGAATAGGATCATAATGCAATGCCTTTTGTACAGAAGCACTGACCCCGAAGTCCTGTACAGAAACTACACCCTATAGAGGTGCTCATCTACCCTATGAGCCTGCACAATGTCCCTTGACTCCTTTCCCCATGCTGTACTTCCCTTCTAAATCAGTGTGGTAATTCTTTTCTCCCAGATTCCCATGTCACACTCATCCCTTTCGCATCTCTTCCTGGTTCCAGCACTTCCATATCCATTTCTGTTGTGCACTACTGGGTGAGAAGTATTAAGTATCAGAATGCTAAAGAACTAAATGTGGAAATATAATGTACTGGGTAATGTGTATATTCTGTCCTCTTCTGGACAGAATCAGACTTAGGTGTCTGATATGGCTATTGGATATTTTTTTCCCCCTCCGTACCAGAGCTCTGCATTTTTGGAGCTGAAGATCCTGGGTTCTCTTCTTTTATGCTGTATGTTTGAGGCTTAAATGACAACTGTGATGTCTGTATGCATGCATCCTCGGATTGTCTCTAAATTGGCACGCAGCTATTGAGGACCTCCTGTGAACCTCATACGCTATAGGACAAGAGTTGCCTAATTGAGGGAAATGTGTAATGTACTGACTAGTGTGTGTGCATGTAGGCAACACTAGCCTTTCCCTGGTGGAATGCTAGGACTGTTCTGAGAGAGTTGTCTTCAAATTTAAGTAGTTAAGGTTCCCAGTAGATGATGCATGCAAATGTGAAGCATAGCTCCTAGATTTTGGAGGACCAATAAACAACTTGTTAGTGCAAATGGCTTCCTCTATGCAGCCCTTTACAGCAGTTGTTAACAAGATCCACTCACTGTATGTGACTGCTGCCTTGAAGTGGCTGGCCTACAGCTGAAACAACCTGTGATACTACCGCACCTGGCAGAGATTCTCTTTTGGTGCAAGTGCTTTTGGATCAGAAAGACTGGCACTCTACCCCTACTAACTATGAAGTTTGTGTGGGTGTAGAATTATTGCAATCGGTTTCCAGAATTCCTCCTTTGTCTGCTGTTAGGGCAGAGCAACTCTGAACCCACCACAACATAGGCTCCGGCTCTGAAGGACAAAATGGAACTATATGGTTAAGAAATGAATGAGTGAACCAATTTTATTTTCATATAAAGTATGTAGAAAAAAACTAAATTGAGCTCCTTTCCTTTCCCATGTGCCCCACGTGCCCTTAAAGTCCAACAATCCAATATATTACTCTTACAGCTACTGTGCTGTGATTATTAGTGGTTCTGTCTCCTCTTTGGCTTTTGCTGTTTCATACTGATGTTGCCTGCATAGCCTAAATTCTCTTATGCCCAACCCACAGCCCTCTGGCATAAGGATAGCCTAGCAAAAATGCTGGCACTCAGGTGTGCAGTGGATTATAAACATAAAAAATAGTGTAATGAAATGTTCTTTTAAAGGAGCTTTTTGAGACTATCTATTTATTACATTATTACCAAGTAAGGGACTGTACGGGCAAAGATTTTCAAAAATACCTTCTTACTGCCTTTAACAGGGGAAGAACTTTGACTGGACAACAGGGGGATGAGGAAAGTCCGGTGGGCGGCTGGGAGTAGGGGCTCCAGAAGTCTGAAATTAGCTCTAGAAATCTGGAACTACTCTGGGAGTAGGGACTCCCGAAGTCTGAAACTTGCTCCAGAAATCTGGAACTACTCTGGCAAAATGCGCCATATACCTTTCATAATGTAAGTAGTCAAGGCCTCATTTATAGGTTGACCAGACAGCAAGTATGAAAAATTGGGACAGAGGGTGGAGGGTAATAGGTGCCTATATAAGACAAAGCCCCAAATATCAGGACTGTCCCTATAAAATCGGGACATCTGGTTCCCCTACTAATTTATATGTCTTCTCTTAAAGGTGGTGAGAAATTGCCTTCTACTTAAACAATTGTTAATTCTTCACAGAAATCAGATCCTTAAAACTGAAGAAAAAGAAATAGAAAACTAGTGATTGTTGCTTTTGATATTTTAGCAGCATGAACTGAAAAACACATTAGCACAAAGTTTAGTTTTTGTTCAGTTCAGTGCACTGTTTGTACTAAAACTGAATTATATATTAGCATAAAGCTATGAATCCAGACTTGTTTGATGTCTGTGTTCATCTTCATCCCTTTCTTTTATTTTCAGACTTGATCACAATACCTACACTTTACCATTCATTATACAGCTTTGTGACTCACAAGATTCCTGTTTCCTAGAACTACTTTATCTCTAATGTCCACATTGCTGATTCTCTTGCTTTCATGCAAATCAAAACAGAAAGCATATCTTATTTTGTTAGTTCTCTAGTTCATTTGCTGGGTGTTTGGTTTATTCATCTCAGCAGTACTCCCTTGGCCCACCTCACAGCTGTCCTCAACACAGATTCAAATCGCACCAGGGCTGAATTTGGTGAGGGATGGGTATGGGCCGAATTTGGGAAAGGAACAAAAGGCCTTTCACACTCTCCTCCTGCTGTAGCATGGTTTTCCATGCCATCCACCCATATGCAGGGGCAAGGCTTAGGGCCAGTGACTGGCTTTTATCCTTGGGATGTTATATTGATGTTCAGTTACTGAATGTAAACTGTTTTTATGTTGACTAACCATTGTGTTTTCACTTCTGTTTGGGTGAAGCCAGAATAGCGCTCGCGTTTCCACATGTTCCAGTATGTTATGTTGCAACTTTGGGATGCATGTAGACTTTGCCAGGCGGTAAATTTATTTAGCTGTTTGTACCTGGGCAGTATATAAATGTGGGTATATATCTCCCAGCATTGTGGGACTCACTGTGTAGCTGGTACTGAGAGGCTTTCCTGCAGAGGCTTTCTGGAATCTGTCTCAGCCCTGGCTCTAACCTTCTCTACTGGGGTGGAACAGGGATTATTTTCCAAGTCACTTGTCCAGGTCTGGGTAGCCATTTTGACCTTGAAGTTTGCAAATCAGGACAAAGGGTAGCCTCATGGTTGGGTGAGCAGTTCTAGCCACCTTTGCTGAAGTCAGTGTTCATTCTCCTTCAACATTTTTTACATTACTGGTTTTGTTTATTTGTGACATTGTTCTCCAGTAACTATCCCTGGCTTGTGAAGTGTCTTTTGGGGGATCTCCCAAGCAATGTAGATTGTGAGTTGCATTACTGTATTTTGTATCTGTTTGTAAGTTTTTTTAAAGCGCCATTATACTCATCACAAAAGGTTCTATATAAATTAATTAGCAATGACGATAATGTCAATTTTTATGAACACGTATCTTCATGTAAAAATATCAGCTGATCCATTTGGATGAATCACTTATCTTCTAATGATGAAAGTTGATAGTTCATGATTTTGCATCAAAAGTTAATCACTGTCTTGTGACTGAGATTGTGTCCTATAAAATAGACTTTCCTAGAGAATATTTACTGAGCGAGGATGGATGTGGCATTTCACACATTCACCATATAGTTAACAAAGAAAAATAAATAAGGTATTACTTACATGTTCAGCATTAGCTTTAGAAGGTCTACTGAGATTTTGGTCTCTATTTGTACTAATCTTATGTTAGAGACCGTCATATTACATTAGCAAATTTAATCTTCGTTAATGTGATAGAAAGTTGCTAATACAATGAGACTCCTATTATATTAACAACTTTTGCATCATGTTAGCAAAAGCAAAATTTGCTAACAGAATGCAAAAATTACTAATATGATAAGGAAATCATTATCATCATGCTAAAGTCTGATTCTATTAAGGACTCACTATCATATTCTTTTCTGTCTCATCACTACTAATAGTGCACTGACCTAATCCAGTTGGTAGATTTTTGGTGTATAAAACAGTCACATTCAAGTAGATTTTTAAAAAATATATATAGTTACTATATTAGAGACATGCATTTTCTTTGTATTGTGAAAGACAAATACAACTTACTCTATGTCATTCTGAAATGAAGCCAGTTGAAGTGGGAACAAATTGTTCCGTAGAAGCCTGAACCGCATAATGAGCTGTGTTATGTGTTATGCCAATAAGACAATACCAGGGAAACGTCTGTTGAGCTGGACTTCTGCTTTTAGAAGGGTCTTCAGTTTCCAGCTCCAATGGTGTCTGGTTAAGATATGAGAACGGATGAGAGCGATCTGCCTGAGGCTCAATCCGGATAAAACAAAGATGAAGTTGGGGGGTTGGAGGAAGAAGTGGTAAAATATAGGGCAGATTATAGCTGTACCTTTAAAGGTTTTTGTCCACCTTTTATAACTGGTGTTTGTAAATTGAGAAACTGGTTAAACTTCAAACAGGGTTTTTAATTTCCTTCTGCCTGGGAGGTTGCGACCTACTCTTTCATATGTTGAAGTGATTCATGTCTTTATTTGCCTCAAGACCAGATGGTCGCAATGCACTCTACATACAGCTACATCTGAAATCCATTTTAGAACTGAAGTTGGTGCAGAATGCACTGCCCCACTTGTTATCAGGTGTATCTCACTATGAGCATATGCCTGTGTTGCCTGCCTACGGGTTTCCGGGTGGTGTTTAAGTGATGGTCTTGACCTATAAAGCCTTGAACTGAAGGTGCTTGAAGCTGTCTTCATATATCAGCTGCGGAGCTGCTGGCACAGTGTTGGCCACAAATCCCCATGGCTTTGGAATTTACTCCCCACCCTTAGTCCAAAACAGCTTGAATTTGTTCAACTTTAGGGCACATCTTTTCATGGGGTCTTTTTGAGGCTAGTTGGGGTATTTCGTTTGGTCCTAAGGACTAGGTGGTCATTGGAGTATATGATGGAGGCTGTTGCAGCTTTTCTCTTTTGAACAAAATACAGTAGAGCACTCTAAATTGAAAGCCAACAATTAAACGTGTTCCTTCTGGACAGACTCCACTCTTGTGGCAAAGTTGTAACCTTGTGGCAAAGTTGGTGCCCGAATACTCCCCCTGCTGGCTGGAAGTGGTGTTGTGGCACCTTTTGCCTCAGTTTTCCCACCTTTTGCCTACTTTGACCTATTCTCCCCTTTCTCCCTCTCAACCCTCTGGCCTGAAACTTCACAGCATCCAGCCCCTTCTGGGGCTGCAGAATTCTTTACCAAAGTCCAACAAAAAGTGTATAACAAAGCAAATCTCCAGCCTGGCTGGGCTCAGCAGGCAGTCCTCAGCACAGGCGTGCCTCTGTTACTGCTCCTCCTTCTCCCCCTAGTTTGATAATCCCCCGATCCAGTGGCTGGCACACTCCTGCCCTTACTCAAGCTCCAGCCCACCAGAGCTCCATTCTCAGTTGGGTTTCCAGCTCACCTCTGAAGAAGTCTGTCTGATCTTTTTTCCCCTTTCTCCCTCTCAGGCTTCTTTTGGGGGTGTAGCCCAGAGAGAGGGCACTTCCTGCCTTCTCTCTTGTGGGTCTCCTCCCCAAGTGGGTTTTCTCAGCTCTTTATGGACATAAACACCCTGTTCTCCCCTCAGCTGGCCTTTATTTCTAATTAGTTCTGGCTCCTCTTGCAGGTGCATCTAGGCTGGTTAATTGGTATCTTAGGCCCATATTGCCCTTTTGTAACCTGTGTGAGGTAAACACTCCATTACAAACCCATATAGACTACCTAGAAACCACAGTGATGGGGACTTTCAACATGGCAATGGATGAATAAATAGATTGCGGGGGGGCTCTCCTACCCCGAGATGTTGGGTGGAAGGGGAACATAAGAATTCATTTATCAGATCAGACGGTGGCCCATCCAATACAATGTCCTGTTTCCAAGAGTGACTTGTATCAGACGCTTCAAAGGAGGAAGTAAAATCACCATAATGGATAATTGTACAATAACATTCCTTACCTCCGGCAGTCAGTTCCTAGCTCATGTCTTGAAGCATGAGACTTGATATCCCATGTCCATTTTTATCCTAGATAGTGAACTGTAAGTATTCTTATAATCCTCAAACATGCCTAATCTGCCCCACCCCCTGAATCCTACTGAGTTTTTTTCTCAGTAATAGCCTACAGTAGTGAGCAGCACAGGTTAATTACATGTTGTGTAAAAAAAATTTCCTTTTATCATTTTCCTTTGTTCAGCTTTAAGTGTGATTTCTTTCAATTTCATTGGGAGTTCCCTTGTTCTTATATTATGAGACTTACCTTTTGTATACCATTCATTAATTTATATACCTCTATCATGTCACCTCTAATTCATCTCCTTTCTAAACTAAACAGTCCTAATCTTTTTAATCTTGCTCCTACAGAAGCCTTTCCAGGTCTCTAATAATTTTCATTGTCCTTCTCTGGACCTTTACTATTTCTGCTATTTCCTTTTTTAATAAAGGAACACTAGAAATGAACACAATATTCAAGGTGAAGCATGTACAATTAATTTAAATAATGGCTTTATAATATATTAATTATTACTCTTTATCCTGTTCTTAACACATCATAACATCTAGTTAGCTCTTTTGGCCAGCATTACACATCAAGCAGATGTTTTCATTGAGTACTCCACAAGTCTTTCTACTGCTTGCCTACAGTTATAAAACCCATCACTGTGAATGAGAAGTTCAAATAGTTCCTTCCAAAGTGCATTATCTTGCACTTGTCTACACTCAGTTTCATTTGCCATTGTATTGTTCAATTGTCTTGTTTTTACAAGTCTCTCTCTCAAGTTCCTCATAATCCTCTTTCCTTAACTAACTTAAATAATTTTGTTAGCTGCAAATTTTTCTGTCTCGCCACTCACTCTTTTATTAATAAAATGGTGTACAACATTGCACAAGCTAGGAATGGGCGACAGGGGATGGATCACCTGATGATTACCTGTTCTGCTCATTCTCTTTGAAGTACCTGGCATTGGCCATTGTCAGTAGACAGGATACTGGGCTAGATGGACCTTTGGTCTGACCCAGTACTGCCATTATGTTCTTATGCACATTTGTCTTAATAAAGATCCTCTTTCCATGTTGAGAGTGAGCATTTTTTCTTACTCTGTGTTTTCTGCCTCTTAATCAGTTTCTAGTCCATGACAGGACTTCATGTCTCACTCAGAGACTGCTTAGTGGCCTTAATAGCCTTTTCCATCTCCTTGGCTCTTTGGTTCTCTCCATCCCTCCTCACTGCTTTTCTTTCTTCCTGCTTGAGCAAGAGAGAGAGAGCGTGCCTCTTGGCAAGTTTGTCCTTAATAGTCCTCATATCCCCTTTGTGGGAGAGTATGTTCATGTTTCTGACTTTGAGGTGGGCACATTTCTCAGAAGGTTTGTTCTACATGGAACTGGATTCTCTGCGATTTTTGACAGGTGCAGTTGATTGTTCCTATACCACCAATCAGCTCAGAGCTGTTTGTTTTCCTGTTAGAGAATAAAAGGCATGCTCTTGATTATTATAGCTCCATTAGTTCTGCCTAAGACCAGTAGGTGAGAACACAGTACCAGTCACTGTGCTTCCACAGCAGACCTGATTAGTTAAGATCCAGAGCTGACCAAGAATTTTCCATGGCTCAACTACATCTCCCATGATACACCAGGTGGCTTGGTCAGAAGGGAGTCCATAATGTATCATAGAACCTGGCCCAAAAGGGAGGAGTGAAGGGAGGAGGCACTTGAGCTACAACTCCTGTGAGGATCTGACACACGTTAGATAGCTGTTGTTGAATGTTGAACTGACTCAAAATGAAATGTTTGCACATTTCTGAAGTGAGTTTTTTCAGAACTTTTCATTCCATGAAAAGTATCAAGATTTTGACTTTTAGATGCAATTCAGGCTGAAAATTCTGAGACAGAAATTCCAATTTTTGATCTACTCTATTAGGACCAGCCTGAGCAGTACTCTTACATCACTGACTGGGGCTATGGTCAGTGGAAACTACGAGTACACTACCACCAACCTATTTTTTTCAACTCTGCAACTCAGTCTGCTTCCTGACAAAGGAGACACAAGTATCACCATGACATAAATGTGGGAGGAAGAAAAAAACATTCCAGGTGTTTATGTTGGTATTTGTATTAAAGAAGCTCCTCCAGTCTCCAAGCAGGATTGGGCTCCAGTGTGCGAACGCATCATAAGAACCAGTTTCTGTCCCAAAGAGCTTACAATCCAAACTAAGGTAATATGCAACAAGTAGATGTAAGAAATCAGCGGAGGGTGAGTGAGGATGAGGACAACAATGATAGGAATATGTGGTTTACACACAGTCTAGCTATGTGCACAATTAGATGGTCCAGTCTCATTTAAAACATGTATTTATCAGAAATAGTGTTGCTATCAATAATTTCTAGTGGCCATCTGCCATATGAACATACCTTTACCTAATAAAGTATGTGATTTCATTTTCTCTAATAAACTGCCAACCGTGAACATGCATTTCCACCTATTAACTTAAGGATCATTTACTTTCTGTTGTATAATAATACCCCAACTTGGTAAAACTGAATATGTGATCTAACTGCACACAGAGGGGAAAAGAAACTCATTGAATTGCAAAATTTAAGTATGAGGATGTCCTTAGATGAAATCTAAGAGTCATAAAGCCCTTAACTAACAATGCCACAGTGAATCTAGTCCTGGGGTTAAAAAAAAGAAAATATAGAGGGACAAAAAAGAAACCTTTACCTCATTTTTCTGGCCTAGTATTATGTGTGCCTGAGTTAGATTGTAATTTCCTGGGTCAGGGAAATTGTCTGTTTGTGAAGCAACATGTTTGCTATGTAAACTATAATAATAATGGAACTATCCAAAATGTTTTAGTTTGAGAGTTGGATTGTTGTGCAGAAAAACGCTGGCAAAAGAAACAAAAGCCAGGAGGGAAGAAGAAATGTAATCCATTTGCTTTGGATATCAGGGAGGATTGGTAAAGAAATTGTGCAAATTATGGGAACATTTACTACTTGTATTTTTAGGCTTCAGTGGCAAAAATGTCAATGTAAAAGAGGAACAATTATGAGACCTATGTACAAAAAACCCACTAGGCCCACTGCAAATTTACCTTCAATATGGTATGATTCTTTCCAAGTCCCTCCTTTTAGTGCAAGCCTGTAATTTTAATTATATCTTGGCATCCTTATAAAGCAAATATCCTAGTTAAGGTTCTATTTATCACCTGTTAGAAGCAATACTTGCAACTATGCTTTTAAAAATTCAAATTGAAATCAGCTGCAATGGTACTTTTCAAGGACAGAAAGGTGAGCTGGCACACGGAGGGAGAATAGATGCTCATTAGGGAAGGTTTGTTATACGGCAACGTATAATTAAGGTAATGGTCACAGCTTGTATGACAGAAAACACTCTGGCAGTTGTTTGATTGCTTTGTGGGTCAGGAGATCAGTTCTTTCTACAAGATGTAGCCACATTAGCGTGTTAGTGAACAGGTTAGAAAGTAAATTACAGCTGCCTTTCTTAGGCACATTACTGTCGAGCTTCATTGTTTTGGGTTGTTGGGTTTTTTTTAACTGTACATCAGCAGTAATGTGGCTTCTGAAGACTTCATGTGACAGGTTAGGCATTTTATCCTTTGAGTAAATAGTAATCATAGTGTGAAGAAAGTGGGACATTGGAGAATTTTTCCCATTCTTTAAGAATTCCACTCTTCCTTTTTAGTTTGCTCCAAGGGCTCTTTGGGGATACATATATTAAGCCCTTTAAATAGTTCATAATAAATCTTTGTCTCAGGCTGATTCTGACAGTTTTTTAAAGAGTCTTTTAAGAGAGAATCCTCAATCATTTGCTAATCCATGGGGTGATCTTCAGATTCAGAGGGGGAGAAAAACAGTGCAAGCTCCTGTGTGGTGAAAAATACAATGTTGGGAAAACTATAAATATGACAAACCCCACAAATATTGTAGTACAGATGTTTCACAAAACATACTGTGTTCTGACTGTGTCCAAATAATTTCTCCCTCAGTCACTCTGTTTGCAAGCAAAAAGTTGAGAAAAATGGATTGGCAAAAAGTGGGGGAAGAGATTATTATTGATCGTTCTTTGCATATTATCTTGTGTTAGCTCAGTTTTTCTGAAGCTTGAATTGAAGAGGAATTGGGCGGGAAGGAGGTCACTAATTCCCCTTGTTAGAGAGAAGCAAATAGGGAGGGGAAGCAGATTTTCTCCAGTAAAGTATTTACCATGCAATCCATGTGATAAAATCTGCCAAAATACCTGCACTGTAGGCTAATTTTTAAAAGGTCTCTGTATCCTGTGGAATATGACAGATTCTGATTGCGTCTGTCAAAAATCTTTTAAACTTATGGTGAACAAAAAAAGGCCAGCTCATTTGATGTATTTCTTTACCAAATAATTTAGGTTCTTCAAGAATAATGTATGGATGCAGCCCGTTGGTGTTAGCTTTGGATATTTGTTTCCTGAATCATTAAGTCTGACATTTTAAAAGGAGCCTGAGGGACTTAGGCTCCCAACTCTTTTTGAATTTCAGTGGGATTTGGGTGCCTCGCTCCCTTTGAAACACTTTTGAAAATCCCTGTCTAAATAAATAAAGCTATAAATGATAATGTGTGTGTGTGAGTGAGTGTCTGTATAATAAATGAGGAGTATAATTGTGCAATGCTTCTTGAGGGGATAGAAAAGTTACAGAGATACTGAAATAATGCTTGAAGCTAAAAACTGAGGGTATTATTTCACACTCCAAGAAACTTTTCTATCCCCAAGATATTTTATACAATAACCTAGTTTGAAAAAAATATAGCTAGTCTATTTGTTTTTTGGGATTTTTTACACTATTCTGTTTTTTTTAAAAATAACAGTCTGTGATAGCCACGTTGTTTTCTTGACAGGACAGTTATAGTTGCCTGAGCATATGAAGTGATCTGTTTCCTGGCTTTATGGATTTATTGCATGACTTTCCCAAAAAATGGAGTAAAATTGGATTAGGTCATGACTTTGTAGTTTGCAATCATGTCTATGATGCTTAGTCCTAAACTAACGTTTAGGGAAACGTCGTATGGGAACTGTACATAACACAAGAATGTATTTTGTTAATTTATGAGGTAGAGAACTAGGTCCATCAGCATGACTAAAGAATCTCCTTTGTATTTCCTGCATTGTGTGATAGTTTATTATTTAACAGTCTGTGATCATGTAACTAAAGACCATATCATGATGTATACACATATGGGGGGCAGAGTTAAGGGCACATGAAACAATAATTTTGGTTTTTTTCTCACTTCTGAGCGCTTAACCACAGAACATCCATGTTCTCCTAGCATGTATTTTATATACTTAGGTTATTTGTCAAGGAAAAAAGAAAAGACATAAGAAGGTTCTTCATTCTCCAGGCCTTCAAAACTCTGGTGATACCACATGTAAATTCCATAATCTTTAACTTTTTGACCCAGAGACCAATGGAATGCCTTATTCAGTGAACCTTAGTAACTCTCCAGTAAGGAGAATGTCTCTTGTGTATCTCTGAAGGTCCACAGAAGAAAGACCCTGTCTGAACTTTAGAAGCTGCCTAGCTGAGGAAAGCAATTCCTGAGGTATATCAGAATAGGGCTTCCTCCTCACTTTTCAAAATTAGCAGCAGCCCTCCTTACCCTGTGTATCCTCACTACACTTTCCACAGTGAAGCTAAGCTAGCCACACATATGTTCATAGTGCTTCTGTACTTAACTGTGTACAGTATAAGCTTGTCACTAAAACTAGGGATGAAAATGCACTTGTCTTCAATTAGTACAATTTCTGTGACAAAATTAATCTTTTTATCCCCCAACCATGATTGTAGAACTGTTCAAAAATGTTGTAAAAATGTGTGTTTTAATAAAGAGTATTTTCCCTCCATTCTGTTCATACCTCAAAGTGGCTGAAACATTTTTGTTCATACTTGACACGCAAAAATTCACCTTTGGATAGAAAGATAAGCCTGGAAAATCTCTCCCTGAAAGGTGATAGTTTTGGAAGGTTCTCATAGATGAAAACTAGAGGCTATAAGAGAAACATGTTTGCAATTTTATCTATAGAAGTCACTATAATAAAATATGCACCCACATATCTGTAGTAATTGGTATTAAAAAGTCAACAGATGCCACAATGTTTTTCATAATCTAAATATATGGGGGAAATGTGGTATCACAGATTCCCCTCTGTGTTAATTGAGGTAAATGTTGATTCTTCAGAGGCAACCACTGTGTGTGTGTGTGTGTGTGTGTGTGTGTGTGTGTGGTTTAAAATACATTGTATGCCAGTAACTATATGTATGATGTATAGTCTTTATATATGCAGTACAGTTACACAATTTGTGTCAAAGAGATTTTATAACAGGATACTATACACACAGATCTGGCAGTCCAGTAGATACTAGCAACCAGTTACTGCCCCTTGGTTAGGCTACATGGTAGATTCATGTATATAAAATAGTGTATTAAAGTAAACTTACAAAAGCAAAGAGCAATCATTGCAAATGTAATTTTTTCTTCCTCTTTGGGATTCTAATTTTAAAAGTATTAAAGAAGACAGCTGCTCATGCTGTGATATGCGCTAAACAGCCTGAAGGATGGAAAAAAATATATTTGTAGCTCATAATAACTATTGACCTTTCTGATATACAATGTTCTCTGTGTTAGCTATTCTGTTCTATCAACAGTGAAGATTGAACATGGCTTTTTAATAGAAAACATGGGGTTTCAAGCTGCCTTCACAAAGGTGTTTATGTATTGTTATTTTGTACGGTAGTACAAAGACTAAGTCTTGATGCCCTTTGTCTGACATCATGTTTGTCGTAAAAAAGCCCCACCGTTACTGACTGTTTTATATGAGGAATTGGCTCATAACCATTTTATAGTTGTGATAAAAGCATTGCTCCACTCGATCCAGAATGCAGGTATTGGAAATAAAATCCAAAAAGTATCCCAAGAGCACAAAATGTTTTTTCTCAAGAAATAGATCCCTCAAGTGGCTACATTTACAGGGGGTTTCCAGTAAGATTTAAAATGTTCACTTTCTGTATTCATACTGTTTGTTCTTTGGAGTGCACCGTCTACTGCATAATAGCTTGTGTTGGATGTCATGTACTCTCAAAGGCTATCTTTATGATACCCTATTTTTTCCCTTGAACTTTCCTACTGCTTAGTAGATGTGTGCAGAAACACCCACTGGTAGCAGCTTGACTTTGACACTGTGTCTATTTCCCCAGAGTAGTATCATCCAAACACTGACTGTGAGCAGCATGAGATAGCTTGAATGCTCTTCTCTCTCTCAGGGGAGAACCTCACCAAGAAGCAACCCCTGCTTGGCATATGAAAATCTGGAAAGCAATCTCTTTTATTGTGATTTTTAAACCCAAACAAGCTGGCAGTGTTAGGCGACATCATAAGGGTTTTTTATGCCATGTGCTAGGAAGGAACTTTAGTGGGCCATTATTGGCAGCTCTGAACCACAGTTATTTTCACAGCTATGCTCTGGAGTGTCAGTTTATGATTCACAAGTTACTAAGCAAGATTTGAAAACTTGCAAGATAGGGGGAAAAAACAGTTGATCCTATTAGGACAAAAAAAAAACCTCAGTATTTCAGTGTATTCTATAGCACCAACTTTTTAATGACGGTGTTGCACTATATTACAAAAGTGTTCAAAATTTACATGCAAACTTCCAAACCCAAGAGAGGGCCATATGCTCATTTAAGCCTTTCAAACCCAGGAAAGATAAATGTAGCTGTATCTCAACATCTTATTTTTCAAAATCTGCATAGGGCCTAAATTTGTACTCCTTATGCAAATACAAGACTCCCAGTGAGTTCAGTGGTCATTTTGCCTTCATAAAGAGTTCCTCAGTTGTTAGACTCCATACATTTCCTCCTTTTCCAGTGTCTGTTCTCCCTACCCATTCCATAATGCAAACACAAATGTTACTTTTTATCCAGTTTAGTCCCCCAGTTCAATGTCATCTTAGTCACTTGAATGTGTGTTTTTTTTTTAAACTTTATTTGAATGTATGTTATTTAACAGAAGAAATACACTAACCGGTCAGGCTACTGTAAGTTAGGGCTGGGTTTTCTTTGCGACCTTTATTGAATCTTGAAAATTTACAAGCATTGCTGACCTGACCAGAGATGAGGCTGCTAGGTCAGATTAGATTATGTATTCTTTTACTTAAAATAAATGAATTTTCAGAAGGGAATTTGAGGTTCATGCCCAGTATAGTTTGTATACCATTCATTCAGTGGGCCATAACAGCTCTTCTTCAACTGTTCTGGTTTATTTGATTAATATGGGTACATTTGCAAATGTTTAGATAATGGATTGAAGCCCAGCATCTTGTAACATTTCCAAAGGGCTTTAAGAGTTAAAATTTCCTTCCTGACTAGTTCCTTTAATAGCAAACCTTTATTATGTTGTTTTCAAACAGCCAAAAAAGATATATGTATTTCACAGACCAATGACCTGCCAAATTTGGTTTGTAAAATATATCTTTTAATGTTACAGGAATAAAGCAAATCTTATTTATAACTCCATCCTGCCAACTAACTAGCCTGATATTTCACTAAACATGTAAAACATTTTGTGGGATGAGAATTTACATGGGAAGAAGTAACACAAAGTGGGAATTTGTATCCTAATATTATACATTTCTAGACTGTAAGAATAATATTAGTAATAATGGAAGTTGTGACAGGCATTAACTTTAGCTGTGCTTTTTTGTTCTATTGTGATAACAAGAATATGAACACCAGCTACAGTTCAGGTCATTTTGTTTCTCCAAGAATAGTGAAGCATTAAACTATATCTTTATACAATGATTTAGAAAGTCTATTAATGGTGTTTGCACTTTGGTTTTTCTTCTGTGCCTTCTTTGCTGCTACATGCACATACTATTGAGTTAGAAAATAAATGGAGGAAAGTCTAATTGTACTTAACATTATGGGGCAAATTTTCAAGACATGGCCTCTGTGTGTGTGCAATCTTTTGTACACAAGTGACCAAATTTGCACATACTAGTCCTATCTGGTCATGCAAACTGAGCAAACAATAGCCTACAAATGTAGTTCACACATTGAAATTTTATTATTTGTCCCCACACATTCACCTGTAAAAACAAAATTACATTTGCAAGTAATTGCAGGAGTGATTTTTCCTGTCCATAAATAAAGCTTGGATTAAACTTTTGAAAAGTTGGCCTTAGTTATAGTAGTGTCCATTACTATGGTTATTAGTGAGCCTGGTGTCAGTATTTTGAGAACTGTGTACATTTTTAAAGGTTGGCACCTGATCCATAAATGGACTCTGGGTTGAAACTTGGCTTATACAATCTAATCTATAAGCATCATCCATCCACAGAAGTTTGAGTGGTAAAGATGGTCATCAAGGGCCTGATCTAGCTTTCAGTATAGTTTTTCTGTTGACTTCTAGATCAGGTCCTGATCACTTAGAATCCATCCCTGACATTGTGAAGTTGTTAAATGTCTCTAGTATTGGGGATTTCACCACTTCTGTGGAGGAGTATTTCAATGTGTAATACATTAGGAAATTTTCCCTGAGATTCAGCCCATGTTTGCTTTCTCTTAATTTCATTTAATTGCTCATGGCTGTACAATCTGTTGTATGACCCTAAACCTCACCCTCCTTGGAGCTTACACCCTCCAGATTCTTGTACATGGTTGTCATGTTAACTGACATCATTGTTTAGCCTAGCTACTGCACATGTATTTTGGTCTTTTAATCTTAATTCAGAGCCTCCAGCCTCCTTTTTAAAAGGGTTAGAACCCTTTCCATGGTAGAGAAGCTTCACTATGCACATTGATGGCTTGATAACTAATACTTGGGCTACCAATTTCTAAATGTGCATGCTCTGTAGCAGGATATAGTGTGGCCCAGAGTGCAGAGCCTCAGCAGCAGGGCCGGCTCCAGGCACCAGGCACCCAAGCTGGTGCTTGGGGCGGCACCTGGAGGGGGGCGGCGGCGCGGCGCTCTGGCCGCCGGGGGTGGGGGGGAGAGCCGAGCCCCAGCCGGGGCTCGCCGCCCTCTCCCCAGGGCTCCGGCCGCCCTCCCCCCCGGCGCCCTGCCCCCGGCGCTCTGGCCGCCGGGGGGGGGCCGAGCCCCCGCCGGGGCTCGCTGCCCTCACCCCTGGGCCGGAGGCTTTTTCGCCTGGGGCGGCGAAAAAGCCAGAGCCGGCCCTGCTCAGCAAAAGCCATATGATTACACATTCAAATATTTCTGTTTGTGAGTGATTTAAGAAGGTGCATGGGGAAGGACCAAAGGGACCTATCCAAGATACAGGAAGGGGATGCAAGATTAAGGGCTATTATCTTATACTGTATGTGTGATGCTCTAAGCATAGCACACTCACACATTTGTGTAGAGCTTCTCATTTTGTGGGTTATAATAACAGTGACATCCCTTGGTGGAATTATACCTACGTATCACATGATTGTTTGCTTGTCTCTTACTCTTATCAGCGATAACACAGACATCCAGTACACTCCTCTGTCTGGACAAGTGATGGGGGGAGGGTGTCCTTTAAGGCTTTTTGGGGATGCAGAGCAAGTTTTATCTGATTGGTTGGTTGAGTTGGGAAGTTCATGGAGTTAGGGCCTGAACCCTGTGTGATGCCTGCTAATGTCAGTGCTCCTTGACTTCAATGACAATTTCAGGGGCTCAGCACTTCTCAGGATCAGCACCCTAGCTCTCATTGTTAAAATGTGATATAGTGGATGCAACTCAGATGAGATTGCAATGGTGTTGATGCCATATTTTGCTCAAGAGCTCCGTATTTCCTGGCCATACAATGAATGGGGAACAGAATTTGAGGTACAGGCATTTTCTTATCTGACTCTCATGTTCAGTGCGTGGAATATTCCATTAGATTCCATTCATGGTACTTAGGATTTCAAAATCCTAAAGAAGTGTATAATATCCCTTTCAAAATAATACATTGTTTGGCTTTCCTTTCCCTTTTTTTAAAGTCTTGGTGTCAACATTGTTTAAGGATGTTAAGATTGTTACATAACATAATGCAACATAACTGATACAGTCTGATATGTCATGCCACAACTCAGCTTGCTGGCTTGGAAAATTTGAAGGGATTTAAAAAAAAAACCATTAGACGAACCAGACTTTGAAGATAAAAAGAAACAAAAAATAGGCCACACTGTCATCCAAAATTTTGATATTTTTTTTCACCCATGTTTTCTCAGTTAATTAGTAAGAGAATTGCTGCTGTCTCTGCAGAAAATGTATATTTCTTGTTATCTGCAAGAATGATAATTTAGATTCAGGAATGTGTGTGTTAATACATAATGAACTGCTGCAGTTTAAAGACTTTATTGTTATGAATTTAGAATGGGCTCATTGCTTCTGAGTGGTGAAGTCAGTAGTGAAGTATGCAGTGTCTTTCTAAACAAGTGAAATTAAAACCTCTGTGACATACTAGTGGGCAGTCTGTATATACTCTATATATATACAGGATGGTGCTGATGGCCACTCAGAGTCAGGAGCCCCTATCCTCTTACAGTGAAACATGACATCACCAACCTGAGAGAGTTTAAACAGAGGACTTCTCCTATGAACAATCCCTTATCTCTCCCTCCCTCCTCCTTTTTTCCCATAATTTTTTGTATGAACTTGGGGCCTGGGGCTCCCTAATTATTGAAAAGTGAGCTTGCTGGATTTCCAAGGGGAGTATCTATAAATACTATTGATATTTTTTTCTGTTTCTTTGTATATATGAACTGCTCAGCTTTTCCTTTGTACATTTTTGCTTTGTTTTTGTTTTAGCTTCTCAGGTGGGTTTGGGCCAGATCCTGGTCTGTGCCATAGACAATTTGCACTGCAGAGCAGTGCAAAAATGTTTCTAAAGCTGTCCTTAAGGGGCAGTAGGGCTTCCCTGAGTGCAGGTGAATCCAAGGTGACATAAAGCTGATATAGCTAGCTCTGTGCTCTCTCTATCTGGGGCATCTTGGGGCTTTGAGGAAGCATGACTAGAGTGCAGTGTGTTCTTGCGATGGGGGTCTTAAAATGGCATAAATTAGAGCAATCCTGAGATTACTGTAATTGCACTAGGGGCTGAACCCTTGCCACCCCTCTCCTCATGTGTATTTAGCAGAACTCTGGTGCACCTCAGGGCCTGGGCCATTGTTTTGTTTGGTTAAATGACACCAAGGAAGCATCAGTCACCTGAGAAGTCAAAGAAACAGAATTAACTAGATTTGCATATTCAATGCAGAACTAATGGTGAACACCTCATTGAAGAGCTTCCACTCTGAGGCTGTGTCCCCCTTTGCATAGGTGAAGGCTTGTTACTACATTTTGGGCTCTTTGATGTCTGGGGAGGATGATAACATTACATAGAGTATTTCTATGAACTACTAAAGCAAATGGATAAAAACTTAGATGTCACTGTCTCAGAAGTACAAAAATTGCAAACGACCATAAAAAGAATGAGAATGGATCAGTTAATTACAAATAAAGAACAGAATCAACATTCAGTATAGTTGAACTGATCTTAAAATATTGTCTAAATCAAGATAATGGTGTACTACATCAGAGGTTGGTGCCTCAAAGGATAAATCCAGAGCCTCCAGCATCTGTATATTAGATTTACAAAAAGTAGCAGAAAGTAAAGATCCTCTTGTTTCTTTGATAGGGCTGTTTGAAGATATAAAATCAGAGCCTTTATTAAGAATCTAATAGGCTTTCCAGTTATACATCTCTAGAGCTACAATGTTGTGGGAGATTTGTAGAACCCAGTTGCTCACTCTTCTGTAATGGATTGTGACAAAATTGTAATGTGTGTTTAAAAGAAGGTGGTTCAATATCAGTGATGTCCAGTTTTAATTTGTTCATATTTTTGCATGGGAAACGCAGCCAAAGGCTTTAAAAACAAATTTTGATAAGATATATGTTCAAGTGATAGCAATATTTAATGAGACTAAAAATGTCTTTCTTGATTTTGATCAGGCTCAAAATTTGTAGAGGTCTGAAACCTCCTAAAACAAATTTAGTTGAGGGTAGGGTGACCAGACGTCCTGATAAAATTGGGACTGTCCCGATATTTAGGCGTTTGTCCCGCGGCCCGACTGATGTTTGGTCGGGATGCAATTTGTCCCGATATTTCACACTCTGGTGGTGTTTTTTTCTTTCTTTCTTTTTTTTTTTTGCTCCGCCCCCCCCCCCCCCCCCATGTGCCCCGATATTTTCTTCCTCTCATCTGGTCACCCTAGCTGAGGGTCAGTCCTTTGAAGGTATTGATAAGTGTAATCTTTCTAAAAATTCTCATTTACCTGATATCCAAGTAGAACAAACCTCTGGTACTGAATCTATTAGTCTTGAAAAAAATGTTCTTGGTGTGTGGAAAAGTGACATCATTGGAATTATACAATATATCTCATTTGCAACACCATGACTGAATTTCTTTCTTGGCCAGATAAGGTATAATCTTTGTATTATTTTCCCACACATTCTTGTATTTCTAGTCGTAAGGAGCAGACTATTCTGTATTTGGCTCTGATACAACAAAACTTTTAAGCATGTGCCTAATTTTAAGCACAAGTCGCTCTGTTGAAATAACTTGCATGTTTGAAGTGAGGCATGTATCTACATTGTTTGTTGTGTTGGTTCCATAGTCTTCAAAATTAATAAATAAATAAATAAGCATTAGGACTCTTTTTCATATCCCTTTGCCTGTAAAATCAGGCTGCTTTGATGCCACGAGTCCAACTAAAGAGGCCCCATAGAGAGAAATTATAACTAGCACATTTTAGAAACCTCTAACAATGATCCAAAACAGCTTTTCTATATATAATATCACTGGAATTTTAAGGGACTTCTCAGGCTAGAAAGAAATGCTGTTTATCTACTTAGAAAGCTGGGACTCTCCCTTTTTGTACTACAAAAATCATGGTTTTGGACCTAGTGGGTTATAGCAAAAATATTTTTCTACATTTGATTCCATTTAGTCCTTCATAGTAATATTGCTGGGGGAGGGTGAGCTGGATTCTATTCTGGCTCCTGCTACATCAACAAAATGGTTCATTTGGGACTTGATCTTGCAAGCTGTCAACTCTGGTCTGATCCAGCAAAGCTCCTAACCACGTACTTAACTCTGAGCACATCAGAAGTCCCACAGACTTCAGAAGGACTTACTAAGGGTGATGGGCCGGAAAGAAATCAGCTTGACTTGCTGCTGCTCCCAGTTATAAAATGCCACCCACTTGCCTCAATGGGTGGAAAACTTGATGGGACAGATAGTGATTGGGACAGTCTCAGTAGAAAGGATTGGGGGAGCACACACAGGAGTGGCTCCTCTTTCTCCAAAGACTTTATCCACCCAGGGGCCATGTAGGGGAGGAGGGGAACTCCTTCAAACCTTAGCCCAGGTCCTTGGGAGCTTTTTCTTGCTCCATTTCAGCAGTGTGTCTCCCCTCCTTAAAACTGTAGTATTGGAGCTGTGTTTTGCAGATGGTATGGGTCTGATCGATTGCCTGTTTTGGGGACCAGAAAGGAATTTTTTTGAGGCAAAATTGGCAGAGGCTGGGGGTGGGGGGGAGGGTTGCCTTCCTCGCAGCATAGATAGCATAGAGGCAGAGATAGGTTGGGTATTAGGAAATACTATTTCACTAGGAGGGTGGTGAAGCACTGGAATAGGTTACCTAGGAAGGTGGTGGAATCTCCATCCTTAGAGGTTTTTAAGGCCCTGCTTGACAATGCCTTGACTGGGATGATTTAGTTGGTGTTGGTCCTGCTTTGAGCAGGGGGTTGGACTAGATGACCTCCTGAGGTCTCTTCCAACCCTAATATTCTATTATTCTATGATAGATTAAATAGGAGTAGGATTTAGTAATTAGTGGTACTGTAGTACCTTGTAGGGATCTTAGTTCCACAGTTTGTGGCAGGTTTCCAGTGTGGTTGAAAGGCTAAAAGAGAAATAAAAGACCTGGGCTTTTGCTGATGGACCTTGTACCTATGGTATGAGGGAGACCTTGTGGCCTTCATGGGCTAAGGTACTCCTCTTTTAGTACCCTCTGTGCTCCTCACCAAGGGGACGTGGAGTGGAGGTGTAAAAGGATTCAGAAAAGCGAGCTGAATCCTAGGGGCAGGCTGAGAATAGTGTGCCTGGATTTAGGGGTTATATAGTAGGAGCCCTGTAACCCCCAGTGGGTATGTGAGTCTGGGTGACAGGTGGGTTGCACCCCTCCCCGGTCAAATTTAATGAAGTTGCAGCCTGCCGCTTAAAATCCATCCCTGTGTCTGTCCTTGATCGCCAATGTGTCTTGATCAAACAATATTTTTACTAGTAAAGTAAGAAAATTTGATCTGTAGGTTATTGAGACAGGATGAGCATGGAAACAATATCATTTTAAGAGTTGTGTTTCTGATTAGAACCTCACTTTAAGACAAAATAATATGGGGGGGAAATAGGGTAGTTAACTGCTGACGATTAAATCTTCCTTGAAAGTCTTTTAATGCCTGGATAGAGGCAATAAACTGCAAAACTGTGCACAAAAGGAAATAGAAGTATTTTAAAAGGAATGTGTAAGCATCGAGTCCAACTGAAATTACATATTTGTGTTGCCCAGGTGCATGCCTGAATTTAGTGGTTCTCTATTGCACATACAAACTGTGACCAGATTTTGAGAATATTCAGGAAGATGCTTATAAGCCTACAATAGGACATGAGCTAGCAAGCATCCCTTTCTTGCTCATGTGTATGTCCCCTCCTATTTGGACTCCCCTTTGCAGTGTGTAAACAGCTCCTTGTTTTTCCTCTCGGTTCAATTTAACAAAGGTTTTTGTATCAAAGAAGAAGTGTAGGTGCAGGTGAAAGCTTATTTTAATGGTGTTGAGACCAAGTTGTTCTTTAACTGAATCCCCTTGAACTCAGCAGAGGTATTAATGTTGTAGCTTGTCATCTACCCCTCTAAAGCTCCTGGCCCTTTGAAAGAGTGAGCTCAAAAAACAATCTTTTGCATGTTAACATGGGAAAAATACCATCTCTCTTCTTTTCTCTCATTTTTTTAGTACATATGACAAAAGGGTATGAGTGGGTGGATATTCATTTATGGAGCTTTGCCATCCTTTTCTTATTTACTTGGACTTTAAGACATAAATCATATCTGGGGCTTGCTCTCTCTCCTCAGGGACAAATTGTTTGAATATGTATATGTTTGTGCATCAGACATGGATACCGTGCTTCTGTTATTGCTGTTGGAGAGGTATGACTTACATTGTTCTATATTGTTTGGTTCTGTTTCATGAAGTCAGTGAGGCTCCATGCAGGTGCAGATGTCCATCCACAGAAAGCTCTTTGCAGGATCTGGGCCTTAGTTCATGTGTTTCCCCCATTTGGGTCTGGCTGGGGGGTTTGCTTGACCTTTTAATCTGGGTAATACATTAGTACAGATATCACAGGTTGCATTTTTATGCTCTTGGAGACAATGTATACATTCCTTCTGCCTTCCATACTCATATTGTCTTCAGTAATAGTTGGGAAGTACAAAGAATGCAGGATTGTTCTCTTGAACATCACCAATTGAAGCAAAGTAGACTTTCCCAGATTCTTGCTTTTTTGCACTTCTAAAATGCCAAAAGATCTCTTTAAACATGAAATGTTTTAGATTTTCATTCTGATGGCACTTAGATTGCTATTCTCCTTCGATATAATTGGAAAAAATATTATTAAATGGCTCAGTGATTAACATTTAAAATCAACTCTTGGGCATTCACAGTGGCCATATTCCACCGTTTATCTCTCTGCAAATCTCACATTGACGTCAGTAGGTGTGTTCTGTGCATGTAGCAAGGGTAGAATATGTCCCTGTGACTTTTTATCCTACCTTTAAAATACCATATGCATAATGATGATTAACATTATTAAATAACATTGCATGATATAACGTTCACTGAAAGATATATAGGTTTTATAGATATGTTAAAGGTCAAATAATGTCAAGCTTGTGATACAAGCTCAAAAGAACCCAGGAAATATTCAGTGCCAAGGATACTTTACTAAATATAGGTTGTTTCACTTTTCTTCAGAAATGTGAATTAAGGATAAAATGTTCTCATCTTTACATTTCTTGGGTATGATAGGTTCATGCCACAGCTTTAATTTTATTCAGATGCAAGGTTTTGTGTGTTTAATTAACATTACTTCTGTGTGTTTAGGTAATTACCATTACAACACATGGGGACATGTCGTACTTATTGCCTGTATTAGGGTATAATGCGCTGGACTGCAACTACTGCACATGTTAAGCTGATTCTCGCATTTCTTCACACAGCAGGAAGCACCCATGCTGTGGTTTCTTAATGTACTCTTAAAGCACTGTACTGTAGGCAGTAATAATTAATAATGATTCTCATATCACAAGTACTGCTTGTATTCTGGTTGGCCCTTCATTGCTGTATCAGAGTTCCAGTAACCTTGACCTGAAATACATTTCCTTTTTTTGAAAGTTTCATTTCTTAGATGTTGCAAACATGATATTGTTGAGCAGAGCTGAATTTTTTGAGGCCAGGTTTGTGGCATGGATTCTGATGGCTTCACGTTTGTTCAGGTCTCTGAGGACCAGCACCAATAAATGTGAAAGAGACAACAGTAGATTGGCATACTTTTCCATTTCCACCAGGATGAAAAAAAAAGCTCTAAATTAAGTCTAACCTTAAATGTATAATCTGTCCTTGGGAAAAAAAAAAAAGGATATAGCATCTTCAAGCTCTCAGCATCCCTTACGAGAAAAAATTGGTTCTAAGGGTCTCTGATCTTGTGTTTTAGTAAAATAGAACTGCACGGCTGACTGACAGTTCTGATCTAAAGCATTTACGTTTAAGTTTTGATCTCTCTGCTTTTGATTAAAACTAATGAGCTCATTTAATTCAAAATGGGAATCTCTGATAAGAGAAATAAGGTTGATGTGATTGGATTAGAGGGGCAAATTAAACTCTTAGAGCAGAAGTTTGTGCTTATATAGTGTATTAAAAAGCTGTTGGCGTATTATGGCGTGTTAGATGATGAGAAAAATTTCATAGTAATTCATATTTAATCAGAAGAAATGAAAGTACTAAATATAACATGGCTCTGCTTTTCCCTCGAGTGATAAAGAGCTGTACATTTAAAATGACATCGAATTCATGCTCTCTAAAACAAAAAACCTTAAAAGAGATACTAAAGAAAGGGGCATTCTTGTCAGCAGTTTCATCATAACAGAGTTGAAATGCCATAAATACAAGAAAACGTGACCACATTAGAACAAGCACAACACAAGATAATCCTTAGCTCACAAGCAAGCAGGGTTTGTATGTGCTGCATATCAAATGCTTTTATAAATACTTGGAATGGTTTTGACCAGAAATTGATCATATTCTCTAAAAGGACAGCAACAAGGTATTTTTCTTGATTTTAAACATCTTTTTTTTTATTCATTGTTGCTTATAATAACTCCTTGGAACTGAAATATGTTTCATTCCCAGCAGTTGTTTGTTGTAGGGTTGCTCCAGAAGCTTCTGTGAATTATTTGTTAGAAGAAAACATTGCATAGAAACCTTTGGACTGAAAACAAAAATATTAAAAAGTTGCATGGGGAACATGGTGATATTACATTCCCTAAATCTGCATATATTATTTTATCATACTTGGCACATACCATTTGTTCTTATCTACTATATGTCTTGTGGCTGAGGCATCTGAACACAAAGGTGTGGTCTGTAGTTTCAAAGAGGAAACTTCACTTAACGCTAAATGGATCTTGAAGCCGTTTCATCGTCATTAGTCACTAATACCTAATTATTATTGTTATTATTGCCAATCATAATAGTAGTGCTTTTCATCTGATGGTCACATGGTGCTTTCTGGGTATTAATTAACCCAAACTAATGGGGAAACTGAGGCATCAAGAGCTGAAGTGTGACCAAGGTGTCACAGCAAACAAAGTAGGGAAAACGGGGGATAGAATTCTGGATTAGAATTTGCAGATGTATTTCAGTAGACAGCCTTGCCTCCCCAATAACACTGACCCTGTCACATAACATTAAGGAACTTCACAATTAAAAAAAAAAAAGCTAGCAGCATAATTGCGTAGGAAAGAGTTAATGAGGCAACTCTGTGTTTAAAATTCTTTGGGAAAAAAGAACCTGAAAATGAGAGTTACTGTTTGTACATATATTTTTCAATTTTTTTTTGCTAAATAAACATTTTGTAAATGAGGTAAATTGATTACAACACTCAGCATCCATCAGTCATTTATTTTTAGCGAGTTCAAGGATTGCACCTGAGAAATAGCTTAGAGGGGCTGTATAAAAATCTAAATCATCTGTGTATGTATTTTTTTTCTATTCCCTAGTGGAATCAACAAGCCCCAGTCTACTAACCACTGACAACACCCTAGAGCGCTCTTTTTTCATCCGAATGAAATCTACTCTGACCAAGCGAGGAGTGCACATCAAATCATCAGGATACAAGGTAAGCTTTGCTCTGCAACATGAAATATTGACATCTTCAAATTATCCAACCTTATGTCAAATGTACATATTATGTTCATTTTTGCTCCATGCTCACCTCACTGTATGTATATTAATCGGCAAGGGAATTAAGCATTAATTGTTTAAATTTGCTTCACATTCATTATTAAAATACAGGTGGTACATTTTTCCTCTATGAGATTTTGCAAATGCACTAAACCTCCATTATACTAGTCTTCATTACGGACAACACTTTTTTTTTTACACTCAAAATACTAGTCTTCAAAGGATGGGAGTGTATTAAGCCAAGAAAGGTAAGTCAAAATAATATCCCTATTAATATTAGAAAATTGCCACACATAAATGTTTTCCTAATCTTTTTTTCTAGTTAGTTTGACTTTAGGTCATATCTCAGAGTGATCATCGTACCAGCTCTCACCAGATGGAATGCTATAGATATTTAATGCTTTCCACCATTCAAGCTGAAGTAGACAACAAGTTACATTGAATACTCTTCCACCATTTTTCTTACGCTGTCTGCCCATGGGGCAACTGCTGTAAGGGCTGACTTCTTCTCAAGAAACATTACATTGTTGGATTTCTTTAAGAGGTGAAGCTCTCATCCTCCTTAACAACAATTTCATTTTTCTTTAATCATATATAACCCATAGTGCCTATGGCTAGAAATGGCTTTGCTGCACATCAAGAGTATGAGGGAAAGCACATTTTTAGCATTGTTATCTTCTGAGATGAAATGTCTCGTCCATTAAATATTGTGACAAATATCTGAGTGACACTCCAGTACTTAAGGAAGTGGGCCTGAGCATGTTTACATATTTAAAGAAGATGTGTCAGTGATCTTTTTAAAACTTTGAACAGTATTTTTTAATTTAGAGATGGAGTAGAGTAGTTTTGAAATAGAATTCTTCACTTCACCCAACTAAAAAAAAAAATCTCTGTGAATATAACATCAAGGTATTCTACTTAACAATTGAGAATCTCCTGGTGAAAATATCTTCCTTGCAAGTAAATTAGTTGGATGGTGAATGGTGTCTGGATCTTGGTGATTTCAAGTTGTTGTTAATGGGATTTAGAGTCTTTCACTCCAAGTCACTGATTTCATAAGGCACCAAAAGTTATCATCGGATGGCTGTTTAGTTGTCAACACTTGAATTGATGGTCTCAATACAATTCATACTGGGCAGGTTGCCACATCACAGAAAACATTGACACTGGGACCTTTGTTGGCAGTTCTGGGAGGGAGACAAAGGAATGAATGGATGTGGAAGTTGAACAACCCTCTCACCCTTAGGCTACGTCTACACCACTCGCCACTTTTGGTGGCATATAAGGTAGCATAGCTACAAGCCTCAGTGAAAAGCAAGCTGTGCTCACACTGCCATGTGTATATGTCAGTGACAGACTGTGGCAGGGGGGAAGCCGCAGGGAAAGCTTCAGCAGCAGAACCTTTCCCCACTTGTCAGAGTCTTTACCTTCAGTGGGGAAGGGCTCCAGGAGTGGGGAGCTAGCAGAGCCTTTCCCATCAGCCTCCCTATTGCCGGAGTCCTTACCTGCAGTGGGGAAAACCTCCAGCAACAGGGAGCTGCGGGTTAGTCTTTCCCTCCAGCAAGAAAATGCTCTAGCAGTGGGGAACTGCCACAGCCCTTCCCTGCTGCCTTCAGGCTGCCAGTGTCTTTCCCTGCTGCTGGAGTCTTTTCCTATGGCAGAGAAAGGTTCGAGCCACTGGGAGGCTGCAGGACAGTACACGGGTAAAAATAGCAGTGTAGATGGGGAGGCATGGCTTGGGCAAGTAGAGAGCTATGTAGGGTACGTACTTGGGTAAGTACCCACACCCTTCAGGCATGCCTGTACTCTATTCACCCTAGCCAGGCCTCACGGTCTACACTGTTACTTTAACCCATGCTGGAAGTGAGAGCTACTTGAGCACATACTCAGCACACCGTCAAAAGAAGCATGCAGTGTAGATGTAGCCTTAGACATGGTGCCTCTAGGCTAGGACTTGGTTACACTGGCAGGGAACTTGCATCGTAGTTGGCTGTGCTGTAATTGGATTGTGAATAAGTAGAAGAATTCACTTTTCAAGATTTTCAATCTGCCATTTTTCACCAGCAGTGAATGTTACAGAATACGGGAAACTGGACTCAAGTGCTGAAGTTTCATCCTTATCTCTCTCCATTTTGGCTGTATTCCTATAATCCTATGTTGGTGTAGGCCCAAATAGGGGGCCACATCATCTACTATGGAACAGCAACACAGGATGGGTCTTTATCTCTGAGTTTACTGTTAAAGTAGATTTATGCCACACTTTTAACATGTTTTAAAGATGTTTGTATAAGAATGTTCTGGGGGGTTGTCTGTTTTGTTTTACGAAAGAAGAAAAATACACTTTTTTTGGAAGTGTTGAAGTTCAACAGTTTTTGAAATGCTCACTAGGGCATTTACTCAATACGAGACACTATAGTTAAGGCTACATTTAGATAGTTGTCCATAGCATAGTGACCCCTAATAAAATGGTATATTGACAGCAGAAAAAGTGAATCATGTACATTTTTAAATCAACATGAGACCTTTTTTATTTAAATATAATTCTCAATTTTTGTAATTTATATCCAAATATAAAGAACACATCAGCCTTTGTTATTAAACCTGCCAAGAAGAATAAAATTCAATTGCTCTAGTGAGTGCCAATGACACTTACAGGAAAGCTCCCATCTTCTTCATTGACCATCAGAAATCCAGTGGTAGACCAGAACCTTTTTGGGTCCAGGCATGTTTTATTAAAATAAACAGAAAGGACAAAGAGCCTTGTGCAACGGATAGGCAACTAAAAAATAAGGTAGACAAAGGAAGGAGCACTATCCAAATTGCACTGCAGCTGTGGACATGCCACAAAGAAAAGACACATGACTGCCCCCAATATGAAAAAGTAGTGCAGCACAGCAAGGCACACAGCGAAGTTCTGTGCCATGAGACAATGTGGGATCACTCGGTAAGTCCTGCTGCTCTAAAGGCTAACCCAAGAAACGGCTTCTTTAGACAGTAAGTGAATCAGATGATCCATGAGGTGCTTGGGCAGTCCTCACAATGGGAGAGCCCCTGCCTCAGAAGAAATTGCGTAAGATTGAGAACGGGTCCGAAAATGAGATTGCTGAATCAGTTGTATTGATCTAGTCCATCCCCCTTTAGGACAGATTTAATTAGTCCTAAATTATCTCTACAGATGAAAGCCTAGTCTCTTGTCCCTTAAATTATGCTCATATAAACAGCTGTTTTTATCTAGAATAGGGAAATCATTACATGATTCATCTGACCCCGCCTCCCCATTCTCTTTTCAGTGTGTTCCATCTTCCTCCTTTTCCTGAATGGAGCTTCGCCCATGCTTATGCTGGGAGCTTATAGGGAAAGATTATACATGCATTGTTGTATATCTATTTTATTTTCAGGAAGTAAACCAAAAACGTATAAGAGTAAAGCAAGAAGGCATGTAGTCAGCTGACAAAACACAATGAAAACAAATAAAAAGAAACAATGATAATGGTTCAATTCACTGCAAACCTCAGGATTTATTACTGTTACAGCTGTTATCTAAGATACATGATGCCAAGGCTTACTGTGCTTCTCATTGCTAGAAATGTATCACTTTATCTTTTTTCTGCCTTCTTTCATCAATATAAAGAGACCTTACTTTTTTTTGGATTTTCTTTCCATTTTATCTGCTTCCCTCTTTGTTTTCCTCGGGGGGTGGGGGGATGCCTCATCTGTCTCTTAAACACTCAGACCTGAGTTCAGAGTTTATACTGTTCTACTTTTAGACGTGATCAAAGCCAGTTTTAATTGAAGATGATGTCAAATCAAATGATACGTTTCCTGATCCACTGTGATATGTTGTGATGATCAGGATCTAATACCTCTGCACCCAGGGCCGACGGGGGGGGCGGGGAGCCAGCACAAATTACCGGGGCCCGGTGGTCCTGAAGGGGCCCCGGCTCCCCCCCCCCCCATTGGCCCTGTTTAGCCGGTCCGCCCTTGCTGGGGGGCCCGAAAAAATTCCGGGCCCGGCTTCCCCCCCACTTGTCGGCCCTGTTTAGCTGGTCTGCTCTTGCTGGGGGGCCCAAAAAAAAATTTCACCGGGGCCCGAACCCGCTCTCGGCAGCCCTGTCTGCACCTCCCAGGATACTAGGCATCTCACAGGGGGTGGGGCGGAAGTGGGAGCATGTCCCCATCCTCCTGCCCAACAGCCTGCAGGGCAGGCCAGCCAAAAGGATGATACAGCCTGTACAGTCACATTGCATACTTGACCACTCTATAAATGTATATAAAAATAATGTTGAAAAACGTATACCTGCAAAACTGAAAAAATGTTTGAAAGTCTATAAAATAATTTACACAAATTAGTCTTTGTGGTCTAAGTTAATTACTTTTTTCTATTGTCCAGTGCTAATTTTCTACACACTAGTTTATAATTAGACATTTTCACATGGCTGTGTTCTCTATTGTGAAGTCTCTATTAAAGTCGTAGTAAAGTTGGTAGCCAGTTGCATATTAATTTTAGTGCTTGAAATCCAAACTTCCTGTAGAATTTACATTCGCATTCAGAGTTCTCATAATGCCAGATCATTTTCTTGAGACTCCTGATTTTTTTCTAATTTCTAGTTTACCTCAGTTTAATGTTTTAGGCTACGTTTACACTACTGAGGGATTGACGCTGCTCCGATCAATGCACTGGGGGTCGATTTAGCGGGTCTAGTGAAGACCCACTAAATCGACGGCACAGCGCTCTCCGATCGATTCCAGTACTCCACCGGGAATGAGAGGAGTAAGGTAAGTCAATGGGAGACGCTCTCCCATCGACCCAGCATGGTGTAGACACCGCAGTAAGTCGACCTAAGTTATGCTACTCCAGCTACGTGAATTTAGGGATGCCTGCCTGCCCTTTGTGCCTTTTGAAAATCTCACCTTTAAGGATTTAGATCTTTATCTGCAAGATGTCTATGCTCTAGAACTGTCTGCAGTAGATGCTAAACAGGTGGGGAAGGCCTGCTTCTTTTTTAAAGGCCCACCAGGGGGTGTTCCACTGTGGACTTTGAGCCATCCTGCTCGGCATTAACAGATGGCTCTACTAGTGAAAACATTCCTGGCACCACCTTGATTTTTAAACATTTATGGTGCAGCACAATCATGGAAGGCCAGAATTTACTCCATATATTCTTACCTATTTTTAATTGAATTAAAAGATTTAAATGAACCATAAATGATCATGATTGCCAAGTATCTATTGGTTGGCTAGAAGCAGTGCACCCATTGCTTGATTCCAGACATTTCTTTCTGAATCTTTAGAACTAAGGACCAAAATGTTAATATTCAGTAGCCTGATTTTTAGGGGGAGCTGATCACCTTCAGCTATTACTGACTTCAGTGGAAGTTGTGGCTGTGCAACACTCATGAAAATCAGACCACTTTTATTGTGGTATCCAAGTATGGATTTAAGTTTAAGCAATCAGGTTTGAACAGGTTGGTCTAAATTCTTTACCTCTCTTTCATTATTTTGGTCCTGAATGCTTTTCATTTTTGGATCTCACAAATGAATTTCTGTCAGGCTTCCTTATCTTTCCTGATAAGATAGGACCTGAGAGCACAGTGTGACCTTTCTATACAAGAAGCAAGCTGTAGAAGTCAAAATTTCATCACAAAGCTCCAGCCACACCACCTTGAGTCACACTAACCCAGGGAAGGAGGAATAAGAAACCAACATCAGGAAACATATTATACAGAGAATTTTCTAAATGTCACCACATACGTATCCCAGTTTCCTCAGCAATGAGGAGACTCGCAGGTAATTTGTCAGAGAGGAAGAACTGATCTAGAATTTGCCCATGTAAATCGATGACCTTTAGGCAAAAGGAAGCTTGTCTGTTAGTAAGGATGCAGCATTCTTAGAAAAGAACACAACACTAACATGCCAATCTGAGCTTTATGATGTGTCTACCTGTAAATATACCAATATGGTGGAGAAAGGATGATCCTGGGACTAGGGTTATCTGGGTTCATTGCCTGGCTCTGCTATAGAATGGTTGTAAGATCTTGGGTAAGTCATAGGGTCATTTTTTCCAAAAGAACTCAGTTCCTATATAAGCACCTAAGTAAAGTGGCCAGATTTTCAAAAAGTACACAGCACCTGCCAGCTCCCATTGTTGTCAAGTTCTTATTCTAAATGCTGAGCACTTTTGAAATGGAAATGCCAACACCTCCCTACCTCAGAGAGATACTGAGAGAATGCATTAATTAATGTGTGAGATGCTCAAATATATGCTGATATGGACCATGTAAGAAGGTAGCTAGCTACTGTTATGTAAAAGGCCTTTTCAGTAGCAGTCAATGGAGACTGGAAGGACTCAGGCTTTGATCATTGACCCAGACTTCCTCATGATGACTGCAGATGCAATATTCTTGACACCTAAATCATTGTTTCTCCTGAATCTTGTCTTAAATTTTCACACAGCCTTTGAGTTCTGACTGCAGGTGCAATACGTTCCATACTGTGTAAATGGAGGCTGGCTTAGCTCAAAAACTAGATTCTAAAAGAGAAGTAAAATATTAAGTTAAGCAAACTCAGTCTTTCAGAGATAGATCAGTTATTTCCATCCATAAATCCACTTCTCATAGAATAAACAGGTACAGAGAATATCATCACAAATTTAGCAACAAGGGGTCCTGCTTTTGGTCACACAGCATCTTAAATCTGGAGCTAACTCCATTAAAGTCAGTGAGGTTATATTGGTGTAAAACAAGTGTGAGATCAGCAGTCAGTCCTATACATATTAAAATATTCCAGAAAGAAGAAGAGAACCTAAATGGTATTCTTTAAGAAGGACCACAGACTACAGCATATGTGCAGCACATTCATTGGCAACTACAGTCATCTGGATTTTTTGAATGTATAGGGGAATATGCATGTGAATTATTTGAACAGTTATGTGAATTTTAAACACAAGTGAATGTTTTGTAAGTTTGAAAGGGAGGAACTTACATACATACCCAGGGCTAGAGCCTATCATTTGCTGTGCTAATAAGCAGAGAGCAGTGGAAAGAGAATGGTGGCATTCTCTTCTCACCACAAAAATAACCAGACAAAATACCTCATGGCACATAAGTGTGTGCTAGGAGAAATCCCTAGCATGCACCATGTTCCCAAAGGGGAAGGGTCTGTTGAAGCAAAGGTGTATTCAGTTCCCCAAGTTGACTAGCGTATCCACTGCTATCATCAGCCAGTGAGTGATTATTGGCAGTGGATCAACATGCTCAGTAGAGCAGCCATATGAGCCCCACAGTTCGTGTGGGTCTTGCCTACCAGTCTAGCAGGATTTCTTGTGCAGAAGATGCTCCTGCTAACACCCCTGCTCATTCTTGCTGCTCTGCTTAGCTAGTGCCAGTGGAGGGTTTGGCCCACTTCCCTTTCCCCATGTAAATATTTTATAAAGTGTTCCACTGTGTGTGTCCCTTTTTAGCCAACCCCACAACATGTCACAGTGGCTCAGTGTTCATAGAATCCTAGGACTGGAAGGGACCTCGAGAGATCTTCTAGTCCAGTCTCCTGCATTCAGCACTACCATGTTGCTATCCACAGTAGGCTAGGAAAAAACAAGGAGTTGATTAATTGAAAATGATGCATCTGATGCTAAGCTAGTGTGGAAGACCACCACATGTCTGTTCCTTTCTGCAGAAACAGTCCATCTGTCCACAAGTGGTGGTAATATTTTATTCAGCTAGCAACAGTAAGCCAGATTCAAACCCTGTTGTATGCAGGTGAAACTGAACTGAATTTCATGGAGTTGTATCTGCTGCTAGCAGGACTGAATTCAGCTCAGTATGTCTGTGTGAGAACATTCATTTCTCAGTTTTTGCATGTCACCCAGATCTGGTAAAATGAAGTTAGCAATGGCTGATTAGGAAACATAAAGCTCCTGATCCATAATCACAGCGTCTTCTCTTAATAGATATAGTAAGTTAAACATCTGATGTTAGGTATGCTTCTCCTCCCATTTGCACTCATTTTACTCCAATGTATTACCATTGGCTTCAGTGGAGCTATTCCTGATTTACATGGCGTAAGTAAGAAGACAATCAGGCTTCTTGCAGATAATTTAACAGTGATGTTTCAGTGTTCTTCTGAAAGTCAGGTGAACTGTGGAATAAAAAGACTATTTCCAGAAGAAGGATCTATAATTATTTCCATAGTGCTCAGAGTGTGTCTGAAATATTCTGCATCTATAAACGTAATTATATTTTTGTAAGAATAAATGTAATTGTTTCCATTTGAGTGTTGAAACAAGAACCTTCTTTTTCACCCTAGACTAACTGCTTCCCTCATGCATTAACTTTCATATGCCCAGGCAAACATACCTTCATTTTTCTTTTAAATATTGCGTACTGTTGGAGGATAAGAACTGGCGGGGGACAGTACAGCACCCTCTACTGAAGGCACTGGCTAACTGCAATAATCTAGTTAATTGTATCATTTAATATAGACCTTACTATAAATAAATAGTGCATTCTGAATGGCGTCTGATTACCTGATTAGGACTAAGATTGTGCAACCATGCAATTATATAACTACACAGGCTGGGACTCATTAGTAAATTTGCCATTTTTGAAATCATATGCCCTTCAAAGTGAAAAAAATAATAGAGAAAATACCTTTAATGAAGAGTTTTCATGCTCATTAAAGGTATCTGACATAATCATGAATCCATTCACTGTTTGTAATTTTTTCTTCACTGTTCTCACTATTTTCCTGATACAAATACATAATGTGATATGCTCAACATCCACATCTCCATCAGAAGCAGGCTGCTTCTTTGTTAGTTTCATGAAAGCTATCCTGGTTAAAGACATGTAGCCTGTTTAGCGTACTGTCTGTCCATGTGACAATTCTTCATGCTTTGCTGTAACAGATCCATTTTTTTCTGTCATTGGACAGCGATGTTGTAAACACTGAATGATCCCATCACATAATTAAGGAGAAGCTAGAAAGCATCATTACCTCCTACCTTTTATTTTTTACCAATGTTTCTTCTCAAGTTTCTAAAGTTTTCTGTTATTTTGTATCCAGGTTCTCACCTGCATCGGCATCATCATGTCATTATTGTTTTATTGCCTAATCTTCAGTATTCATTATCTTCATTATATAAGTGAATTTATCCTTGAAACGCCCCTCGGTGTTAGAAAAAAATATTCAACCCATTTTACGGATGAAGCACAGCAAGATTAAATGACTCACCCAAGATCACACACAAAGCTGTGACAGAACAAGGAATTGAACCCAGATCTTCTAAGTTCCAATTTAGTGCTTTAACCCTAGCCCATCCTTACGTCTATTATAGGTGTACTGCCAAATCTTCTTCCATGTTCCTGGAACTGATAGTTCAGCTCCTGTAATTGGTACTTCACTTGTTTTGATTGCTGACCTGTTAAAATGAAATGCCAAATAATAAACTATTAGACCCAGTAGCTTGAAGTTTACTAGAACCCTCATGGGGAACACTGGAGAGGACTTCCCTAGTTCACCTCGCAGAACAGCCATGAAGAGAAGAGACAAAAGGGACGGGAAAGCCATCTTCATCCTGGGAGCCAGTATGGGAGAAAATATAGGGCTCCCTGCCAGCAGTGGGGAGAGGGAGAGGAAAGGGACAAGGAGAAGAGGCTTCCCCCTTTTCAAGCAAGCAAGCAGGAGCCAGTACTGTTTTGCCTCTATCTGGAGGGGTGGATTGTAATTTCATGGGATGCGTTGTGGTGTTGGCCTGTTGGGCTTTTGCCCACCAAGTAAATGACAGTCCTAAGGAGAAGAAGAAGGCCTATATTTAAACAGAGATGCCAAAGAACATAGAATAATACTCATCAAGTCTGTTCTTTTTATATAAGTGAACATTTTATTAATGTTATCAATAGTTTTCAAAACTGTAATACATTTTCCAACTCCAAAGAGGTACCGGCTTTAGGATTTATCTGGCTCCTACATTCTATAGATACTGTTTGTGAAGTGGGACTTCCAGCTTATAGCCAGCAGTTAAAATTGACCAGTGTTCTGTTTCCTTGGTTCCTGGCTCTGTGTCAGGTCCTTGATACACTAAATAAAATTAAATGTTTTCTTCAGGAAAAAACCCTAAATATTAAATCACAATTAAGTATTGTGTAAAATGTATATGTGTGAAAATATTGGGATAAAGGGCCTGATTCAGCACTGCCTTGCACCTTATGTAGCTACTTTCACCTGGGCAAAGAGTGCAAAATGGCAACAAATCTGAATTCTCCATTCACTCACATGGGTATTTTGCACCATTGTTCATTCACTTTTTACATGTGTAAATGGCAACAAAAGGTGCAAGGTCCATAGTTTTTGTAGCCCAGCTTTGCTTATTAGAAATAATAATATTTAGCATTCATAGACAGCAGTGTTGCCCTATAGATCTCGAGGTGGTTTAAAAAGATGTGTATGCATTTTTATTCCCATTTTACAGATGGGGAAACCAGAGCACAGAATGATTAAGTGATTTTCTCAGTATCACACATGAAGCCAGTGGCAGAATGCAGAGAACCACTATCAGATACCCTGATCCTCTGGGTTTGTAGCTTTATCCTGATGCAGTAACTTGTGTACAGGGGATATACTTGAATGCTGCTGCTGCCTTTCTTAGAGGGAAAGTTGGCCACTATCCATATAATTTTAGCTCTATCCATATATTTCAGAAATTTCCAGAAGTTGGATTTTCTTCATATCCAGATGTCCATTTCTCCATTTATCTAGAGTTGTTTGAAACATGGCCCTCAAAGAAAAAAAAAATAAAGAAAAATGGTTATTCTGCCATTTCTAAATTCTGAGGTACTTGCCCTTGATTTATTCCATTAACAAAGGAATATCATATTCTCTATGAGGCTTGGAGAAAACCTATCTTAACCAATAAGAAGGCACAATGTAGATGTTTGGTTGTAATGATTTCAGTGTCTTCTTTTTACAGCATCATTAGGAAGCTGTCATTCTAATAATAATAATTCCCTTTTGACATCATGGAGGTAAAAAGAAATCATCGCTGACATCAAAAATGAGGTAATATTTCAGCAGTATTATTTCACTGAAGATAAAATGGAAGTCTTTATTACTCCCAATGCTTTTAAAGAAAGCTGAGCAAGGCTTATACTGACCCTGGAGCTTATACACTTTAATACAGCTATAACCAGTACGAAATAAGTAATTTTAATTGTTATTACAATATTTTTTTAACATGGCTCTTCCTAAAAACCAACCATTTTGTGACTGGTTAAAAGAAATACATCAGTTCTTGGTAATAATTGTGGAAAAACAAGCCTTTCTTAATTTCCACCAATACCTGGGAAACAAGAAAATAAAAAACAACCCAGTATATTACAACTGAGGATAATTTTTCACCCAAATGTAATTGTAGAACTGGTATTCCAGAGTCCATGTAGAATGTATACAGAGGTCTGAGCTCTGAGTAGGTGACTTATTACATGTTTTTATGAATAGGTATTTCATTCTCTCTTTGAATGTCTTGGGCACATTTCTGTATGAATTGCTTGTTATTAAAAGGACACTGATAAGGTCTGTTTCATCACTTGTAAACAATATGTTTTACACTTTTGTTTGTAAAATCACTTTGGAAACTTCTAGCTGAAATTGGATTCTTTACTACCATTCTCCCCACCCCTTAGGTAGTCATACTGACTTGTAATTGTATGATCTATCTAATCTGTTTCTCCATCCTAAACTAATGTAATGTGGATATTTATGTAGTACTTGCAATTATGGTACCTGGACACCTCATTGAATCTGCCCAAATATGCCTGAACAAGCGTATCTGCCTAAACCCAGCACTGTTACTTAGGCAAAAGTCCCATTGAATTTGGTGGGAATTTTCCCTGAATTAATGGACTGCAGGATTAAGTCCTTCATAAGTGGTGGGCTGTTGGTGTTGTTCTTTATTTTTTCCCTAAGAATCATTATTTTTTAAATAAGGTGGAAATCATATAGACTTTGCAAAGACCTAAGAAAGAAAACCTGCGTCAAGTTTTGAGCCTTACAAACTTGACAGCATTTCTTTAACCAAAAGAAGTATTAAGAATTATGGATAACTCCATGGTTTCACTTTACACTGGTGATCACCTCCTTGTAAATAGAAAAAGTGATGTCTCTTCCTGATCAGAAGGCCCTGATTATACTGTTTTATAGTCTTTCCACTGACCAATTATATGTGCTCAGCGCAACCTTTCATGCAAGGGGACCCTGGTCCAGTTGGCTGGTAGAAAAGGGGCATTGCCTCTTTAAAGGCTCCCCTACAATGGGTGAGTATAGGGTGACCAGACAGCAAATGTGAAAAATTGGGACGGGGTGGGGGCTAATAGGAGCCTATATAAGAAAAAGACCCCAAAATCGGGACTGTCCCTATAAAATCGGGACATCTGGTCACCCTAGGTGAGGAGGAGGAGGGGGAAGGTTTACAAGGATGGACAGGAAGGGCAGGAATCAGTTGGGGTCAGATCAAGAGAAGGTCACTGCACTGCCCTTCCTGCTGACTGAAAGAGTGAGGTGGTACTTATACCCTTTGCAGTCCCAGAGAGGCCCTCTTTTACCAGGATGGGGCTGGCAGCATCCAGCCATTCATGAACTTGGCAAAAGGACTAGGCTCCCTCTTGACCCACTGTGGCTATTACACTATTTACCCTTTTCCTTAGGGGGCTGCGAAGGAATTTTTCCCTCACCCCAGATTGGCCAAGGCATGGTGGGTTTTTCCACTTTCCCAGAGCAGGCCTGGGACCCGGTGGGGTGGAGTAGAGGGATTTGGTTATAATGTCTCAACTTAGTACATAAAATTTGGGGCAGATGTCCAATGCAGGTGCTTGGTATGGAAGGGATATGGTTATCAGATTAAATAGACTGGAAAAGAATTTGAAGGAAATCATCTCTTATGGGAGCTGAGTAAGGCATGTTTGGGGCTCCTACATCTCAGAAAGCAGGGAGCTGACCATCCCCCTCTTTTCCTAGCCCAGTGTAAGGAGCTGTGGAAGGGAGTTTGGGGCTCTTACGTCAGGAACAATGGGGAGCCATCCAGCCTTCCTTGTATAGCTCCCCCTTCACCGCATGTGAGCTGAAATTCTTTGGATTTCAATAGAAACAAGTCTTATAGTTTGGATTTTTTCCTCAAGAATTTTTGCGTGCATGAATTGAATGCTTAATTAAATTTCCTGTAAACTGAATAAGCCTTTCCACTTTTGAAACTTTTTGCAGTGTCTGTGCATGTTTTCTCACTGTATCAAAGCTAATATGAAACACTAGTGTATCTTGTTGAAAACCATTATCTGAGTTGGTTTTTATTTTCCATTCTCAAGTGATTGGAGATTTCCTTTTTACCAAATAATAGAATGCTATCGATGCTAATGGTAGTTCAAGAAGTTGTATATCTACAAAGGTCATGTAGATTAGTTCAGTGCACTTTCACCTCTCTGTCTGAGTCTAAGATTTCTGTAAAAGTAGGCCCTTGTTTTAAGTCAATTCCCAGGAAAATCTTCCATCTAGTCTGTCTTTTTTCATTACCACATGTAGAGAGTAAGGAAAGGGGAACTGGACAAAGTGTTTTCTGCATGTACTGAAGAAGCAAAAAGCTGATGCACAATAAACAACATGCATTATGGGTTCTTTTCAGTCACTTTATAGTTAGATGCATTCATAAATTTTGATACGGTTGTAAGAAGCAGACTTTGATGGTACAAAACTCACAGAAGAGCTTTAGATCACTGGAGCAACCACAGATGAAGTTTATGTTGACAATTTATCAGCTCTTCTCCGTCAAGGAAAATTGTTTTTTAGTGCCTGCCTATTAGCAATCACATGCATATTATGAAATTGAGTTTTGGGGAGGACAGCCTGCCATCTATCTTTTCTATAGTTTTTTGCAATGCATCAAGCTAAAGTTAAAACTTTCTGTGTTTCAAAATTATGTAAAATACACTATGTCCATAACACAGACACTTAGAAAGAAAAATAGACTAAATACCAATGTAAATCTTAACTTAGACTTTATAAACGTACAACTTTTGATGCCATACTTAATATATTATCTTTGAGTGCTCTTCATATTCTACATGCACCACAATATCAGCCAGTAAGCTATTTCTCTTATTTCAGTGTTGCTGAACTATTAATTCATATCTCAAGAAGTGTTAAAATGTTTTCTTAACAAGGCCTGTATGAATTATACTTTTGTACTATCGAGCTGCTAAGGACTGATGTGGAAAATGAAAAAGATGTGTTTAGTTTCTCTTCTGTGTTCCAATATGCTAAGATTTTAATCAATAATATTGTTTTCCTGTAACAATACCTGCCTCAGAGAAAATCTGCTGTGTAGCTGTCAGGATTACACCTCTCAAAATATGCCTGTGATGATTCTTTTAAATTGATAAAAACAGTACACTCTGCTATGTAGAAGGATTGCTGAAAAGAATATTCCCCGGCCCTTTCATGTGTAACAGCGCTTGTATGGCAGTACATTTATTGTGCTATAAATTCCATCACTGATTTTGGCCAGTTCAGATTGATTCTGCAGTAACTGTAAGTAATGAACCTTACAGACAGAGCCGAACGGGGGAAAAAAGCAAGCCAATAAACTTCTGGCTGTAGGAATACAAATTGTAGAGTTCATTTAGCTGCAGTTTTTATCAAATCATGCAGCCAGTACCCCACAAAACAGGAAAATATATCCAACAAAATATCCAGTGCCATAGCCCTGCCTTGCTTTAAATTTAGCAGCTAAACTGGGCACTTAATTATTGAAAGCACATTTTTGTACCAAGTGTCCTGTGGGTTTCACCTCAGATTTGAAGAAATTGAAATATAAGGAAAAGTGGTGGCAGAAGTATATTCTACAGGTGACAGGGCCAAATCCTGCTCCGTTTCACACCTTGTCCAGCTCCAGTAAGGCCAGGCACCAGTGGGATTTCATGGGGTATAAATTAGCATGGAAATCTGGCCTATTGGCATAATTATTAATTCACAAGATCTAAACATTTAAATGCCACTGTAATTTCTAAGATCATTGGAAGTGTTTCCCTTTTCTTACTGAAAAGTCCTACAGAACTGAATGAGAAAAAATGATATCCTTTTTATTGGTTATTTTTTAATCATCCCATAGAATTGA
>NW_020664447.1:55463358-55477730 GCF_002925995.2 Terrapene triunguis
GCTCCTCCCGCCGCCCCTTACCAGGTGCCGCCCCAAGCACATGCTTGGGTGCCTGGTGCCTGGAGCCGGCCCTGCTCCCAACCTCTCTCTTCTATATGATTTTACTTTATTAATGCACAGGACCAGGAAACAGGAATGTTTGTAGCAATCTGCATGGAACTTGGAAGGGAGGACACAGGTTGCATGAGGGAGGAGTTTGGAGGAAGCACCAACAAGCCAATCTGTGTTCACATGACTGGGAATGATAAACTGCAGTTGGAGCAGCTCTATAAATAGTCACTTTAATAAACAGACCATTTAGTTTAACAGGGCTGGAATCCTCTCATGTTATTAACCAGAACATGTACACAAAACTACTCCTCGTCACTTATTCAATATAATCAATTCAAAGCATTAAAAAATCATGAGTTCCCCCCCCCCAATCATGATATTGGCTTAAAAATCATGAGATGTTAAAAATAATAATCATAGAAGATTAGGATTGGAAGAGACCTCAGGGAGTCATCTAGTCCAACCCCCTGCTCAAACCACGACAAACACCAACTAAATCATCCCAGCCAGGGCTTTGTCAAACCACACCTTAAAAACCTCTAAGAATGGAGATTCCACTACTTCCCTAGGTAACCTATTCCAGTGCTTCACCACCCTCCTAGTGAAATAATTTTTCCTTATATCCAACCTAGACCTCCCCCACTGCAACTTGACAACATTGCTCCTTGTTCGGTCATCTGCTACCACCGAGAACAGCCTAACTCTATCCTCTTTGGAATCCCCCATCAGGTAGTTGAAGGCTGCTATCAAATCCCCCTCACTCTTCTCTTCTGCAGACTAAATAAGCCCAGTTCCTTCAGCCTCTCCTCATAAGTCATGTGCCCCAGCCCCCTAATCATTTTTGTTGCCCTCCGCTGGACTCTCTCCAATTTGTCCAAATCCTTTCTGTAGTGAGGGAGCCCCAAACTGGACGCAATACTCCAGATGTGGCCTCACTAGTGCCGAATAGAGGGGAATAATCACTTCCCTCAATCTGCTGGCTATGCTCCTACTAATGCAGCCCAATATGCCATTAGCCTTCTTGGCCACAAGGGCACACTGTTGACTCATATCCAGCTCTCTGTCCACTGTAATCCCCAGGTCCTTTTCTGCAGAACTGCCGCTTAGCCAGTCAGTCCCCAGCCTGTAGCCCGGGATTCTTCTGTCCGAAGTGCAGGACTCTGCACTTGACCTTGTTGAACCTCATCAGATTTCTTTTAGCCCAATCCTCCAATTTATATAGGTCACAATAGACCCTATCCCTACCCTCCAACATATCTACCTCTCCCCCCAGCTTAATATCATCCACAAACTTGCTGAGGGTGCAACCCATCTGTAACAAGGTTGGGACTCACCACCGCGGCGCCTCCTACTGGTTACTCCGGGAATTAGCTCAGTCCAGTGGAGCGTCCCCTCTCGGTAGTATCCCGCCCGTTGTCTTACCCTCGGTTGGCTTCTGAGCCCACATCGCTCACCAACTCGCGGCGTCCTCTTCAGGACCACTGCCCTCCGGCAGGGCCCCTCAGTCCTTCCACACCCCCTGCCGGGGGGGGGGGGGGCAATCAGCAGTCTCCATGTTCCAGCCACCATGGTCAACCACACACCCCAAAGTCTAATCCCTCCCGTCAGGGATCTGGCATGGTCTGTAATGGCTGCTCCCTACGGCTAATGGCTGGGTGTACTGCAAGGGGGGTAGGGTGGACCCAGGCCCGCCCTCTACTCTGGGTCCCAACCCAGGGACCCTCTGGCGGCAGCCTCGCTGTCCTCCTTCTCTCCCCTCGTCTGTCCGCTTCCCTGGGCCGCTTCCCCTATGGCCCCTTGCACCCGCTAGGCCCTTCCTTTCAGGTCCTGCAGCCTGGCAGGCCTCAGGCTAGAGCTCCCCTCTGCTCCCTGAGCCTGGCCAGCACTGCGCTGTCCGCGGTGCTAGTCTCCCAGCTTGTAGATAGACCTTCCCCTCTCGAAGGCCTGGGACAGACTGACTGCTCTCTCCCCGAGCAGCCCTTTTATAGGGCTGAGCCTGGCCCTGATTGGCTGTCTCCAACCTGGGCCCTGATTGGCTCCCAGTAAGCCCTTCTTCCATTGGCTGTGCGTCTGCGCAGGCCCACTGGCCTGCCGCAGCCCATAATCTCAGGGAGTGGGGCAGCCACCCCACTACACCATCCCATCATCCAGATCGTTAATGAAGATGTTGACCAAAACCGGCCCCAGGACCGACCCCAGGGCACTCCGCTTGATACCAGCTGCCAGCTAAACATCAAGCCGTTGATCACTACCCATTGAGCCCAATGATCTAGCCAGCTTTCTATCCACCTTATAGTCCATTCATCCAATCCATACTTTTTAACTAGCTGGCAAGAATACTGTGGGAGACCGTATCAAAAGTCAAGATATATTATGTCCACCACTTTCCCTATATCCACAGAGCCAGTTATCTCATCATAGAAGGCAATCAGATTGATCAGGCATGACTTGTCCTTTGTGACTCCATGTTGACTCTTCCTGATCTCCTTCCTCTCCTTCAAGTGCTTCAAAATGGATTCCATGAGGACCTGCTCCATGATTTTTCCAGGGACTGAGGTGAGGCTGACCAGTCTGTTGTTCTCCGGATTCTCCTTCTTCCCTTTTTTAAAGAGGGCACTATATTTGCCTTTTTCTAATCTTCCGGGACCTCCCCTGATTGCCACAAGTTTTCAAAGATAATGGCCAATGGCTCTGCAATCACATCAGCCAATTCCCTCAGCACCCTCAGATGCATTAGATCCGGCACCATGGACTTGTGCATGTCCAGCTTTTCTAAATAGTTCTTAACCTGTTCTTTCACCACTGAGATCTACTCACCTCCTCCCCATGCTGTGCTGCCCAGTGCAGTAGTCTGGGAGCTGACCTTGTCTGTGATACATGTATGGATCTTTTTACTTGCCTTTTGGTTTCTGGGCATTCAGAGTTACACTTGGATTACCATTTTCAGTCTTTTCTTCACAAACATGAGGGATAAATGCTTGGGTATTTTAATAAAAGTTGAGACTCTCATGTAATAACAAGACACCAAGGACTGGGGCTTTAAGTAAAACACCACATATTGCAAGATCCAAAATAAAATCACGAGTTATTAACACTGCCTATTCCTCTCCACTTCCTGCTTCACTCTGTTACACTGAGAGTCACAGTGAGGATGAGGAACCAGCAGAGAGAGCAGTGAGAATGGGAAGTAAAGGAGCAGGAAGCCTTGGATGCCTGCTTGGGACTCCAGGAATAGCCTCTGAAATCCAGGAAGAGCGGCTGAAGGAGAAACGTTGCTCATTGCCTTCCTTAGGAGTAAACATTTCAGCCAGCATGAGTGAAAGCATGGGGAAGAAAGCTACTAGAGCCTCCCCGGGATAGTGCTTGGGGTGTGCTATAGACTACTGGGATCTGATTTGGATATGGATAAAGACCTCTTTAATGTTTTTAATGAAGTAAATACTAATGGGAATTGTGTGATCATGGGAGACTTTAACTTCCCAGATATAGACTGGAGGACAAGTGCTAGTAATAATAATAGGGCTCAGATTTTCCTGGATGCGATAGCTGATGGATTCATTCACCAAGTAGTTGCTGAACCAACAAGAGGGGATGCCATTTTTGATTTGGTTTTGGTGACTAGTGCAGACCTCATAGAAGAAATAGTTGTAGGGGACAACCTTGGTTTGAGCGATCATGAACTAATTGAGTTCAAACTAAATGGAAGGATAAACAAAAATAGATCTGTGACTAGGGTTTTAGATTTCAAAAGGGCTAACTTAAAAAAATTAAGGAAATTAGTTAGGGAAGTGGATTGGACTGAAGAACTTGTGGATCTAAAGGTGGAGGAGGCCTGGAATTACTTCAAGTCAAAGTTGCAGAAACTATCAGAAGCCTGCATCCCAAGAAAGGGGAAAAAATTCATAGGCAGGAGTTGTAGACCAAGCTGGATGAGCAAGCATCTCAGAGAGATGATTAAGAAAAAGCAGAAAGCCTACAAGAAGTGGAAGATGGAAGAGATCAGCAAGGAAAGCTACCTCATAGAGGTCAGAACATGTAGGGATAAAGTGAGAAAGGCCAAAAGCCATATAGAGTTGGACCTTGCAAAGGGAATTAAAATCAATAGTAAAAGGTTCTATAGCCATTTAAATAAGAAGAAAACAAAGAAAGAAGAAGTGGGACCACTAAACACTGAGGATGGAGTGGAGGTTAAGGATAATCTAGGCATGGCTCAATATCTAAACTAATACTTTGCCTCAGTCTCTAATGAGTAGCTTAGGATAATGGCAGGATGACAAATGGGAATGAGAATATAGAGGTAGATATTACCACATCCGAGATAGAAGCCAAACTCGAACAGCTTAATGGGACTAAATCGGGGGGCCCAGATAATCTTCATCCAAGAATATTAAAGGAACTGGCACATGAAATTGCAAGCCCATTAGCAAGAATTTTTAATTAATCTGTAAACTCAGGGGTTGTACCATATGACTGGAGAATTCCTAACATAGTTCCTATTTTTAAGAAAGGGAAAAAAAGTGATCCGGGTAACTACAGGCCTGTCAGTTTGACATCTGTAGTATGCAAGGTCTTGGAAAAAATTTTGAAGGAGAAAGTAGTTAAGGACATTGAGGTCAATGGTAATTGGGACAAAATACAACATGGTTTTACAAAAAGTAGATCATGCCAAACCAACCTGACCTCCTTCTTTGAGAAGGTAACAGATTTTTTAGATAAAGGAAACACAGTGGATCTAATTTACCTCGATTTCAGTAAGGCATTTGATACGGTTCCACATGGGGAATTATTAGCTAAATTGGAAAAGATGGGGATCAATATGAAAATTGAAAGGTGTATAAGGAACTGGTTAAAGGGGAGACTACAACAGCTCATACTGAAAAGTGAACTGTCAGGCTCGAGGAGTTCCTCAGGGATCGGTTTTGGGACCAATCTTATTTAATCTTTTTATTACTGACCTTGGCACAAAAAGTGGGAATGTGCTAATAAAGTTTGCAGATGACACAAAGCTGGGAGGTATTGCCAATACAGAGAAGGACCAGGATATCATACAGGAAGATCTGGATGACCTTGTAAACTGGAGTAATAGTAATGGGATGAAATTTAATAGTGAAAAGTGCAAGGTCATGCATTTAGGGATTAAAAACAAGAATTTTTGTTATAAGTTGGGAACTCATCAGTTAGAAGTAACAGAGGAGGAGAAGGACCTCAGAGTATTGGTTGATCACAGGATGACTATGAGCCGCCAATGTGATATGGCCGTGAAAAAAGCTAATGCAGCCTTGGGATGCATTAAGCGAGGTATTTCCAGTAGAGATAAGGAGGGGTTAGTACTGTTATACAAGGCATTGGTGAGATCTCATCTGGAATACAGTGTGCAGTTCTGGTCTCCCATGTTTAAGAAGGATGAAGTCAAACTGGAACAGGTACAGAGAAGGGCTACTAGGATGATCCGAGGAATGGAAAACCTGTCTTATGAAAGGAGACTCAAAGAGCTCAGCTTGTTTAGCCTAACCAAAAGAAGGCTGAGGGGAGATATGATTGCTCTCTATAAATATATCAGAGGGATAAATACCAGGGAGGTAGAGGAATTATTTAAGCTCAGTGCCAATGTGGACACAAGAACAAATGGATCTAAACTGGCCATCAGGAAGTTTAGACTTGAAATTAGACGAAGGTTTCTAACCATCAGAGGAGTGAAGTTCTGGAACAGCCTTCCAAGGGGAGCAGTGGGGGCAAAAAACATATCTGGCTTCAATACAAAGCTTGATAAATTTATGGAGGTGATGGGATAGCCTAATTTTGGCAATTAATTGATCTTTGACTATTATTGGTAAATATGCTCAATGGCCTGTGATGGGATGTTAGATGGGGTGGGATCTGAGTTACTACAGAGAATTCTTTCCTGGGTGTCTGGCTGGTGAGTCTTGCCCACATGCTCAGGGTTTAGCTGATTGCCATATTTGGGGTTGGGAAGGAATTTTCCTCTGGGGCAGATTGGCAGAGGCCCTGGGCGGGGTTCACCTTCCTTTGCAGCGTGGGGCACGGGTCACTTGCTGGAGGATTCTCTGCACCCTGAAGTCTTTAAACCATGATTTGAGGACTTCAATGGCTCAGACATAGGTTAGGGGTTTGTTGCGGGAGTGGGTGGGTGAGATTCTGCGGCCTGCGTTGTGCAGGAGGTCAGACCTGACGATCATATTGATCCCTTCTGACCTTAAAGTCTATGAGTCTATGAAAAAGTTACATCAGGGTGAAGATGTGGGTCTGTCATTCCAGATGAGTGACACTTGGCAGGTAGGAAACCTCCAAGGTTGTCATGAAGGTACAGATCCTGCTCCTACTGAAGTCAAGGGCAAATCCCCCGTTTATTTCAAAAGGAGCAGGTCTGAAATAATCACACACTTGAAAGTTGGGTTGTTGTCTTTTGACTCGTTGCTTTGAAAAGTACAAATCCGAGATAACCAGACTGGTGCTTAGTTAGCACTGCAAAAGGTGAAAGAGAGAGAGTTCCTGTAACATTCTCTTGTCCTTTAATAAAACAGAGAGAAAAGCCTAGTTAAACACAAGAAACGTTGGCAGATGTCATGAAACACCACCACTGTATCTCAAGTATAATGTGATTAATTTGAAAGTTATTTTCTGGTAACCTGTTCTTCAAAAAATGTATTTTTGGTGGCATATTAGTAAAAGAAATTAATTTCTCTGTGTTAAACTTGCCAGCTTTTGGATTAATTGCATGAGCACAATAATCAATTAATAAATGTTAAGCAAACAAGGGAAAATCAGTGAATTAAGAATTACTAAATTGATTCCAAGTGCAGATAATCCAAGAGACAGCCATAATTCTTCCGTGTAGACCTAAGAACAGGAATCTTGTCTCAACAGTTCCTGCTCCCCATTTATCCACACCTGGCATTTAAAACAATGCAGTTTTATTATGATTTTTACAAATAAATTACTATCCATAATCTAACTTGTTACATTAAGTGGATTACAGAAACAAATCATACATAGTAGTCCATTTGTCACTGTCAAGGAGAAGGTCAGAGCTTTTCAAAGATCATTCATCTCTACGTGAAATAAAAGTTGGCTTCTCCGAAAGAAACCAGATCCTCGCCAGGTGGACCACAACTGATTGGCATGCTCCACCAACTAAGTGAATCAGAAGTTTTTATAATATGGCTGGGTGAAATGCTCATTGCAAAGAATTTTAACCACAAAATCTGCTTGATTTTGAGTTTCTGAAAATTTCACAAAATTGGAGTAATTTTGACAAAATGCAGTGTGAAGTACATTTCACTTTCTGGACATTTATGAAAACTTGGAAAGCCTCTTTCACTCAAATTTATATTTGCAAATTCTGAAAAAGCTGAAAGAGGAGAATATGATGGCGCTGTATCCTTACAAGCCACAGTGCATATAAGCACATTTGCTCATAGCACACTGGTCTGGGATCCTGGTACTCCTGATTTGTTCCCACCATTGCTATTGATCATATTTAAAAATGCTTTGTATGTCTGTATCAATTTACGAACATTATATAATTGTGTCTGACAACTACCATATAAAGCAGGTATTTATAATTGCTCCCATTCTTTAGAGTGGGGAACTAAGACTCAGAGAGATTAAATGATTTACCTAATATCACACAGCTAGGGTTTTTTTTTCCAGAACCAGGATCTCAACCCATGTTTCCTGAAGGCCACACTAATGTCTAATACATTAGATTACAGTACCCCCTTACTAACAGCACCAGACAAATCCCTCTTTGTGTCTCAGTTTAAACATGTGGGTTTAATTATACTTATTTACTTACTCTACCTGTGGCTATCGACATTGGGTCCGACAGGGATCAGTTCTTGACCCTACACTATTTAACATTTCTATCAATAACCTGGAAGAAAATATAAAATCATCACTGACAAAGTTTGCAGATGAGACAAAAATTGGGGGAGTGGTAAATAACAATCAGGACAGGGCACTGATTTAGAGCACTCTGGATCACTTGGTAAACTGGGTGCAAGCAAAATTTATGTGTTGTAATAGAGCTAAATGTATACAGTTAGCAGCAAAGAATGTAGGCTGTACTTACAAGATGGGGGACTCTGTCCTGTGAAGCAGAGACTCTGAAAAAGATTTGAGGATCATGGTGGATAATCAGCTGAACGTGAGCTTCCAGTGAGAGCCAGTGACCAAAAGAGCTAATGCAATCCTGGAATGCATAAAGAGGAGCATCTAGAGTAGAAGTAGAGAGGTTATTTAACCTCTCTATTTGGCATTGGTGCAGCTGCTGCTAGAATACTGTGTCCAGTTCTGGTGCCCACAATTCAAGAAAGGATGTTAATAAATTGGAGATGGTTCAGAAAAAAGCCACAATAATTAAAGGATTAGAAAACATGTCTTATAGTCTAGACTCAAGGAGCTCCACCTAATCTCCCTTAACCTGCTCAACAAAAGAGCAGGTTAAGGGGTGACTTGATTACAGTCTAGAAGTATCTGCATGGGGAACAAATATTTAATAATGGCCTCTTCAGAGAATGGTATAACATGATCCAATGGCTGGAAGTTGAAGCTAAACAAATTCAGACTGGAAATAAGGCATAAATTTATAACAGTGAGAGTCATTAACCATTGGAACAATTTACCCATGGTCATAGTGGATTCTCCATCACTGATAGTTTAAATCAAAATTGGATTTTTTGTACAATACTCTTGTAATTGTTTTGCGGAAATTGTAAGGCCTGTGCTATGCAGGAGGTCAGACTAGATGATCACAATGGTCCCATCTGGTTCTGGAATCTATGAATTTATTCTGTGCATTTTCAGATTTCACCTGTGATAAATGTCCTTTCCCCCATTTGACAAATGAATCATAGAATATCAGGTTGGAAGGGACCTCAGGAGGTCATCTAGTCCAACCCCCTGCTCAAAGCAGGACCAACCCCCAACTAAATGGCGAAATGGAAACCCAGGGAAGTTGTAATTTGTCTACTAGGAACTGGTGTCTGGCAAATTAGGCATAGGCCTGGGAGTGACGAGATCTGGGTTCTGATACTGTCTTGCTGTGTGACTCTTGGGAATTTTACTTCATCTCTGTGGGGCTCAGTTTTCACATGCATAAAATGGATGCTTTGCACCTGAATAGTTGCCTGGATTCTGAAGGCATAAAGTCTGCTAAGACTGGCAGCCTGGAGCCACAAAGTGGTTGCTGCCACTTGAAGAGGGCCTATGGCCAGACTGGAGGCAAGTGCATGGATTTAGCTCATCTCATGGGGAGTCCTGGCAGGAATGTATAGCTACTCTCCCCAGGGAGGGCAGGTGTGCAGTCAATGGAACTTGTGCTATTCTGGGAAAAACAAGCAAGCATTAAAACAAAACAGTTTTTTGCTTCTGTGAGATCCTGCAGCCAGAGGCAGATTAAGATAAGATTGATTGGGCCCCTGGGCACAAAGAACCCTGCCACCTCCTCACCTCCACCACAGAGCCCCCCCCCCATAACCCTGCCTTCTGGCCTGGCCGAACGTCAGGCCGTGGTAAGAGCTGCCCACTGAGGCTGGGCTGCTGTGGGGAGCCCTGGACTCTCCACCTGTCCTGGATGGCAGGGACACGGGCCGGGGGCTGCTCTCGGGCACCCCAGCTCTTCGCCCAGGGCAGGTGGAAGGTGCGGGGCTCCGCACAGCTGTCCAGGTGGCATAGAAATAAATAGTTGAAAATAAATGGTTCAATGCACTAAAAATGTGGCTATCTTAAAGTTGTCATCTTGTCAATACATTGTTTGGTTTTGAATGAATAACCTTGCTGATACTTGTGGCAGTAGTTTTGGAGCCTGTAGTTTCAGGTGAGTGAGAATGGACAGCTGCAGCTGTCTGTACACATACTACAGCATTATGCCAGATAACTCTGCCTAAGTGCCAAATATTGTAATAGCTGAGACATGAGTTTTTTTATTAAAACAGTATTGTCTATTGGTAAAGGTTGGAGACTGGGAGTCAGGACTCTTGAGTTCTCTAACTAGCAGTGATACTTGATTCACTTTGTGCTTGACTGCAGGCAATTCACTTAACCTCTGTGTGTTTCACTTGACTATACCCATGTGTAAAACGGGAGGAAGGAGAGGGGTTGGAGGGTAGTGGGAGGGAGAGGGGCTCAGGGGGCCTGGGAAGGGGAAGAAGAGGGGCTTGGAGTGCGGGGGGCAGCTCTACACAGGAGGAATATGCTTAGTGCTTATGCTACCACAGCTCCTGCATCTGTCTGACCTGGCCAGCGGGCGGGGCCTCAAGGGAGAGGAGGAGGAGCAGGCGGCAGGACCCCGGGGGGAGGGAGAGGAGGACCAGGAGGCAGAGCTGGAGTTACGGCTTGCAGGGACCCCCCAATTGGCTGGGGCTCTGGGGCATAGGCCCATATGGTAATCCGCCACTGCCTGCAGCAAACCGCATTAGCACAAGCAATAAAACCACAGTATTAATGGAGTTAGAACAGTGGTTTTCAAACTTTTCTATATCGTGACCCCATCTTAAAACAAAAAAATTGGAGACCTACCCTCCCAACTAGCCACAAAGCAAGAGTCTGCTGCCTGCGACTCATCCTGAACCTTCCCATGACCCTTTTGGGGGTTGTACCCCACCCCTGGTTGAAAAACCATGAGTTAGAACATACACACATTATTTTAATTGAGGCAAATTTGGGGAATCCATTTCTTTCTTTACAGACAACAGCATGTTCTACCCTTTTTCTATGTGTGGGGAAAATACATTAATATAAAATATTTTTGTTTTATCTAGTCCTTGCTTGCTGTGCAGAGAATCACCTAAGGTAATGGTTTGGCTGCTAAGAACTACATCAAATAAAATCCTTTATTTCTCCCTCCCATGATAGGAATGCAGACAATACTTCTGAAGAATACTTATTATTGGTTATCTTTAGTGCAATAAGACTGCATTGCCAATGACATATCTGATCCTGGCCAACTTTTTTTTTAACCTTTTCACCATCTTTCAACTGCAGAAGGATGGAGCCAGCCATGTTTTTGAACCAGTCCAGTAAACCTTTGCATTGTAGCAGATAAAACAAGAGACCTTTTTGCAAGTTTAATTTCATATTAAAAGAACTGTCAGAGAAGCGGCTGGTGAGATTGTGTGCATGGGCAGAGTTGATGATTGCTTCATTAGAACTCTGCACACTTCAAGAACCAAATGCTTTCAAGTTTCTTTAAATGGTATTAGGGAAAAAAAATATCCTCGAGGCATTATTTTTAAAAGGGACTTCAAACATTCCCTGAGAAAAAAAATACAACACATTTGAACGCCATGGGGTTCGCAGGGAAAAATCTTTCTCACCAAAGCCGTAAAACTGGAGCCATCTTTAGAGTTTGAGTTAAAATAAGTGTTGGCCACAAATCAAGGTTATTTTTTAGATGCAGACTAAGAAAGAATCAGAAGAGCTCCAGATTCCCAGCTTAGACCAGCAATATTTAGATTCTGCAATAGATAATTTAGATAGGAGTTAGTTACATTAGCTAATTTTTAAACGTAACCATGTTTCTTGTTATCCATGGAACTCCGCATACAAGTGAATTCTAAGCCTTGCTAGAAACACAAGAAAATCCTCGGTTCTTAATCTTTTGTATTGTACAGGCCTTATTTCTACAGTGAGAGTATGTAGTAACCTTATTTTAGAGTGTAGATTTAAAAACAGCTGTGTACCAAGTGGATGTGTAAGGGTAAATCTGCTCATCTTGAATCCTTCAGCAAATGGTCTGCTCTGGAGGTCATATCAAAGAGATTCTTCTTCCAGCTTAAACCTGTCTTTTCTAAATAGATCTCAACCTGAGCTCATTTAATACATTGATGTCTGGTTTTTTAGTCATTATACTTGCTGTATTACATATCAAAAGGACTCTTGAGAAATTCCCTAGACTTGATCATTCTAATTTCTTATGTATAACTACTCTATATTCACTCTGAGGACTGCTGTATTGTATGCTAAACCATGAATTGTAAAAATTGATCTCTTTGTATGTAGGTTTGTATTAAATTGAGATACTTTATATTTTTCCTGTTTGTTGCCACACTTGGGTTCCTGGTGTCAGTTTGTATTTGGCTGCTTGAGCATATTAAAGTTTTGCTAGTGCTTATGATGTTCTTGCCAAGAGCGCTCTTGCAGCAATCTGCACTAGAACAGTCTTTGTGCCAATTACTTCAAAAAATATTCTTTTTTAAAACCAATTTTTCATGGCTACTATTTCAGGTTGCAGTGTGGTGATTTCAATTTTAATTTTTTTCTTTTTCTTTTCTTTTTTTTTTTTGTAATGTTGATCTTCTTGAAGTGCTTATTTGTAGGCTTTGGAATATGAAAAAGTACTGCACTGCTGACAGGCTGAGTTGTTATTAAGACATCTAAATAGGAAAAGGGTTCAAAGGTATTAAAAATAAAACCTGGCATGTCGCATTACTAACAGCACACACATATTCAAAGAATACTTTTTAATAGTGGAATGTTTGGTCTTCTATTTATGGTTTTGATCATGAAATTGAATAGTTTTATAATCCCAGCTGTAGTAGGCATGATTACAAAATGTTGTGATGTATGATCCCATGAAAAAATATGTATATTAGATTCCCATAGATAGTTTATGCTATATGGCTGATTTCTTTAATAGCAACACTATATCACTTTCTATTGAGATGAAACCAGGATGTTTTACAAGTCCAATTAATACAAAATCACACCAAAGGAAAGAGAACCTACATTGCTGTGACAATGAATTATAATGTATTTCACAATGAAAAGGATGAAGTCTATTCTTCACAAGAGGGTGGAGAACTGGACTATGTCAGGCAAAGGGAAAACCAGGTCTCTTGATCCTGCAACTGTTATTCACACAAATAGTCTCAGTGCAGGATTGGACCTCAGATCTAATTCTGAGATGCAAACAATAAACATAATAAGAATATATGTGTATAACAGTATACTATGCAGATAAACAATGAAAGCTAATATATTATCCTATAATAAAACAATGCAGATGCTGTTACGAAATAGAATGAAAAGTCAACATTAAAATAGGGCACCTTAATATTAATCTATTACTATATACAATTTTGATGTCAAAATATATTATTATTAATTATTCTTAAACTACCTCTGCTCTGCTGTTCATTTCCCAGACCTTTATGACTTTTCCCATTTAAAAACAGCCCATTACTTTTACAATGGCAGCTTTAAGAATTGTTTCTTTATTACACTCTGGGCCCAATTCTTTACTCACATTGAGAAGGAGTAGCTTAATCTTCTGGTATTCATCCAAATATGACCACACAGAGGAAGGAACTTCTCAGTGTGAAAGAGGAGGGCAGTGTCAGGCCCTTAATCATTTTATTCATAGGATTTTCAGCATTTTCCCCCATATATTTTATTATAATAAGCAACTGTGGTGTGCCTGGTTAAATTAATAATCAAAGGTGTTAAAGGGTGATTCTTTTATCCATTTTTCCACACGGGCAGTGTTTTATTGGGGTAAAAGCCTGGATTTCTTTTCTCTGTAGGTTAATTATTGATGTAAATTCTTCTTTATCACAATTAATTCATCTGCATTTCCTTTAGGAAAGTCTACAGGTCAAATTCTGGCTAAGGCAGGGGAAGTGGCATAAAAGCAGGCTTGTAGGCCAATTGCTCCTCTTCCTCCACTAGTAAAGTTCACCCTCTTGCAGTGGAACCTGTATGATTCCAGGGGAATTCATTGGTGGAATTCTTGTGTAGGGGCCGGGGACATGTCCAGAGTAACCACTGCTGTTCAGATGCATTAATATGTCTCCTGTGTAGATGGGAAGTGCTGTATAATATCTCCAAGGATGAAGTAGTGGCCACCATGCCTTTAATTATCCCAGAGGGGTGTGTGAGTTACTGAAAGGAGAGGGAAGTAACTGTAGTGTCTCAGAAACCACTGTGTGATAAATGTTGACTTTTTAAACACATAATACGCCCTGAGTCCAGATGTGTTAACAATTTCATTTTAAACCCATTTTCTGTTTTCCAAGTGAGTTTGGCAGGTGTATATGAAGGGATTGCAGCTACTAAAGAAGAATCTGAACTAAAAAATATGTATCTGTTAAGTATACTATCAGGGCCGGCTCTAGGCACCAGCCAAACAAGCTGGTGCTTGGGGCGGCACATTTTTAGGGGCGGCATGGCCGGCGCCAGAATGCCGCCCCTAAAAATGTGCCGCGGCCGCCCTAGCTCACCTCCGCTGCTGCTGCCTGGGAGGGAGGGGGAGATCCCGAGCGGCCGCGGCACGCAAAACAGCTGTTTCGCGCGCCGCTGCT
>NW_020664447.1:55478130-55497533 GCF_002925995.2 Terrapene triunguis
GCAAAAATCCTAGAGCCGGCCCTGTATACTATATGTCCTACTTGAAATCGGACTTGTGCTTCAATGGGCCCTGAAGGCCACAACTTTTATGGTTGATAGATAAGGCTCACTCAGTATTCAGTGTGAATAACATTAAAAGTGAGCTTGCTGCGCCCAGTTGCTAAGCTAGTTGTATAGGTTCATGGACTACCTGCCTGTCCTGTCCCATTATATATATATATATGTGTGTGTGTGTGTGTGTGTGAGAGAGAGAGAGAGAGAGAGAGAGAGAAGAAATATTTATATATATTAAGAAAAACACAAGACAGCTGGCCACAAATAGCAGGAAAGGGTGGAATGATCTTTAGGTTTCTGGTTCTGTGAGCTTTCTTTTCCCAGTCTCAGGACAAACAGTCGTATCAGTTACAAAGGCACTGTAGTCCTCTGTGTCCATTCAGGTCAGGAAAGGGCTTTACTACTTATATAAAATGTTTAGTAAATAGTTATGTGATTATTTAAAAATAAGTGTTAATTTTTAAAAAACGAATAAAGAGACGTTTAATTATAATTTTGTAAAAATATTACTTCAGTGGCTCAAAATAAGTGTTCATGGTTTGAAAGAATTCCATGTCACTAGCCTACAAAAGATAGAGTATCACTATTTGAATGAGCAAAATATCAGCACTTGTGCACACACTGATTAACTGTGTGTTAATTGGATAAATGCATGTGTTGGTTGACTGGTGAGACACCGAAGTAGCCATGTGCATGTGCATTTAGCCATTTTATATACACAGCTACCTATCTTTGCACACAAATAGGGGTGCACAATAGCTCTGCACATTTTTCATACATGATCCTCATGAGAAAATGTGGTTCTAAATGATCACATGAACACCCAGAAGTTAACACCCCGTTAAGACAAATAGCCTGAGTTAACACTTCTGTCAATGGGCTGGTTTAAATCTGATGACAAACCATGACAGTGATTTACATATGGACCAAAAGACATAGTTTGTAACTTTCTTTTTAATGGAAGTTTAAGTTTTTGAAGAACATAGGAAAATCTGAAAGGTGAAATTCACAGATTTTTCATGCCTGCAGGTTTTTATTGCCCTAGGTAATACATGTCCTTACTCCTTACATCACATATATGTGAAAAATAATAGACATAATATTTAAAGATGTCTTTTGATAAAGAAAATCTTTCCATCTCTAGAGGTGAGATTTAGCTCTAAAGTACGATGAGCAAGTTCCAGATGTATTTTTCAATTACTGGGCTTTCCTTTCCTTAAGTATTGACAGAGGGAAGGTTTTATCAAGGTCTTTGTGATGTGCTTGTTTATAATGAGTAGACATTAGTAGAGCACATCTAAGTGCTTATTGCTAACAGATGACTAAGGGGAGCATATGGCAGGGAAAAGAAATATATATTTGTCCAAGCATACTCATCATCAATTGTGTTTACATGTAGTTACAACATCTTGCACATCCATTTTTGTATCAGAGAAAAAAACCAAAAGCGAAACAATGTTTTTTTTAAATATGTGAGTGTCAGGTAGAGTTAATTTAGAATACTTTTTAACAAGAGAATTACATTTTTCAGTGCAGAAGATTTTAATAGGTTGTTTTTTTTTTTACTGCTTCATCTTGACGCCTTTACAACATTATACTTCTTATACTCACTATACATTAACAGTCCTACTGTTATGAAATGTTTTTTGGTTCACACACCTGTGTGTGAGTTCCCACCTCTTTTAATACTGATTCAATTGATTCTATGATTCTATGAACACGTGTCAGAACTGACGGGAATTTGTTGCAGATTTTCCCAGCGCAACAGCCAAAATTCAAAATCAGACCTGACCTCTCCCAAAATTTGAAGCTGTTTCTTATACTCATACTGAGGACATGGTTCAATCCATGAGTTAGGGACCAGTTGCATGGCTTGAATCCAATTACAAACTTTCCCAAAGTTCAGCAGTGCTTGAGTATAGCGGAGTTAGCTTTGGGCAATCTCTAGTGATGGTGATACAAACTCAGAGCTGCAGTTTCACTGAAAGATCAAGGAAAAACTGGATACCAATTTAATAAGCACTTGTTGAAAAACAAATCTTTTTGACATTTAGCAATGAATGACATGGAGTATTCCAAAAATAGGTGTGGGAAATAAAAAATGAATCTTAAGTAAGATGTATCTCAAAGTTCCCCCCAAGTGCTAATGCCAACTTCAAACATTTTAGCATAGGCATTTCTAAAAAAAAAAAAAAAAAATGCATTTAGCCTAGTACATTGAGCATAGGATTATTTTTTACATTGTTTCTGGTTTCATTAAAAAGCAACATTTTTTCCAAGCATTTACAGATTTGTGTTTCTGCAGTAAGCTGAAGTTGCATGATAAAGTGAGAGAGATAATGGTAAATAAGCATATGTGTAAGCCTAGCTAGAAGGAGCAAAGTATGCTATTTGTATCCCTCCTGTGAAGTAAATCCTGTTTCTTTTAGCTATTTCTTCATTAGTTAATAAGGTCTTGCAAAAACTGTGTGTTTGAAATGGTATTTTTGCATCCTTGCCTCTAGGAATGTCTTCAAATATTCACCAAATAGTTTGCCCTCTGAAGGTGCATTAAGTATGAATTTAGGTAATAATTACCTCAGATGTGGATGATCATAAATCTACAACTGAAATGGACAAAACCACAAGATAATCATCCTCCCCATTCAGAACTACCTCACTGACTGTGGTCACAAATGTAAAATATTGGATAAAAGAGAGATTTTTAAAGATTGTAAATAAAAAAAACCTTCAAGCTTTAATTCATTGGTCTATTAGCTTTAATGAGATTTAATTTTGGGTGCACTACATGGTTTAAGAGATTGCCAGTGGAACACAGAGTCTTTTACCACTCACTCACCACTAACAATAGCTCTCCTATCAGTAGTGACCAAACGCTGCAGACTGTTATCTTATCTTTGTGAAATGAGTTTCGGTTCCCAGTGGATATGTATCCACACCATCACAGTTGGCACATGTTGGCATCTTTGTTGGCACTCTCAGTAGAGATGCTGAGGGCTGAATGCACCATGGAGTCTGAACTCTCTGTCCTCGAGGCCTTCTTTCCACGCTGATATTGAGATGCTGTTAGGGTAAAAGGTGTGGACAGTTTGCACTGCCACTGCCCATGATGTCCCTGTTGTGCGAATATAGGCCTGCAGTCTCCCAAGCTGCCAATCTGATACCTGTCACAAGTACTATTCATTTTAATTTTTTTTCAAAGCACATCATTTTATTTGTCCATAGTAAGGCTTCTGAGGCAGTTGAGTCAGAAATTATAGGTCAGTCCTTTCCCATAGTTTCATAATCATTCAGCTTCAGCAAGCAGCATTGAGTTGCAATCTCAAATGGAGCAGCTGAATCTCCTGGGTATATTTTGCTTAGTGTTCATCGTGTAAATAGGGGAAAGAAAACCTCTGCCTCTCATTCAGCTCCAAAAGTTCTCAGCACATGCACAGTGCATTAAGCTAAATCACTGCTTGACTAGTAACTCTGCAGCTGTAAAATGCTTGGTGTCTGCGCAGAGAACCCATTCAAAGCGCCTCTGTTGAACCCATTGATCACTTGCAGGCTCATGCTTCTTGTATTGCCAACCACAAAGAAGTAATTCAAGGATGTAAGTAGTGTCTCTAAGATGTAGATGACTGGCAATTCAATTAAATGGGTCCTGGAAAAGTTTCAAAACTGCTGCTCCTTTTGTCTCACATTTTAATCTCCAAATGTTTTAAAATTAGTCTTCCCTTTCTACCCTCATTACTTCAGTTTTATATCTCTTACTTCATTCCCTGGATTTTCTAATTTGTCCTTTCTTTCTTTCTTTGAAAAAAAAAATCAATAACACAGAAGTTCTGAGTTTTAGATTTGATAAATTGAAACATTTGGCTATTATGTACTTTTCTTCTTTCTTGCCATGAGGACATTTAGGACATGTTGACAGCCAATATTAATAAGCTTAACACTGATCCTGGCAGTTACTAAATATAATTTTTGATGGAGTTAAGTGCTCTTTAGAATAACAATGTTGTCCTTTAAAAAAGATGATGTCATATTTGCATCATGAATTCACTGGGGTTTCTTTTATTCTTTTTATTTTGCAGGTGATCCATATAACAGGCCGGTTACGACTGAGAGTGTCACTGTCCCACGGGCGGACAGTCCCTAGCCAAATCATGGGGCTTGTAGTTGTGGCTCATGCTTTGCCACCTCCTACAATCAATGAAGTCAGAATCGACTGCCACATGTTTGTTACTCGCGTAAATATGGACCTCAATATCATTTACTGTGAAAATAGGTACAGCATTTCAGCTCTCATTTTTCAGTGTTGCATTTGTACTCTGTATTCCATGGCTTGGTAAACAGTGGAGATCAGACTCCTGGTGCCATATGAGAGCACTAAATTCACTGTCGTCGTTATTAATTATTAAAATTGGAGTGTGAAGGAGATTTTTTAACATTAACATGACAAGGTTCATGATGTCTTTATATTTGGAAATGAAAAAAAAAAAGGAAACATACTATTTGAAGTTTAATTCCCCTACATTCCTGAAATACTTTGCAGAAGATGCAGTCTCATTTGAAATTCTATCTCTGCTTATTGGAATGGAGGACTTGGTTGCTAGGAGGGGTCAGATGGAGCAGGTGACAGGTTGGGGGACAATGTCATTGGAAGCAGGAGATGGGGGGATTGTACAATGAGATTAGATGGTGACTTGCATTGCAGAGGGAGAAAGGAGTGGAGTGGAAACCGGTATTGGGTAACAGGTTGAATGAGGGTTTGATGGGGTGGAGACAGATACTTTAGAGAAGTGGAGGAAGGAGCATTGGGGTTCAAAGTGGATCAGGTGCAGTAGGCACCTGGAAATAGGGTCCAGAATAAGGGGAGGAATGGACAGAAGAGCTGAGGAGAAGTTGGCTAGAAGGCAGGGAATAAGAAACTCATAGGCTGGGGATGGAAGGAGCCTAAAGTGTAGAAGAAAAGTTGGGAACAAGCAGAAGAGCTAGCCAAGGACCCATTGACAGGAGGAGCTACCATCAAGAATTGAATTGCCAACAGGATTAATGCAACCCTTTGATGTGATAGCATAATTAGAAGGTTACAATTCTCTAACATAGACTCCAATTCAGGAATTATCTCTATTCTGGACAGCATTTAAGCACATAATTAAGTGCTCTTCTGAAAAGGGATAGACATAAGCATGTGCTTAAGTGCTTTGCTGAATCAGAGCCTTAGGCCTTTTAAAATAAATGTGCAGTTTTAGTTAAGAAATTATCTTATACTATCATGTTCTAAATTATATTTGTAATAATAATAGTACTTTGCAACTAGAAAGCATATTTCATCCAGGCTCTCAAAGCACTTTACAAGGATGGGAGATATTATCTTAATTTTTTAAACTGGGAACACTGAGCCACAGAAAGCAATTTGCTCAAGGTTACATAGAGAGTTAATGGCAAAATTAGGGTTAGAATGCTGGCTTCCTGCCTGCAAGTACACTGCACTAACTTCTAGATTATGTAGTGTAATCTAGCAGTTAGCACAGATAGTTTAGGGGATTAGGAGTAGTATACAGATGGAACCTTTTGCCATAGTCATTGGCTTGAATCTGACCTATCTTGATAGTGATGGAAAGTCATTACCATCTGACAGCTCTCCAGTGGCCTCTGTGAAATGAGTTGCTGGTATCAGTCCAGTTCCTAATGAATAGGTCTCCTCTTCACAAAATCACCCCCCAGTTATTGGTACCTTTGTTGGCAGCCTCAACAAAGGAGCCAAGAATTGAATGGATGTGGAAAATGAACTACCCTTTCAGGTCAGGTCTGAGATGAATTGGTTGGGCAGTGTTTGGAAGATTTAATCTTCCTCTGCTGTCAATCTAGCATTTTGTATGAGTACTAAATTGTTTTTAAAAAATTAAACAATTTTTTAAAAAACTTTCCAGTATCGCTGTATCATCATATACCAGTAAGGCCTTAAGATTCCTGTGAGAGGAACCTGTGAAAAACCTAAGATAGATAACAAATAGTCCAGGCACTGAGCACTGATTGAGGATTGGTGACCACCTGGGAAAAGCTGATAGCTAAAGGTGTAGTGGAGCCATTAAACTTAGCTGGTCATTATTCCCCAGGAAGTGCCTTGTGCTGAGGATGTTATTGCTATTATAAGGTGAACAGAGAGAGAACTTTATCAAGTAACTTTTTTTCTATTTGCTGATGATGTTTATTTTGAATGCTAGGACATAGCATTTATGCGGTGTCACTGAAATTAATGATGAGGCATCTGCACTTTGTGCCTCTTCACGGGACAGCAGAGAACGAGGTCCACTAGGTTAGCAGAAGCGTCACTGATGGAACTGTGGGGAAAATGTTGGTAGCTTACTTGCATAGCAGAAGTTCCACTGGTGGACAGTAGGGATAGTGGAACCACAGCAAATGCCATATGGAAAGTGGATGTTGCCTGCAGGGACAGCAGGAAGTGGAAACACCATTGCTAGACATTGGGAGGCCAGTAGCAACCTGTCTAGTCAGGAGGCTAGCCATTCATTGAGGCAACCCGCTGAGGCATCAGGAAGCAGGAAGTCCTCTTCTGGGGCTAAAGAAAGGGGCAGTGACAGCACCACCAGTGGGGCTACAGAAAACAGAAGCACTCCTTCCTGAATATGTGGAGTAGGCTGCTGGTGCCCCACTGGTGGTGTCATGGGGGAAGCAGGAGCAGCACAGCTGTGGCTATAGAAAAAAATTGGCAGCATGCTTGAGGGTAGCAATAAGCACTATTTGAATAGCTTCATGGAGGTTAGTGACAGCTGGCTGGGGAGTGTGAAGTGGAAGTGCCGTTACTTAAGCTGAATTGGATGTTCACAGTAGATCACTGGATCAGAAGAGGTGAGAAGCACTACTCCTGCTTTTGCAGGGATTCTTTTGTGAGCCTGCTTTGAGAAGCAGGAAGCAGGCGTGACTTTACTCAAGTCTTGGTTTGTGGCCTATTCCTCTCTTCTTAGTGAAAAGATTTGAATGAAGATCCCTGATTCACAGCAGAACCAGGTGCATAGTTATTTCCCCCCCCATTATGAAACAAGATCAATTAACTAATATATTGGGCATTTTTAAAGCATTTACATTTTATTCTGTAGCTAGTTAGCTGGCTTTGCAACATGATTTCATTTATTTTTAGGATTACTTTTAAATCTTCACAACTACATAAACAAAAAATAGGGAGACCTATTTGAAAACTTTGGTGTCTAAGATGAGATACCTAAATCTACAGTTAGGCACCAAATAAGTGGGCACGATTTTCAGAGGTGCTGAGCATCCACTTCTCCTCTTGACTTAAATGTTCTTGTTCCTATTCTAAAAGTGTGTTGCCATACAGGTGACATTACCTCCGTTATAGAGTTTATGCCCCAAAAGAATATTTGCCATACACACAAGACTAAGCCAAACTCATACTGTACATGAGTGTGTTTGTGTGGTGGTTTGGGTGGAGGTGTCTCACTTCTGGGTCCTGTAAAAGCCATACTCAAAAGGTCTTGCAAAAGTCATATTATGGGGAATTAATGTGCAGGTTGTCAAGTATCAGAGGGGTAGCCATGTTAGTCTGGATCTGTAAAAAGCAACAGAGTCCTGTGGCACCTTACAGACTAACAGACGTATTGTAGCATAAGTTTTCGTGGTTGAATGCGTCTGACGAAGTGGGTATTCACCCACGAAAGCTTATGCTCCAATACATCTGTTAGTCTATGAGGTGCCACAGGACTCTTTGTTGCAATTTGCAGGTTGTTTCCCTATTTAGATTTGCATTATTTATTGGTGAAATAAGAATATAAACCTATGAAAATTCAGAAGCTTTGGTCAAAATTTTCAAACTTGGATGACATCTAAATCTATATTTAGGCACCTAAATAAAAGTGGCCTAATTCTTAGGTACTGAGCTGACATCCAGCTCCTATTTACTTCAGTATGAGTTGTGGATGCTTAGCCTATATGAAAATCAGATCACTTTTATTTAAGTGCCTAAATATAGATTTAGATGTCTAATTTAGGCAACCAAGTAGAACATCATGGCCATTGCTTTTACTTTCTTAAGGGTCAAATGCTGGGGAAAAAATCAAAGCTTGTGTAAAGAGTTTACTTCTGGAGAGCAAACATCAAGGGCTGAATCTTCATCCTGAACTGGTCAGGATGCCTGCACAACCACAGCTACTAAAACAATGGTCACAGTGAGAAGTAGCATAAGAACATAAGAACGGCCAAACTGGGTCAGACCAAAGGTCCATCAAGCCCAGAATCCTGTCCTCTGACAGTGGCCAATGGCAGGTGCCCCAAAGGGAATGAACAGACAGGTTATCATCAAGTGATCCATGGCCTGTCACCCAATCCCAGCTTCTGGCAAACAGAGGCTAGGGACACCATTCGTGCCCATCCTGGATAATAGCCATTGATGGACCTATCTTCCATGTATCTATCTAGCTCCCTTTTGAACCCCATTATAGTATTGGCCTTCACAACACCCTCTGGCAAGGAGTTCCAGAGGTTGACAGTGCATTGCATGAAAAAATACTTTCTTGTGTTTGTTTTAAACTTGCTACCTATTAATTTCATTTGGTGGCCCCTTGTTCTTGTATTATGAGAAGGAGTAAATAACACTTCCTTATTTACTTTCTCTATACCACTCATGATTTTATAGACCTCTATCATATCCCCCCTTAGTCGCCTCTTTTCAAAGCTGAAAAGTCCCAGTGCACACACATGGCATGATACTCCCCTAGTGTGGGGTTTTGTCTCTATGTATCTGCATGTTTCACCGATCTACCAACATTCCCTAAGGATCTGCAGAAATAGTTTCCTGTATGGAGCCTCCTTTACTAGGACTCAAGCCTACTTAATAACGAGCATTCTGGCTCTAAGCCAGCAAAGCACTTAAGCATTGAATGCTGTGGGACTCTCCATGAGCTTAAAGTTAAGCATAAACTTACAGGGTTTATGGGATCAGGGCAAGTGTCCTCAGCACTCGGTAGAATCAAGCCCCTACTTCTCAATCAGCTGCTATTTTTAGCTGTCAAGAAACAGACTGACCATAGGGGCTGGAGTGCCGTGGGATTTGGCCCTAAATTAATAAATTAAGCAACATAATATAAAGTTATTTTTCAGTGGTTTAGTAATACAACAATATTTATATCCCAGCTTTGATTTGTGTATGATTTCCATAACAAAATCATTCTCATTCATGTAATCACAAAATTGATTTACTTTGATGTCCTATCTCTTAGTTCTCATTTTGGTGGCCTTGATGGACACACGACATCACTTTTATCTTGTGCATTGATTTTTTTCTTTTTAGTTAAAAATACAAACCCTCTTTCCTTCTTACATCTGGACTAAATAGCTTTTTTCTCGTGTTATTGTTGAACTCATGGGTTGTGGATCAGGTTCCACAGTTCACTTGCTTTATTTGACTTATTGTACAGTACTTATAATACAATATTTTCTGACACTCAGGCCATTCAAAAGGTCAAGGCCAAGGGAAGAAACAAGTGCACAGAGTGACTAGGGAGTTATTAAAAGACTTACTTGGACTTTTCAGTATTAATATACTAATACATACAAAAACACCTTAGTTAAAAAAAAGTTACTAAGGTTGCAATAGTTAAGCACTCAGATTAGAAAATGCCATGCAACCTTAATTCTTCCCCCTTGCACAGATGCATTATGATGCAGTCTTTAATTACATAGTCATATACTATTTTTTCTGCATTTATTGTACAGGATGGATGGTACTCCATGAATGAAGCAGCTGTTAAATATTTTTTTATTCTCCTTATTCAATATGTTGATCCATGTCTTATTTACTGCACACCATCTAAACCCTGTGTTGAATACTGAATTATTAACTTCTTCACAGTCTTTTCTATGGTGCTTATCCCCATTGTATCCAAGTGTCTCACAAACATCAGTTAATTTATTTTCACAACTCCTTATGAGATAGGAGAATGTTATTATGGGGAAAGTGAGGCAAAGAGAGAATAAGGACAAAACGACTGCTAACTTGGGGTGCTACAATGACTGGTCACCCAACTTGAGACATCTTGGGCCTGGTTTTTTGTAGGTGTTGAGTATCCACAGCTCCCATTGACTTCAGTTGCAGTTGTGAGTGTTCTGCTCTTTTGAAAATCAGGCCCCAGATGTCTCACGTTAGTCTCCCAGAAAATGAGGAACACAAAATTTGTGGCCAGTTGTGAAATTTTTAGTTCTAGTTCACTTGCCAAGCATCAGATAGGAACTCTGTGGTCAGGGATAGAATCCAGTTCTCTAGGATGGCATTCAACTGCCTTAACTACTAAACCCATCTCTTCTCTTCTTGCAGTCCCCTATTTCAGTCTCTATACACCATCCAACTTCTATAGTGCAAACTGAATGTTTGAATTTTTTAGCACAAAGGTCTACCAAGCTCTAGTAAACATAATGCAAATGGTGATTTTCTACACCTTATTATTGAGCCAAAACTGAACATATTTTCATGGAGACAGCAAGTTCAAAACATGGAGGCATTAGAGTTCTTCAGAAAGTATTCAGAATTTTTTTTTAATAATTGGAATAGATAGGCAACCTAAATATAGATTTTGGTCAGCTCCTATTCCCTAGAATTGTATATTGTGGTAAATGGATCTCTTGTTGCTGTTAGAACTATATTTACAAGCCTAACTAACCTATTGTAGCAGAAATTGCTGAACTGTTTTATCCAGTTACCGAACTACTAGTCAGCAGGGAAGTCTCCACTCTTGATCACAGTTATGCCATTCAAAGACACTGTGACAATTCTAGGGGAAATGACATGTGTGCCACAACCTTATTATAGACATAACTAGGTTCAAAATCAGTACAAAGGCAAGTGGTCCCTATTGCAAGGAAGAGCTGTGGATGCTTTCCTGACCAAAAACCCTACCTTCTTTGATCCAAATTAAATACAGACCAGAGCTCAAATCCATCCTCCATTAACATTTATGGAAAGACTCCCATTGATTTCAGTGGAGCTGGATCAGGATTCAAGTGACCCCATTGTCTCTTGCATAGTTGCAAGAGTAAAACTGCCTTTGGCTTCCCAGGCCTTGTCATGTGATTCAGACCATACGGTCCCAATTCAGCAAATTTTTTAAGCCTGTACTTAAATCCATTCCTGTTCAGCAAACCACTTAGGCACATGCTTATGGGCCTAAAGCACATTCCTAACATTAGACACATGATAAAATGCTCCCCTGAACAGCGATGGATTGCTGAATCTGGTCCTAAGTCAACACATGCTCTGCTTCCGGGTAGGACTGGCACCAAGCATCTTGTGCCACTGGGCTATTCTATGTACTGACTAGATTGGGAGACATTGACCATCTCCCTGAAACTGAATCTTTGTAATTTACTTTCTCCTGATAGAGACAAAAGAAAATACAACTGATGTGGAAAGCAAGTCATAGCTACATACAGTACAATCGCACCCATCACACTGAACTGTGCTTTAGTTTAAATGAGGAAAAAGCTTGCACGCAATAGGGGCAGGAATGGCAGAATGTTCCCAGTCTTTCAGTTCCTAGGTGTATAAAGGGGCAGCCAGCAAATTTGTGGGCTGTTGGGGATGACCAATCAGAATGCCTGGTATAATACAATGGGCCAGGGCATTCCAGCTAGAGGGGAGTTTGTGCAGCCCTCCTGGGTGAGCCCCCCCACCCCCTCCGCCCCCAGCAAGCATGCTGCAGTCACCCACTGTGTGGGGAGAGGGTAGTGGGAACAGATTGTCAAGGGACTATCCCTCTGGTAAAACAGATTGTTCTGGACAGTGAGAAATTGATGGGTAATTTACTAACTTGCAGACATATTTTTATTACACCCCAGCTCTTACAGTCCCTGGCTTTACTGCAAGGATTCACCGGACTTTAAAATTAGTACTGTCATTGGTAATCTCAGTCATATAATTTGGAGATGAGTCCATTCACATTTTGAGGGATCTGTATAGTAAACATTACTATTACTAAGCCTATATATCAGCCCCCCTACAACTCCTTGCCTTCTAACCCTAAAAGCTAGATGTTCTAGTTATACAAAACGGACATTTAGTGGGGGAACACTATATTTCAAACCCCAAAAATGTGTTTCTACTTTTAAAAAAACAACAGGTTTTCAAATGTTTGTGTAAACCAGGCTGGTTCACTCAACATGTATTCCAGTTTTTGTTAAATTTTTCTGTCTACACACACACACACACACACACATTCTGCTGAAAGGATTTTAAAGTTTCTGTGTGGAATAAACCACAAAGTCCCAGTTGAAAGGGCCAGGAGTGAAAGCTGAGTTCCCAAATGAATAAGACTAAAAAAGATAACACCCCCAGGCATCTGTATGTCTCAGCATTTAAATTATATCCCTTGAAATGTCAGTTTGGACTTTGTGCCAAGAAATGGTTGAAGAGCCTTTTTCATGAATATACCCAATGGAAGACGAATCTGTTGAAATGAAAGGTGTCTCTAATCATTTGGTATAAACATAACATGTTTTTATTTTATTATGTAACCTTGGTCTTTTAATGAGGATTTTGAATTATTGCTGATGCGTTGTAATTTCATGGAATTATATTGTCTCAGTGTTTGTTCTATGGGTGGGAAGTGCTCTGAAACTTAACTTTCTATAACTTTCCATTTATTTCAATGGACTAACTGATTTCAGCAGGTTTCTCTATTAAAAACAATTTTATTTTAAAGAATGTGTCCTGTTTATACAGGTATTCCACTCAAATAAACAGCAGTGACTTTGTGGTTATACTACAGTAACGAAAAATCTTTCTGTAGATTTCTATTTCTGTCATTTGACAGTTCCTGTATTTTTTCCTTCTTAAATTACAGGCTGTATTTTTCCTTTGTAGGATTAGTGATTACATGGATCTGACCCCTGTAGATATTGTAGGAAAGAGATGTTACCACTTCATTCATGCTGAAGATGTGGAAGGGATCAGGCATAGTCACTTAGACTGTAAGTACCTCAGTTTTTGTCAAAATAATCTGGCACAACACTTGGTTGCTGTTGAACTATTATTTACATTTCATGATTGTGGATCTTCATATTGGGTCTGCCTTTTTGTTTTAATACAATGGAGGATGGTTCAGAAGTAATTTTTCTTACTGTATATTTTCAAGTCATTTCCTTAAATATACAAGATTCTCAATGTATGTGGGAACGTGGAATTACTTAGATTTGTATCATGGTGGTCTCCAACAGCTGTCCAGTTCCATGTACTGCCCATTATTTCATTTCACAGTGGCACTACTCCAATGAAATTAGACAAAGGTTTCTATCCATAAGAGAAGTGAAGTTCTGGAACAGCCTTTTAATGGGATTAGTAGAGGCAAAAAACTTAACTTGTTTCAACACTGAATTTGATAAGAAGTTTTTGGAGGGGATGGTATGATAAGGTTGCCTATAATGGCATATGGCCTATCTGTGACTTCTGTTAGCAAATATCTCTAATGGCTGAAGATGGGACACCAGATGGGGATGGCTCTGAGTTACTCCACATAATTCCTTCCTGGGTGTCTGGCTGGTGGGTCTCACCCACATCTTCACAGTCCAACCGATTGCCATATTTGGGATCATGAGCCAATTTTCCCCCAGGTCAGATTGGCAGAGACTTTGGGGTGGGAGGTGCCTTCCTTTGCTGTGTGTGGCCTGGGTCATTTCCTGGCTTGAACTAGAGTAAACTGTAACTTGAACTCTTTAAATCAATATCTGAGGACTTCTGTAACTCAGTCAGAGGTTACAGGCCTATTGCAGGAGTGGGTAGGTGAGGTTCTGTGGCCTGTGGTGTGCAGGAGGTCAGACTAGATGGTCATGATTATCCCTCCTTAATGTCTATGAGATGACTAACTCTGTCCCTAATAAACTCATCACTTGCTTTTTTTTATTTCTGACTGATGACATGGAGATCAAAAACTGCAACATATTTGGTAGCTAAGAAAGTTGCACAGAACAGAACTGAGCCATGAAGCTACTATGGATTTAACCATACAGTGTATTATCCTCTCTACTTTTATGGCTCCCATTCCTGTAATATCCAAATACCTATCTGTACCCAATCAGGATTAGAAGACTAGGAGTTGTACAAACACATAGCAAGAGAAAGTCCCTGCCCCAAACACACGTGTGTGTGCATATCTGTATCCAGATATGGATGCAACTTGACCCCCAAATATTTGAGACCAAATACTTTCCATTTGAACACCAGCCTTTTAATTATAACCTATTTACAATTTTTAAAAATAGACACAGGGCTAATTCTTTTCTCGCTGAGGTTCATTGTCATCATTGGGGTTGCACCTGATTTACACTGGCATGAGAGGAGCATTAGGCCACTAATCTGTAATTTAGCTATGCTTGGAGTAAAACCAGATGATGGCTGCACTGGATACTGCTAGAGCACTGTGTGCCCTGGGATTTATTTCCACAAGACACCCCAATTGGCAGTGAAGACACAGAGTATGTGATGAGAAAAAGAAAATAAAGTAGAAATTCTCTACTAAGAGGCAAAACAAATCTCTGGTCTAAGAGCACTACACCCAAGAGAACAAACTAGTTCAATCCAATATGCCAATAGGGGAAACAGTGAGAAAACTGGTTTTCCTACACATAAAACTGAAGTAAAAACTGCTTGCTTTTTGCCTGCAATTGCAAACCTGGGAGCAGAGTGGCCATCTTTGTGAAAGGCAAAAGAAGCTAACAGAAAATGTGCAGCAGCCATCTTTGATGTTGACAGCAGCGCAAAGACTCAAGCTTTTAGAAGCTCTTAAAAGGAAACAGCCCATAAAATCTGAAGGAACTAATATATATATGATTGAAAAAGGGAAAATAGCAATGTGAGATAAAATTCAGAAAGAACACTAAAGACACATCTAGGGAAAAAAACCAAAAAAACAAACAAAAGCAGTCTGGCATTTGCATTCCTTAAATTCCCAACATTGAATATCTCTGAGGATAGGGCAGTTGCTCAGAAGTGGACACACAAATTCAGAAATCTGTTGGGTGCACTTGAAATTGGAATTAAAAAATGACAAATTACACTTTTATTGCACTGTCTGGGTAAGGAGCTAAAAGATGTTTATGACTCACTGACTTAATTAAACACCTGGCAGAGATGAAGATCCTGTTTGAAAAAGACCATAGTGTTCTGACTGACTGACTACTTCTGTGAAATAGAATATGGGATATGAAACACTAGTTTTCAGGCAAGTGAGACAAGAACCAATAAGATTGTGTGAGAAGTAGTGTGATCCAGTGGATAGACTGGGAATCAGAAAACCCTGTGTTCCCAACTCTACCACTGACCTGCAGTGTGTAAGTAACTTCAGACAAGTTACTTTACCTCTCTGTGTCTCTGTTTCCTCTTTGACCCTTTGTATGTCTTGTCTATTCGGATTGCAAGGTCTTCAGCACCAGGGCTGTCTTTTATTTGAGATAGTTACGTTGAAAGTTGACTGTGAAGAGTTACAAAGGAATCTCACTAAACTAGGTGACTGGGCGGCAAAATGGCTGATGAAATTTAGCACTGATGAGTGCAAAGTAGTGACCACTGGAGAAAATAATCCCAACTATACCTACAAAATGAAGGGGTCTAAATTAGCTGTTACCGCTCAAGAAAGAGATCTTGGAGTCATTGCAGATAGTTCTCTGAAAACATCTGCTCAATGTGAAGTGACAGTCAAAAAAGCAGAAAGTTAGAAACCATTAGGAAATAGATAATAAAAGAAAATGTCAAAATGCCACTATATAAATCCATGATATAACCACACCATGAATACTATGTGTAGTTCTGTTCACCCCATCTCAAAAAAGAGATATTAGAATTGGAAAAGGTGCAGAGAAGAGCAACAAAAATGACAAGGGGCATGGAACAACTTCTTCCATATGAGGAGAGATTAAAAAGACTGGGACTATTCAGATTAGAAAAGAGATGTGTAACGGTGGAGGGGGGAAATATGATAATGGTCTCTAAAATCATGAATGGCGTGCAGAAAATGATTAGGGAAGTATTATCTACCCCTTCACATAATGTAAGAACTAGGGGTCATCTGATAAAATTAATAGGCAGCAGGTTTTAAACAAACAAAAGAAATAACGTCTTCACACAGTGCACAGTCATCCTGTGGAACTTGTTGCCAGTGGATGGTGTGAAGGCCAAAAGTATAACTGGGTTCAAAAAAGAATTCGATTAGTTCATGAAGGATAGGTTCATCAGGCTATTAGTCAATATGGGCAGGGACGTAACCCTGTGCTCTGGCTGTCTCTAAATCTCCAATTGCCAGAAGCTGGGACTGGATGACAGAAGATGGATCATTCAAAATTGTCCTATTCTGTTCATTCCTTCTAAAGCATCTGGCACTGGCCGCTGTCAGAAGACAGAATAGTAGCAGAAGCATTGGTCTGACACAGTGTGGCTGTTCTTATGTGCTATGTTTCTTGTCAGCATCCAGCACAACGGCGCTCTGATCGTGCTTAGGGCTTTAAGTGCTACTATAGTAAAAGTAGTAATAATAATGAGAGACACTGACCAATCTTATACCAGATTCCCCACCTAGCATTCCGATGTAAATTTGCTGACTTGGATGCAAATGATGCAACATTGTTCAGTAAGCAAGCATGGGCCATCAGCTCTTAGCTCTTAATTTGGAAAGACTTTTAGATGTGGAATGAGTTACTAAAGTGACAGAGTCATAGGCCTTCATCATGGAAAACAATGCACCAAGCAAACCCGTAATCCCAGCAGGGCATATCTCAAGAAGTAAGATTGGGTTTCAGTACCCTTGCAGAAGCTGAAATGGCTCATACCCTCACTCAGAAAGATATCAACTTTTTGAGCAGTTGGAAAGGAATGTAGATGTGCCAAGAAAAAAACACTTTGTGGCAAATTGTCTATCTCAGCTGACAGAATCCAAATTCAAGCTAGGAAAGGGAAAAACTACCTGCTATGGTGAAAACAGATGTAGTCAAGATACAAGATTTGCCAAGCAGTGGCCATGGAAGAAGATGATAGAGGCTCACATTAAGATGAGCATGCTTGAAGCATAGCCTACTAGAACCTCAGTCCCTCAAAATCAGAAGTGAGATAACAATGCAGAAAAGATGATACTCTGAAGAGGAAACTAGAAGCCAAAGTGAAGAAGCTAGCAGACCCTATGATAAAACAGAATCAAGACTTCAAGGGGTTGCAAACTAAAAAAAAGTGAATACTTGAAAAAGAGCTTCAGAAATTACAGGAAATTACAGGATACCATCATAGGACCTAATCACATCAGCCACACTATCAGAGGCTCATTCACCTGCACATCTACCAATGTGATATATGCCATCATGTGCCAGCAATGCCCCTCTGCCATGTACATTGGCCAAATCAGACAGTCTCTACTTAAAAGAATAAATGAACACAAATCAGACATCAAGAATTATAACATTCAAAAAACAGTTGGAGAACACTTCAGCCTCCCTGGTCACTCGATTACAGCCCTAAAAGTCGCAATATTACAACAACAAAACTTCAAAAAACAGACTCCAACGAGAGACTGCTGAATTGGAATTAATTTGCAAATTGGACACCATTAAATTAGGCTTGAACAAAGACTGGGAGTGGATGGGCCATTACACAAAGTAAACTATTTTCCCATGCTTATTCCCTCTCCCCCCCCCCCACTCCTGTTCCTCATATCTTCTTGTCAATTGCTGGAAATGGGCCGTTTTCATTACCACTACAAACAGTTCTTTTTCTCTCCTGCTGATAAAAGCTCACCTTAACTGATCACTCTCCTTATAGTAACAGAGGGTCCTGTGGCACCTTTGAGACTAACAGAAGTATTGGGAGCATAAGCTTTTGTGGGTAAGAACCTCACTTCTTCAGATGCAAGTAATGGAAATTTCCAGAGCCAGGTATAAATCAGTATGGAGATAACGAGGTTAGTTCAATCAGGGAGGTTGAGGTGCTCTGCTAGCAGTTGAGGTGTGAACACCAAGGGAGGAGAAACTGCTTCTGTAGTTGGATAGCCATTCACAGTCTTTGTTTAATCCTGATCTGATGGTGTCAAATTTGCAAATGAACTGGAGCTCAGCAGTTTCTCTTTGGAGTCTGGTCCTGAAGTTGTTTTGCTGTAAGATAGCTACCTTTACATCTGCAATTGGGGAAGGAAAGTAATAATGTGTCCATTTAAGGTGGAAGGCAGCTTGGGTGAAAGTGATCGTGAAATGATAGAGTCCATGATTCTAAAGAATGCTAGGAGGGAAAACAGCATAATAAAGACAATGGACTTCAAGAAGGCAGAGCTTGGCAAACTAAGTGAATTGGTAGGTAAGATCCTATAGGAAGCAAGTCTAAGGGAAAAAAGATTGAAGGACAGTTGGCAGTTTTTTTTAAGAGACATTATTAAGGTCACAAGAGCAAACTATCCCACTGCATAGGAAAGATAGGAAGTAGGGTAAGCGACCACCCTGGCTTAACCAGGAGATCTTCAACAACTTGAAATTCTAAAAAGAGGCATATAAAAAGTAAAAACTAGCTCAAATTACAAAGATTAATATGAAAAAATCCAACACAAGCACGTAGGAAGAAAAATAGAAAGGCCAAGGCACAAAATGAGATTAAACTAGCTAGGGACATAAAGGGTTACCAGAAAACATTTTACAAGTACATGAGAAGCAACAGGAAGACCAAGGACAGGTTAGGCCCATTACTCAATGCGGAGGGAAAGACAATAACAGAAAAAGCACCAATGACAGAAATGTTAAATGCCTTTTTTGTTTCAGTTTTCACCAAAAAGGTTAGCAGTGATCAGACAACTAACATAGCAAATATCAATGTAAATGGAGTAGGAACTGAGGCTAAAATAGGGAAAGAACAAGGTCAGACTTACTTTGACAAGTTAGATGTCTTCGTGTCGGCAGGGCTTGACTAAATACATCCTAGAATATTTAAGGAACTGGCTGAAGAGATCTCTGAGTCATTAGTGATTACCTTTGAGAAGTTGTGGAGGATAGGAGAGATTCCAGTACCTATCTATAAAAAGGGGAATAAGGACAACCCAGGAATTATAGACATTAGCTTAACTTCAGTACTGAAAAAGATAATGGAGCAAATAATCAAACAATCAGTTTATAAGCATCTAAAAGATAATAAGATGATAAGCAACAGCATGAATTTGTTGAGAACAAATCACGTCAAACCAACCTAATATCCTTCTTTGACAGGGTAACAAGCCTAGTGGATGGGAGAAGCAGTAGATGTGATATATGTTGACTGTAACAGAGGGGTAGCCATGTTAGTCTGAATCTGTAAAAAGCAACAGAGGGTCCTGTGGCACCTT
>NW_020664447.1:55497543-55542212 GCF_002925995.2 Terrapene triunguis
AGTATTAGAGCATAAGCTTTCGTGGGTGAATGCCCACTTCATCAGACAGTCTGATGTTGACTGTAGTAAGCCTTTTGATACTGTCTCATATTACCTTCTCATAAGCAAACTAGGGAAATATAGCCTAGATAAACTATTATAAGGTGGATGCACAACTGGCTGAAACCTGTATTCAGAGAGTAGTTATCAATGGTTCACACTCAAGCTGGAAGGGCATATAGAGTGGTGTCCCTCAGGAATCTGTCCTGGGTCTGCTTCTATTCAATATCTTTATAAATGATTTTGCTAACAGCACAGAGAGTACACTTATAAAGTTTGCAGACAATACCAAGCTGGAAGGGGTTGCTAGCGCTTTGGAGGACAGGATTAGAATTCAAAATGATCTTGAGAAACTGGAGAAATGGTCTGAAATATATAGCATGCAGTTCAATAAGAACAAATGCAAAGTACTCCAATTAGGAAGGAATAATCAACTGCACAAATACAAAATGAGAAATGACTGCATAGGAAGGAGTACTGCAGAAAGGATCTGGAGGTTGTAGTGGATCACAAACTAAATATGAATCAACTATCTAATATTGTTGCAAAAAAAAGTGGACACCCTTCTGGGATGTATTAGCAGGAGTATTGTAAGCAAGTCGTGAGAAGTAGTTTTTCCACTCTACTTAGTACTCATAAGGTCTCAGTTAGAGTGTGTCCAGTTCAAGTCACCACAATTTGGAAAAGATCTGGACAAAAAATGATTAAAGGTCTAGAAAACATGACCTCCAAGAAAAGATTGAAAAATTGGGTTTGTTTAGTTGGAGAAGAGAAGACTCGGGGGGAAATAATATGAGTCTTAAAGTATGTAAAAAGTTGTTATAAAGAGGAGAATGATAAATTGTTCTCCTTATCCACTGAGGACAGGACAAGAAGCAACGGGCTTAAATTGCAGCAAGGGAGATTTAAGTTAGACATTAGGAAAAGTTTCCTAACTATGAGGGTAATTAGCCACTGGAACAAATTTTCTAGGAAGGTTGTGGAATCTCCATCATTGGAGGTTTTTAAGAACAGGTCAGACAAACATCTGTCAGTGATGGTCTAGATAATTTTTAGTCCTGTGTCAATGTAGGGGGCTGAACTAAATGACCTATTAAGGCCCCTTCCAATCTGAAATTTCTATGATTTTGTATCAGACTGTATTCTGAGAACTCCATTAGCACTGCTGGAAGCTGGTATAGTGCACATATTGTTAGAGTTCGAAACAGACTGCTGGATTTCCTCTAATAAAAGAATACTAACACGCTATCTACGCATATGCCTGCTTTTACTTCCACAGCACACTACATCCCAGTGATTCCACAATTGTTGAATCAGTGGCTCAATATCTTTTTTAAAAATGAGATATGGGGATATTATCCCCGTTTTGTTCCATTGAACTTTCTGATGATGGTTTTTTAACAGATACCCCAGTGCTTTGTGTAACAATTAAACTAACGAGTGAGTATCCATCTCATAGTACTTAACTGTGTAGAAAAAATCCCATTTGATTTTGTCTCATACTTTTTCTGCATCTATTGCAAAAACTGCCACTGGTTCACTAATTGATATTACTTGTTGTATCACATTTAACATTTTCTTTGTATTCTTTGCTGGCAAACTCCTATTCATAAACCTCACCCGATCAGGGTGTATTAGCTGGGATAATGCAACTGAGTCGCCAGCATTTTCACTAATAATTTTCAGACATAATTTATAAGTGACACAGGCCTCTAGCTACCACATTTTACTGGCTCTATGCCGGCTTTCCTTAATAAGATTATAGAAGCATTATTCAGAGTTCCAGGCAGTAGCCTTTCCTCATACGAGTGGTTAAGGGCACTCAACAACAGGGGAGTTAATGGATCACTGAACTTTTGATAAAACTCATAAAAATCCCTGTTGTCCTCAGGTACTTCCTTTTTAAAAATATCTGTTAGTTTTCACAACAGCTGCTTGTGGTACAGAGCCCTAAATGTATAACATAAGCAATAAGCCTACCCTCTCCAGGAAATGTGGAATCTTTCTAGATTTGCATTCAAAACCAATTCTGTTGTTACGTATCTGTAACATACTGCTCACATACAGTATACATACCTATTACCATTACTATTATATATTTTAATAAAACACAATATTTATGGGCTAAATAGTCAAAAGGATCTCAGTGCAGCCTGAAAAATGATTCCTGAGGCTTTCACATGTAAGCTTATCTCCATGCAAAAATGTAGCTTTGTGCAGACAAAGTACTTTTGCTTGTACAAATTGGGTAGGTAGGAATCTAACAAGCTAATTTAGATGCACAACTCTCAGATTTTTGTACACATAATAATGAACAAATGAAATAATACACGTTGGTGCAATTTTAGTGGCTGCTTTGAAAAACTGGGGCTGTATGGTAAAGACAGATTCATGATAGATGATGCACATATGACATACTTTCAGTTCCGGGGCTCAGAAAAGGGGTTGTGTTATCTGTAAGAAATATGCAGTTCCTCATTACATACATTAAAAACACTTTTAGACTTAAAACTTACCAGCCACCGTAGAGTTACAGGTCCAGTGAGGCTCAAATCCAGCCACTAGCTCTCAGCCTTAGTGTGCAGTAAGAAGATGCATGGAGGGGGATAAGAGGAATCTTCCACTTCCGGTCTCTGGGGCTGCCTTGTATCTGCTACCAAAGTCCTGAGGCTGCAGGAGTGCCCCCATTGTCCAATTCACCTCTAAGTCTTGTGAAAAGGACAGGAGGATCCTCGTAGCTGTGGATCCTCTCTGACAACACCTGTGCCTGCAGGGAGCCACCACAGAGGCATGTCATGTGAAGGGAGCTCAATTCAGTTCCTGCACATTCCCCCCCTACCCGACTCCTGGGCCCCTGCTCAGTGGAATTACACCTGCTCCAATGCCTGGAGACCCTCTGTGGCCTTAGAGCTGGGGGCCCAAATGAATACAATTACTCTTTAGTCTGGTTTTTATACTGTCTCCAGTATACAGTATGCTTTGAAACAATGAGAACAAAGTGGGACAAAGATAATTTGACACCCACTGCTCTCTAGTGTGTAACACTTTACCATGTGATTTTCTTCGCTTGCCACTCTTATTGCACTGATGCTTGCTACTGCCCCGTTCTGATTCAAGAAGTCTGTTTGTTGTTAAGAATGAATGGATGTCACATACTGCTGAGGCATATGTCCCCAATTAATTGAAAAAATTAATGATGTTCACTGAACAGTTACATCAAGTACTTTCTGGCTGGGAAACCAGACAGGATATAGAAAAGTCAAGACCTCTGGAGGAAGCCATGAATATACTCTTGGACAAATGTAGGACAATGTACTGGAATTTGAAAATGAATATATTGCTTGTAAGAACACTGTCACAAGCATTGTATATATTGGTATATAATAAGTGCTTTTTCATTTTGGAATCCTAATTGAGGTCTAAATTCAGAAACCTGACACTGACAAAAAAGATACTTGTCATCCTCAGCTTTTGCTTGGCAAAACGTCATCCTATTTCTTCATGATTTGATTTACAGCTATAAGAAATACAATTCCTCAGAAACAGTGAGCAAGGGCAGTTCATTTCCCATAAAGCAAAGGTCTCTGATGAATACGTTTGGTAGCATTCTCTCTGATCTACTTTTATCTGGTTTCTAGTAGTTGGAATAATCCAGGTTTTCTGAAAATAAACCACTCCACATTTACCTTGTTCACCACTCCTCTGTTTTTCAAAGAATCTTGTCCCTCAATCTGCTTTAAAATCAGTTATATATTCATGATTTCTTTGTGCTTCTTCAATAAGAAATTCCTATTGGCATACAAAATATTGCTTAGTGATTTAGCCTACCAGCTGCAATTGAACTAACCCTTTTAACTCACGCACATCAGTTATAATTTTTGGTTCTCTTAATAACCTCAAACACATGAAAAACAAATAGAATGAGTTGATAATTCCTAACAGTAAAATACACTTCACATAGTTTGCCATCATGCTGTGGAATAACTCCACAATGTCAAGTAGCACACAATTAGTAAAACTGTAGGGGGAAAAAAAGAAGTGTTTTGATCCTGAGAAATTTTGATCCTAATCAGATCGAAATTTCAATGCTCTTGTAGTGCTTAATATCTTCAATCACAAAAAAAAAAATCAAACTGATTCCAATGTTAGGTTTTTGCATTCTGTGACTGAAGTAAAATGCTAAAATATACAAATGAATCTCCTTTTTGTACAAGTTTATTATCATCACTAAGAAGCAAGATTGATTCTAAATTAGTGTGATAGAATGTCTGATGTTTAGCTAATCCTTAAACCAAGCCAGCCTTGGCAGTCTGACGGCAGTGTAGTACACTTTGGTTTATAGGCATTGCAAAGATGGTGGACTGCCTAACTGTTTGCACAGTAACCTGCTTGTCCAAACCATAGGCTGATATGGTCATCTACTTCAGAGAGTGACTCAAGCATGCCCTTTTGGCTGGAAATGGTGGTGACGTAGCAGCCAGAAGGAGTGAGAGATAAGGGGAAATGGAGATCAAATTAAGTGACTGGTAAAAGAGAGCATATGACGAAAACAGATTTGTTTTGTATTGAAAAAAAATTGAAGCTATGTCTGGTTTTAACACAAAAACAGTTTTTGTTTTGCAATCTTACTCCCTCGTAATTACTTCTAAGCTGGTATCATTACATAGCTCAAATCACATATTTCTGTAATTATTTAAAGTTAGTGTCTAGATTCTGTCTGTCTAGGTATCAGGGCCGGCTCTAGGCACCAGCAAAACAAGCTGGTGCTTGGGGCGGCACATTTTTAAGGGCGGCACGGCCAGTGCCAGAATGCCGCCCCTAAAAATGTGCCCCGGCCGCCCTAGCTCACCTCCGCTGCTGCTGCCGCTTGCGCGCCGCTACTCGCCCTCCCTCCCAGGCTCTCAAACCTGGGAGGGAGGGGGAGACTCCGAGTGGCCGCGGTGCGGGCGCCGCTTCTCCCCCTCCCTCCTAGGCTTGAGAGCCTGGGGGAAGGGGCGGAGTTGAGGCGGGGCCGGGGGTGAGGTAATTAAAAAATGGGGGGGGGGAGGGGGCGGCCAAAATTGTTTTTGCCTTGGGCAGCGAAAATCCTAGAGCCGGCCCTGCTAGGTATGGAAGCCATCATCACAATATCTGAGCACCGTGCAGACATTAATGAATTTATTCTGGCAACACCCTTGTAGCAAAATATTTTGCCCATTTTACAGATAAGTAACTGAAGCACAGAGCTATTCCGTTGGGCCACAGAGAGAAAGAATGAGAATGACTCTATAGCTGGTGGTTAGGGACCCACCTGGGTGGTGGGAGACCCAGGGGCAAGTTCTATTGCTCAAATTACTCTTTAATTTTTTATGCACCGCAAAACAGCTTCAACAGGAGAGACAGAGATACAGACTATCCTGTAACTCAGTAGTTAGAGCACTCTCCTGGGAGGTGGGAGACTCCTGTTCAAATCCTTTCTCCTCCTAGCAGAGGAATGGAACCTGGGTTTCCCACATCCCAGTTGAGTGCGCTAACCACTGGGCTAAAAGTGATAAGGTGGGCACCACCTCCTGCTCCTCCTCATCTGACTAGGTTTCAGATGTGACTTGATCTGTAGGCAACCTCTGAGTATATGCCTATCGGTTTGGGCCCCAGGGTCAAACCTCCGTCTTCCCTGCTTTGTGGATCATTCTGGGACTTAAGCAGGAGAGAGGTGTCCAGATGCCGACAGCGAGACAGCGGTGCACATGCCGAGGCAGCAACTTACACACCCAGGTAGCTTTTACCCTGAAAATTTAGGCACCAAGTGAGTTTAGGCACCGACAGTGTTCAGCGGGAGTTTTGTGGATCCCAGTGGAGCCTAAAACTGGGACTTCAGCAGCTAAACCCAGACTTAGGCACCTAAGTGCTTTTGTGAATCCCACCCTAAGTGATTTGCCCAAGATCGCACAAGAAGTCTGTGGCAGAGACAGGAGTTGATTCCAGATCTCCTGGTTCCTTAGCCTTAAGCACAAGACCATCCTTCCTAGCCCTGTAGGGGCATAAGTAAAAGGATAGGGTGCCCTTGCTGCAGAGCCAAGCAATCCCTGCACCAGACTCCTATGTCTTCTGCTTCTGTAGCCTAAGGAGGTTACACAAGCAGAAGAGACAGGAGTCTGGTGCAGTTGGCATAGCTAAAAACACTGAGCTGTGGGAGCCCCTCATTTGCACAAGTGAGCTGGTGCAAGGCAAAGGAAGCACATGCTACTACATGTTCTTAAAGGTCATAGCAGTAGCTACTGCTGAGTGCACTACCTCTGAGATCCAGGAGCTGTTATTTTTGTCTCAGGCACAGGTTTAATTGGGATTGCCATATGAGATCAGAGCATTGGTCCATCTAGTCCAGTATCCTGCTTCAGAGAGAGGTGCAAGAAACTCTGCAGTAGGCAGCTATGGGATAAGCTGCCCATGGAGAAAGATATTTTTTTCCTAGCCTCCATGAGTTAGTAGTTGGCTTAAGTCACGAAACATGAGGATTTATATCCCTTCCAAAATTCTTGGTGGTATAAATGTAAATATCCAATTAGCTTTTGAATGCTGATAAACGCTTGCCTTTAATGATATCTTGTGGCAATGAGTTTCGCAGGCTCATTGTGTGAGGTGGGACAAAATATTTCTTTTTTTTAGCTTACCAGCAGCATCAGCTTTTTTAAATGGTAAATAAAACAGAGGACTCTACAAGGCTAACCCTCTAGTGTCTTTAAGCCATTAGTTTGCTGAACCTGAACCTGCTGTTTCTTGATAGTAATTTTTTGTCTTTTCCAGCAAAGTGATATACAGTTATGTCGCATGATGCCTAAAATATAGTTTGCATCAATAACCCTGTAAATTCACTCCTAATGCTATTTCATCTCCAAATCAAATCCAACTGTTTAATGCAGCGCTAATTAGTACATCCCCATTTCAGTTTGTAGACTCTCCATTGTAATTCCTTCATAGCTCATTTTTTTTCACAGCAGAGCATCAATCAATGTAAATGCCCTGCCAGCCTAGGCAACACAAGATGTCCTCCATGCATTTGTCATTAGCCACTGAAACAAAGGGAATACTGAACTGTATATTTAGCTGTAGTCAGTGATTTCTCATAAAAATGAAAACTGCAAAAGAAGACAAGGGGAAGAAAGTCTGGTAGATTGGCCAACTGCATTATCAAAACCTTGGGGAGGCTTTGTTTGAATTCTGCCTGCAACACCATCTCTGAAGGGCTTTTTGTACTTGAAAGAAGAGTAGAGTTCTCCTGTGACATCACTGCAATATGGTCATATCCCTGCCCATTAGACAAGTGAAATTTACACCCAAGCTTTTGCCCCATTTTACATTAAAAAAGTGCATGCAATATTGACTATGTTTCTGCTACTTATTACAGCAGTTTCTGTAATGAACCCTCTAATGAAGGTTGAATTCTGACTTCTATTCAGAACCTCACTGCTTTTTCAGTTGCTCTTAATCATCTTAAAAAAAATTCTCTTTGAGCTGAAATTTTCCAGACCAAAGGTGAATTTATATTTTGGAGTGTTTCTGCAAAACTGGTTATTGGAGAGGTGTATGCTTGTGATAAACTACAGAACCACATTAAATTGCACAGCCATGTGAATGACAGCATTTATTGTGCATCTCTTACAACTTCACCTGCACTCTGGCCACAAAACCATTTCTACTGTGACTGTTTCCTAACATTCCAGACCTCTGAGCCACTTCAATCAGATGGCATTTTAAAAAGATTTTGGGGGTCTGGGAGTCCTTGCCACAAAACTGTTTTCTGTTTTTCCCTAATTGCTGAATTTTCCTCCAAAATTACACTGGTCTGAGATACAGAATGGACAATGTTCAGTCCTGGCTAGTGACAGGTTTAATATTCATTATCTTGTGACCAAAACAGTTAGAAAAGGAGTTTTAGCCCATCTATTAGTGATAAGTGTTCTTCTTTCCTAGGCTGGATAGTTGAACCCGTGGTATTAAGGGAGACTGGCTTTACAGGTGAAACGATATAAAAATAGTAACAATAAAAAGATAAACTCTCTAAAGTAGTTCTGTAAAATATGATGTAGCCTATAACAAATTCATGATGGTGTGGCAAATAGGTCTTGTTGGCACTTGTTTGGGAGGACTGGTACAAATCAGTTGTGGCTTTGTCTCTCATGAGTAATGTGGCCAGTTCTGGACCAATATCATTTTTAAGGTCTGATAACTTACAAACCATTTGGGCTGGCAACCAGGTCTGTAACTCATTGGGAAACTGAGAATCTCCCTTCCAAATATACAAAGCATTTGTTCTTAACCCTAGAAGGTTGCAAGATATTGGTCCTTAAGATAATAGCATCCTGACTTATTGACAAGCTATTTTATTTACTTTTTAGAGATTTTTAAAATTAGTGCTGCTTTTTCATTCCCTGAGAGCTGCAGCAATAGACTCATGGTAATAAGTAGGGTCCTACCAAATTCACAGCCGTGAAAAATGTGTCACAGACTGTGAAATCTGGTCTCCTCTGTTGAAATCTACCCTATATTATACAGATTTCACAGGGGACATTAGCGTTTCTCAAACTGGGGGTCCCAACCCAAAAGGGAGTTGTGGGATGGTTGCAAGGTTATTGTAGGGGGGGTTGCGGTATTGCTATCCTTACTTCTGTGCTGCCTTCAGAGCTGGCCGGCTGGAGAGTGGCAGCTGCTGACCGAGGGCCCAGCTCTGAAGGCAGCAGCACAGAAGTAAGGGTGGCAATACCACAGCATGCCATCCGTACTTCTGCGCTACTGCTGGCAACTGTGCTGCCTTTAGAGCTGGGCTCCCGGCCAGCAGCCGCTGCTCTCCGGCCACCCAGCTCTGAAGGCAGCACAGATGTAAGGGTGGCAATTCGGTGACCCCCCCACACACACACACAATAACTTTGTGATCCCCACCCAACCCCTTTTGAGTCAGGACCCCCACAGTTACATCACTGTGAAATTTCAGATGTAAATATCTGAAATCATTAAATTTATTATTTTTAAAATACCTATGACCGTGGAATTGGTAGGGCCCTAATAATAAGGAAACTTCTTTTTAGAGGCACAAGTAATTTAATTAAAAAAAAAAAAACAATAAACTTTCAAAAAAAATCTAACGGAGCTTTTCTGCAAAATGTGGCATGATGCGGTGTGGTGGTTAAAGGGGGGTTGCGTTCATTTGGGATAAACAAAAGAGACAGCCACAGTAAGTGTACCACATACTACAGTAAGTGTAGAGGTGGTGTGATCTGGACTCTTTTCCTCTGGGGATTGAGCTGAAATAACTAAATTCATGTCACTCAGTACCTCAACCTGAACATGGACTCTGGTCCCAGATGTGAAAGACCCATACTTTCCCTTAAACCGTCTTACCCTCAATCAGTGTGGTTGAAAAATATATATATTTAAACTTCTGCTAGTCTGCTGTCTTACATTCATCAGTGAATTAGCTCTTGTGAAGCGTCCATCTGCCCTGCCATCAGTATCTGATATAGCTGTGTACATTTTATACACATATTTGTCACAGAGGGTTAAGTTCTCAAATCTTTATTTTTGCAAGCAATGTTGTATGGCAGACATTAATATTAGTGGGCAGGGGGAGGGAATTTAAGCTGCTTTAGCAACCAAGACCTAATTTTTCTACTCAAGTTGCATGGTGGTAGCTGAGAACAGAATTTAGATCTGGAACTTTACAATACTATACTGTATATTTTCCCCTGAGTTTGGGTGCATACGTTTCATTACCGTTAATGGAAGCTACGTCTGAAGTGGTGCGCAGAGCAAGTTTGGGTTTCTAAAGGACAGTTTCAGCAATAGGAAATGGGGAGCCACTTTATGGCAAGATTAAAGTTTTAAAAATCAAGGCGAGCCTGACAATCATGAGAAACGAGAAAAGTTACAGAAACCTAAATAATTGAGTATTCACTATTCAATCCAGTTTAGTAACAACCACATTCATCATTTAGAAGAATGTAGGTCTGTACATTCATTTCCATTCATTATTCCTTCTCAGTTTATAAAACATCTCTGCTTGACTCCAACTTCATCATAAATGTTTTAGTTTAAGGTGTTATCCAGCAAATTTGCTCTTCAACAATAGTTCATCCGAGCAGACAAGATCACATGAAGAGAGACTAAGCCATGTTCAGAGGCATACAAGCAAACAGAATGAATTTTCCTGCAATCAAATAGTGTCCAAGAAACATTCTCAGCTAAGTGAAGCACTTAAAAGGAGATAATGTCAAAAGTAAATAAATAAATTAAATTAAATAAATGGCTCTGGATGCTAGGCAGTAAATTAATGTCTTCGGGCACTACAACATTTATTTCTCCTAAAACCTGAAGCAATAGGATAGAATTCTGATACACATATTGTAAGTCTCAGTGGGTGGTTGTATATCTATATCTTAATTTATAACGAGAAAAGTTTTGCCGTTTTTCTACATTTTTGAACTGGTACCATGAACTGAAAGCTAAATTCTGATCTCATTTAAACTGGTGTAAACCAAAATGTCTCCATTAACTCAGTTGAGATACTCTGGATTTAAATGAGATCAAAATCTCTAAATCTGTAGGGGTGGTTCTCAGAGGTTCAGGGTTTGAATCAGTTAGGATAAGTACCCAAACCTTTGTGTGGAATTTCCAGTATTTCAAGTTACTTGTTTGGCTAGATACATAGAGTGAGAGACTGTTCTCACAATATTTTGGCTAGAAATGGACCTGAGCCACAAAGTTTGGAAACTAATCAGGATCAAATTTCTCCGAAGTTTGGATCTGGCCAATCTCTAACTTTAGCTCCTCCCATAACCAGGAAACAAAGAGCAGCCGAAAAGTGAAAAACTGTGTTTTAAAAAAGATAAATAAATATTTTCAACCCTCCTAAAAGTTTTGGTTCAAGCTTTGAGAAAAGGTTTGGTTTAGCTTTTATTTTATCTGTACAGAGTTGCTTATCCTTACTTTCATCTAGTTTCACAGGGATTTAGATGTGTAACTTCCCCATGAATCAAGAAAAGACAGTATCCCTTAGTGTGGCAGCAAATAACAGATTGATGGCCACGTCTTAACATTTTTAGAATGAAATTTGTATAGGTTTAAAAGATTTATTACAGATGAACCAAGCAGTTGGATGGGAATTTGGGTATTATCAAGCCAGAATTTTCTTTTCAAAACACAAACTGTCAGTTCTCTCTGCCTTTGGAAATTATGCCCTTAGCTTTAGAGAGTTCCTACTGTACCAGCTGTTATTTCTCTTAGCAAATATTTATATTGTGATAGCAACTGAAAGCCTCAATCAAGATTAGGGCCCCATTATGCTAGGTGCTGTACAACACAGAAAAGAGACATTTCTAGCCCTTCGCTGCATTCTCTTGTCATGCCGTGAGGAAGAAGGGTAATGCATTTTTTAAAAAGCCTTACTGAACTGCCGTTTTCTTAATCCACTGTAAGAAATCCTATTTTGGGGAAGGGGGAATCTCTTGTGAGATTACAAATTGCTGAGGGCCAAATTGTGCCATTTCGTGTTGGGAGTGTGGCGCCACATGACCCCAGGGGGACCTCATGACCCCAGGGGGATCAAACACAAGAGAGGCAAAATTCTTCCCTATGCAGGCTGCATTATCCTTTAGCCTGGCGTGCAGAGAATGCATCTATAAGCATTCCTTGCACACTTCCCCCACCTCCACCCCACCCCTGGGTATTAGATAGTAAATCAAATTGTTTGGGGAGAATTACGTAGATATATGTGGTTGATCATAGAGCATATACAGGTCTTCCATCCTCTAGCCCATAACTCAGTTTAAGTATCAAACATCATTTAACTTTGCTAAATATTGCTCAGTGCTTTTTTTTATTGCTAAAAACCAATTTGTGGATGCCTACTATTTAAAACATCTAACTAACTAATTGCAAAATCTATAGAAAAGTCTCTACAGCATCAAAGGCTCAGTTGATCCTATGAGCAGTTATAAATGAAAAACTGTCTCTGTTTCAAGCAAATAAGGCACTTAATGCACTCTTTCTGGCTGTGATGCTATTTTCCCTGTGGGTTTTGAAAATGACCTTCCTGTAAGCATCAAGGACTGTAACTTTTCAGATAAAGAAACTTGTTCTTGTTTTAAGTCTATGCCAGGTTCATTCCCCTATAGCCCACAGTTTTCAAAAGCAGAAGAAAAAGTAATCCAGACTTTTTAAAAAAAAAACCTCTGTTTCCAGAATGAAGTTACCCTGTCAGCTTGCCTTGGGCCTTAGGTGGAGAAGTGGAGATTAAAGAGTCAGTATTCCTTTTCATGTTTCGTCTGCCAGTTTTGTGAATGTAGAAAGAGAACTGGTGGCTACAGCTAAGCATCCAACTGTGGTGTTAAGTACAGAGTTTTCTTCCCCCGCAATACATTAAAAATATTTTTATGAGTTTACAGCAGAAGGACTTCAGCATCAATACTACACAGTTATTGATTAAAGTATCCCAAGGAGGAGGGTGACGACCACTGCAGATTTAGCCTCGATATTTTCCCCGATTATAATGAGCCTCTTTGTGAGGCTGTATGAATACGCAGTGTTAACTGTATGATGATCTCATCATTTCCTATTTACTCCATACTTACCTGAATACACAATTTACTGTCATTTTTAAATGCATAAGCACACTAGTAAAATGTCCCTTTGTAAGAAGATTCCATAAAAGGCTACTTTTGATATATGATTTCTTCATCTCCTCTTCAAACTGAATTAGACTACTTCCTTCTTTTAAAATACAATTCACTCACTATTTAAAAGCTTTGGCTTTGATTTCTCAGAACATCCTTATAGGGAAAAAAACCAAGTTTTTGGTTTTTTAAACCATATTTCTGAAGACAACCTTGTACTGATTTATTTTGATTTGATAACAAAATTATGTTCCTGCAAAGAATACTAACTTCTTCCCCCTGCTCCCCCCCACCCCGCCCCCATTTCACTACAAGTACATTGCTGTGTGCAAAACTCCAAGCAAAACTGAAATCCCTCTGTTGGGAGCTGTGTACATATCAATATATTTGTACTTAGAGAAATTAGGGTCAGATTTTTTAAAATTCTTTGTGAAACATACTGTACATTATGTCCATGCTAACTACTGAGCTCAGTCCAAATAACTAGATAGCATTTAAACAAATTTGAGTAAAATTTAGCATCCACCATTTTAAGGAACAGAAATGTATATCTGATATAAAGGTCATAAAACATTAGCTCTTTTTAATTTTCTTTTAATTAAACTTTTATTATTTGCCCCACACACACACTTTGTGGGGGGGTTTTCCATTCCACTGTCCACATTGACATTGATGATTTCCCTATTGTAAAATTCTTTATGCCAACTATTAAGCCAAAATCTAATGCTAAAAGGATGATCCAAGATTTACCATCATTTCTCTACAATTTATGTTATCCCCAAAAGGTTTTTTCCTCTCTCTCCCACATTTGTGTAACTCCCATTAATATCAAAGAGAGTTATGTGTATACAGGCAAAGAAGAAGCAGCCTTTAAGAGAAGGGTCATTTGGTGAGCTCTTCCAACAAGACAATACCTCATCTGGACCCAATCCTGCAAAAAATTAAGCACATGTAACTTTACTCGTGTGAGCTGTCTCATTGACTCAAGTGACCAGTCCTTTAGATTTTCGCATCAGTAAAATTACACACATGCTTCAGTGTTTGCAGGATCGGGCACTACATGCACATTTTAAACTAGTAAATAGAAAATCCATATTTAAAACTATTTAGACTTTGTCAATGTACAGAAATACAGGGCTTAATCCTAGTCCTCAATGAGGCCTTTGTCTAGATAAGGACTGTAGAATTGGACCCACCACTTGGACCAAATAATGTTACTTTTTCAAATGTTTATGTTAAGCTTAAACATGTAGCCCATAACTTTTTTGCTTTTAACTGCATATAACTTTCCGGCCACAGTTTAAGTTTGGCTGAAATTTTATTTATTTATTTTTACTTATTCTCAAATTCATTAATTTGGTAATTAATTCCCTCTGTTTCTGAAAAGGCAAAAAAAAAAAGGGGACTTAGATCAGTAATGATTCAGTTACTAATTAGTTAAATCAGTTTTTCATTTTTACTTCCAAAACTGGTGTTCTAATTTAAAATGTGTTACACATTTCCTCAATATCATCATCTGGTTTCTAAATCTAAACCTAGGGAAAACAACAGCTGCAAAATAACATAGACCAGTAGATGTTTCAATGCTTTCTGCTTTCTGTCTCATCAAATGTATGGCTCTTATTTACAGGCTACAGAAATATTGTTCAAATTGGGTATGGGGGAATCTAATGAACTTGAAAGAACCTGTAAGACCTAAAATCTAGCACTCTGTGGCACAGTTTAAATCCTGCTGGTTTTCCAGTGACACTCTATAGAGAAAGGATCTTTACCCTGCATTCTGGTCTTTCTTTCAGTATATGCTCTTAATGTCTACAAATCTCTCATCTGAAACATTTGCAGATGAAAAAGAAGCATGTGTTTATGGTTACGTGCCGGGCCTGGCCAAATCCTGGAGTGGAGAAGGTGCTGGGGATACAGTAGGAATTCTCAAACTAGGTGGGCTGCTTGGAAGGCTCATTTTCATGACAGTGTCCCAAATACTCTTCATATTCATAGCAGTCTCCTCTCAGCACAGCAGTGCTGGTGCCTGAGCTCTGGAAAAGTCAGAAAGGCTTGCATGTGACTGCAGTGCACTGAGTTCTCTTCTGTGTGCTGAAAGTTTTGGAAAGGCAAACACCTCTTCATATCAAAGTGTGGTTTTTGTAAGGCTTTAATTTTGCCCTTTTTGTCCATAGTTCTGAAATGAAGAGGCAAATAAGCCCCATTCTGCTCATGATTCAGACTTTCTGAGTGGTACAAACAACCAGTACCCAGCAAAAGAAAGGTGTTGTGGTTCAGGAACGGGACAGAAAGGGCTGAGAGATCTGGCTCTGCCACAGAATTCCTATACAATCTTGGGCAAATCACTGAACCTCCTACTGCCTTGGTTTCCAATCTATAAAAGCCAAGCTGTGAGGGTATTTGTGAGACTTAATTCTTTAATATTTTTAAAGCATGTTGAGGGCTTCACATGGAAGCTGCTATAGAAGTGGAAGGTAATCAATTAATTATTATTATTTACAAGTTTAGATAGATTTCACTCTATCCTCCATACACCTGTATGGTCTTAATTTTCCAGCCTTCCAGGGATATGAATTTCATCAGCAGCCATTGACAAGGATACCTTGGAATTTACTATTTTACTGAAATGGAAAATTTTAACAAAGTAAAACTTTAAGTGATGTTTTTTTTCCCATTTCCTCCCTGAGTTCTCACCTCAGAACATAACTAATAACAGTTACAAAGCTGGGATAATTTGCATAAAATTGCTGTCTCAAGTTGCATGCAACAATGGTTTGACAGAAAAGCTGTATAGTAAGTAGTTAGTATTTTACCTGCTTTCTGCTTCACCTATGAATCACCGGAGCAGAAATCTTGAAACTTACACTTGAATACAAAAACAAAATGTGGGGAACCTAAGGAGCCTCCTATTGGAAATAAATGCAGAAGTGTAGGCAACTTTAGCTTGTTTACAAAATGTCATAACTCAAATTGCAAATATTTGCTGATATTACAGAGGAATGTCAGACATACCTCTATTTGAACTTTTTAAAAATTTAACATTTTAACGTTTTTTGAGTTGAAGTAAGATGTGCAAGTATGTGTGTGTGTATTTTTCTCATTAGATGTATAATTATATGGGTTTAAATACAGATAGAGACATATAGATAATTTGGGGGATACACATTTGGTTAACTTGAAAGCGCAGAAGTGTCATTTGTGACTCTATAGTAGGAACTTCAACAGCATTTTCCAAAGTGACTTTTTTCTTCCGCCCCCCCTCCAAAAAATCAAAATGTACTTCATGAAACTATTGTATATGAAGCACTTATTAGCCGTAATTAAATGGACAATATGAATTTACTACGTCTTTAGGACTCTGGCTTGTTCTGGTTTAGAGCAAAATGATTAATGCAAATACATATTACTTGAGATAACCATTTAGCAGCTAATTTAGCCAAATTTATTACAGCAGTTAGAGGTTTTTCATTTTAGCAGACGGAGACAAGGACATGCCAGAAGCAGAAGGTGTGTATGAATGCACACTGCCCTCTAGTGTGCAAAGCTTCCTGGGATTAACCGAAAATACAGACAAGCAGAGAATGCACTGGAGTAATAATATCCAGATGTATATATTCTAGGCATTCTTTAAAATAATGCCAGTGTAAAGTATTTTATTTCCATGAAAGATAAGCATCTCAGTCTTCTTTTTTAGTACAGAAATAATCAGATACAAATCAAAGCAATTTTAACTTGGTAACATTGTGGTTAGAGAATTATTTTAAACTTCTGTATTTTTAAGCTCTCTTTCTGTGGGCATCTGATATCTCGGTTTCATATTACTGATTGTTTTTACTTCTTCTCCATTCCTGGTTATATTTCAGGCCCTGCAGAGAGCTGTCACTCTGCTTGACTCTAACCAAAAGTCAATTCCACACCTCCCTTAGGTCACAGTTTCTTTCGCAATCTGTTGGTAGATTTATTTTGCTCCAGTATTAAGCAAAGTCTCCCAAGACCTTCCCCCTGCTGACCAATGGAGATTTGGTTCATCTGAGAACTGTAAATTCTGTTTGACAAGATCAAAAGAAACAGATATATAAGTTCAGTAGTTGATATCTCCTGCAATAAGGAGAAATGATCAAAGAACAGGGTAGAGTATCTTCCCAAACCTTTCAAATATCCAGACTCTCAAAGAGTTCTACCTGGGAGCAATGAATAAATTATATAAAAAAAAATATTTTTTATTTTTTTATTTTTTACAATTTGTTGTCAAATGCACTGAAAATATCCAGACAGCATTAGGTATTTTGTGGGCCAGAGAGATTTGTAGTCCTTTTCGCTCTTCCTCTGACACTGGAGCTGCCAAAAACTGATTAAAGACTTATTCCAAAAGATAGCCCATGTTTCTCCACTAATACACTAGTAAATAGTTGAACTTATTTGTCATCTTACTGGCATTTGGCATTGAACTTACAAAAGGGGCCAAGTGTGTTCCGTTTCTGTACATTGGGGATTGTAGAGATTAACATTATTTTACTAGGATACTAACACACAATATTTATTGTCCTTTTTGTTTTCTTCCCAGTGCTGAATAAGGGTCAGTGTGTAACTAAATATTACCGCTGGATGCAGAAGAATGGAGGGTACATCTGGATACAGTCCAGTGCTACCATAGCTATCAATGCCAAGAACGCAAATGAGAAGAATATCATCTGGGTCAATTACCTTCTTAGGTATAAGTTTCAGTCACTTCCTTTATTTGAATTTCTGTCTCTGTTACTTGACTCACATTGAAAGATATAGAGTTAAAAACACACAATGGCAACTACAGAAAGTTAATATGAGATGAGCTTTCTCATCTGTTCATGCTCAGAACTAGCTCCTTCTGGTGGAAGTTATTAAGACGTCTGTCATGTCTCAGGTTACTGGGAACTTCTTGAATTATTACGCTATGTTCATATTAAAGTAACCCTCCATCAGTTTTATTTGCAGGCCTCCATTGCCTGGCATTCTACCCAGCACTAGCTGAAACTCCCAAAGACCTGGCCCACCATGCACTGGGCTTGTTATAAAACCTGTGATGGATTTTTAAGCAGTGGTTTCTTTGGTTATTGCAAAATCCTGGTCTGACGTCTGGAGGCGATCTTCCTGGGACATTACAGACATGTCTCTTGGAAAGGTGATCTTCATTCCAATATGCCTTCTTGCGATGACAGGCATTAAGGCAGTACTCACCTTGAAAGAAGGAAGAAAATAAATAAATGCAGAAGAAGCCTGTTAAGTAGAACTGGTTGAAACATTTTTGACACAACTTTTTTATTGTCAAAATATACTATGTTGTCAAAGCCAAAACATTTCAGTTGTACTCATTGATTTTGAGTACATTTTCAACTGAATGGTTTCTAAGGTCCAAGATGGACTCTCTGGTCACAGAGAGAGAAACCCCTAATCGAAAACTTGACCTTTTTCATTCTAAAATAGTTTTGACACAGTTCCATTTTGCAAAAACATTTGGAAGGGGTTTGGGGTTATTTTTTTCATTCTAATGAAAATAAATCTGGAAATCTCAAAAGTTGTAGCAAAACAGAATTGTCATTCTCTGGTCAGCTCTACTTGTAAGTAAGTTACTTGCCGTGGCTTATTATGTTCCCTTTGTTCCAGGAGTGATGTAGGGAAAGTTCAAAGTGATGTTTAAGGGCTAGATTGTGACTTTTATGCCATAGCCAAGGATCATCGTAGAGATTGTGCCTGCCTGAACCACAGTCTCGGATAGTCGAGTAGTCTTGATTCCCTAGGCTGGGAGCCAGGAGCAATCAATTCCTAAGGGAGCGCAGGCCTCTGACATTGTGGAAGCTTTGCATGGCAGTGGAGTGTGGGGGTAAGGGCGGGAGGATTTGGGGCACTTTTCTGCCCTTGTGTGACTGAGTGAGCATGGATCTCTCATAATCTGGCCCCGTTCCCTTACTTTTTTCTTTAAAACGTGATGGATGATTGATGTCTACGAAAGTGAGGAAATAGCCAAGCTTGCAAGAGTGAAGCATAGTGCAGCACTAGTTGCTCCTAAAACTCTGCCAAAGCACCCGAGTCTTGACCTGCAGCACGTGCTTGCCCTTCTGACCCTAAGCTTCTCCTAAACAGAGCTTCAAACTATGCCAGATAGCGTATTGGTTTTCTAATCTCAATAAATATCTTACTAGGATTATAAACCAATGCTTTTTTCGCATTTGCTGGTATCCAGACACTGAATAAATCTGATCCACAACTGTTCCACAAAAATTTGCTGTCTACTAACAGAGTACCGGTCAGAAACTAATTAAGATGAGGGCCTAATTGACCATTACTTAAAGTTTCCTCATAGAACTTGATTTTTCTCCCTCATTCCTATCTGTGTTCTGTTAGAGAAAGATAACTCCTTCATACAATTTGTGTATTTTTAAATAAAGATTACTCCCAGTAATGGGACCCAAACAAGATCCAAGCAATGAATAGTATTTTATTGACAGAGCAAGGCATAAAGAGTTCTGATATTAGCAACAGCAAGAACACTGGTTTATATATATTTTCATGCATGAGAAAGTATGTTCAGATGCCTGTCCGATTTGTGCTCCGAATAGACTAACTCTGTTGCTAGATATTGCTGATGTTCTTGTTCAAGAAAATAGTTGTTTTTGTTTAAGCAACTATTTATTCCTATACAAGATGCAGTCACTCCCCCCCCCCCCCACACACACCATTTATTTTGCTTGAAGGGAGGAAAGTTTTGTGGTGCACTGCTGCATTGTGGCATGGCCATGTACAATAACATCATCACATTGTGATGCAACAGCATAATGTCACTTTTTTGTCCCACAGGACAAATCTGCAAAGGTGACAATCCTAGGTAAGAATGGAGAACACCTGTGAATGTTTCAACATTGAATTTTCACAGTGCACTAGAATAGATTTAATATAGGTATTCTGTAATTGTAATGCTCTGGACACATTTAGTAGCCCTGGACCCTCCCCTTGCTTCTGTCTATACAGAATTGGAGATCTGGTAACCCACTGGGCTGAATATGAATCACACAGGAATGATCAACCACTCAAAAATCCACTAAAGAATATTTTCTTAAACAATCTGTGCTACATTTGTCTATCTAGGTGTCTTCTTCTGGCCTTGCCTTTAATTTTAAAAGGAATCCATTTTAAAAAGGCACAAAACAGAACAAAAATATTTTTTGTAAGACTCTCTCTGATAGTGGGGCTTTTTCCACATTGCAATCATGTTCTTTGCTAACAAGCCACAGGTGAACACCACATGAGCAGATGAAGATATGATTATAATAGGTGTGTTGACAGTTCTGTATCCTTAACATATGCATCCTAACATGCACGTGTGCATCTGTCATATATTTAGGTTGTTAATTTTTTTCCCTAATAGCTTTAGAGCTATCTGAGCAGTGACCAGTTTCTCTGGTCCTTAATTGAGCAATATTCTCAGCAATTTCAAAGTGAGATTTACTAGCATAAGGTCTGGAGAATATAGCCCTTAGGAAAACAACTATTCAAAAGCTATGACAAGGATTGCATAGTGTAATGTCACCTGAATAAATGTGGTGAGCATCATAGGTAGTGTAGAAACAAGTTTTAAAGGATATCAACTCTCTCTCTCTCTCTCTCCCCCCATCCCTATTATCATTGTAATGGGAAAGAATTCTAGATATTAGATTGTGGTATTGATTACACAAGCCACACTTGCTTTTAGATATCAGACAGTCAGGGCTACCTAATTAGCTATGAGTATAACTCAGATATTTGGCGGACATCAGGCATTTTACTACCATTTTAGTATTAAAAGAAACTTTCAAAAAATTCTGCTGTGATGAACTGAGGAAAAACATGTATGTTTTCATGTTTGCTCTTCTCTTCTCTCTATTTACATTCTTTGCTCTTGAGATTTGATAAAGGAAAGAGGGAAAACTATCAAACGGCAAATCATCCATTTGTGTTTATGTTTGCTCTCTGTTCTTTAGTAACCCAGAGTACAAGGATACGCCGATGGATATTGCACAACTTCCTCATCTGCCAGAGAAAACCTCAGAATCCTCAGAGACCTCTGATTCTGAATCAGACTCAAAGGACAACTCAGGTAATATAAACAATCCTGCTTTCCTACTACTTTACTTTTTTATTTTATATTTTTGTATCTTCAGAGCCAAGTCAGTGATTGTATTTCCAGATTATCACTAAATCTTACATTTTTCATGGATGGTTCAGCTTTAGAAAAAATACCTTAAAACCTCAAAATCCTGTTTTTAAAAGATATCAAAATCTTTTAGTGACCCAGAATGATCTGCTATTTACTCAGTGCATGCGTGCCTGGTTGAATTACACTTATTATCTAAATATTTGAATTCCCAGCTGAGTTTGTGAGCAAGCATTATGCCTTGTGCAAAGGGCTTAGATTGTAACTACTGAATATGATTCCAGTTCTTATCTGTCAAGCGTAGTCAGGTGTTTCTAACATAAATGTACACTGTCAAAGTTTATCACCCCCTTTGCTGTATAAATAGGCTTCTTGAGTTGTTTCACTAGGGGGCAGTAAAGATTGCAAAATTTGTGTGTTTTCTTAAATTAAAAGCATTACATTGTATTAGAACTGCACAGGTTCAAAGCACCTGTTTGTAAGTTTTATTTTTCTTTGGGGATTTTTTGTTTGTTTTAATACTAGAGAGTATGGTTCAATTAATTCTATAAATAAAAAATCCTAAAGAATGGCAATGTGTTCAGCCTGTTAATTTATTCCCCAGTAGATTTATACGTAATTACATATGTAGGTGTACAGATTGGCTTGTTTCTTTGTAAGGGATTGTCTTTAGTCCAAGAAATGATTCTGTAGGCCTGATTCTTCTCTCATGTCTGTATAAATCAGGAACAAATACACTGAAGTCATTGGTTACACACTGTTGTAAATCAGGTATAAGTGAGAAGAGAATCACGACCTATATGTTTTATTTTTTAACTAAGCAGCCATTTGTTCTCTCATCTTTTGCACTTATTCCTCCTTTCTCTTTTGACAGTTCTGTTTGACAGTTAGAGTCAGATGTTAGGCAAACATACAAGCTTTATGTCCATGTGATTTGAGATCTCATCGGCCATTCAGAATGCTTTTTATCCCTACAGCTGTGGAGAAAAGTGTGCGTTTACCATGTGCACTCAGAGTTTCTATAGTTGAGAAGTGTATGTATGTTCATGACTGCTGAGGCTGGCACAGAGTAAGAGAGCATTCTTCAGTGATGCACAGATGCATGCATCTTAGAAACCGGGACAAAACTTTTAACAGTTTTGGGTTCTTTTGTGTTCACTTAATGTGACTTAAACAAAAATACAGAAAGGCCTAGGTTCATAAGACCTTCTTGGCTGAAACCAGTAAGTTCAGTCCAAGCGTTTTTAAATCTGCAGACAAACTTTGTGCCATTTGGTTTTATCTTAGGTTGAAGTCACTCTACCAGATGGGAACAGTAGTTTAAAAGGAAAAAACTTTTCTTTTTAAATTTTTTTTTGTAAGAGATTTGGCTTTAAGTAGAAATAAAAGCTGTTTTTTCATAACAGAAGGTTTTAGTATCTTATTAATTTAAAAAAAACCACTCTAAATGAATTAAATGTACAGAGCCTGAAGCTTTGAACAGCTAACATCCCCATCAAGCCCAGCTGTTCAGCCGCTTCTGGCAAACTGTTTGGAATTGCCATGGCTCCAGGAGAACCCAATCTTTACAGAAAAACTGGCCCTTTTTTCCCCTGCTCAGAGCAGAGAATTTAAAATGGTAATTCTTGGCTCTGATGAGGGAAAATAAAAACGTCTTTTATTTCCAAAGAAAAGAATTCTGACTGTTCTGCACAGACCGGGTTCTCCTCAAGCCATTCGTGGCCCTTTCAAACAGTGTGTGATAACAGTCCGTTTTCTGAAAGCTGATCTTGTCTGCCTGAGTCCAATGGACTCGAGTGTTTGTCTTATTCAGTTAAAAATGAGGTAAATATAAAATAAAGTTAAAAGAAATAGCAGGAGGACAGGACCAGGTCCTGAGCTGATGGAAATGGATGCAGCTCCATTTGTTGCACTGGAGTTATTTTTTTCTGTTTTATTTTTTTACCTTCCAAGGGAATATTGGCACACAGCAGGGCAATGTAACTACATTGTTTTAACTGATGTATTCATTCAGATTTATAAACAGAGGACCTGATTCTCCACTCACACTGGAGTAACTCAAGAGTAACTCCATTGAAATCCACATGACGCCAGTGTAGAACACGAGTAAGTGAGAGGAGAATCAGGGGCGTGGATTATCACTTCATCGTGCTACTGCGTCATTCCTACTCCCATTATAAGAACATGTATGCTAAACAGAAATCTCGAGAGTGCATCACCAGAGCTGAATCGTTCATCTCCCTTCAGTGAACACAACTGGAATCCAGTTGCAGTCAGTTATCAGAATTGTCCTCATTAAAGAGAATGTACCAAAGGATCCCATTTGAAACAGGTGCCCTCACACTTGTTACAGAAACTGCAGTCCAGTGACAAAGCCACCAGACCTTTGCCCATTGCCACTGACAGTCCTGAATCCGGGGGATTAATGATAATCAAATCACTTCAAGCTTGATGCTGCTAGAACAGAGGATGTAGAGCTCAGAAAAACCCACCTCAGTTGAGCCTCAGAGGAATGCTTTTACCAGAAACTTTACAGGCAATAACATCTCATTTTAGGTAGACAAGTGGAGTTCTAATCTGATGTTCCTATTGCTAATGGTGTTTTTCACTTTTCTTTCCTTCCAGAGGACAATGAGAACTCAAAGTCAGATGACAAAGGAAACCAATCAGAAAACAGCGAAGACCCCGAATCTGATAGGAAGAAGTCTGGGAATCAGTCAGATAACGAAATGAACTGTAATGATGATGGGAACAGCTCCAGCAACCAGGACAGCAGGGACAGTGATGACAGCTTTGAAAATTCTGACTTTGAGAATCAAAAGGCCCCTGAGGACAGTTTTGGTACTCTTGGTTCTATGCAGATCAAGGTGGAGCGCTATGTGGAGAGTGAATCGGACTTGCGGTTGCAGAACTGTGAATCGTTGACGTCAGACAGCGCCAAGGACTCAGATAGTGGAGGGGAAGTAAATGCACAGTCTTCCAGCAAACATCAAAAGAGGAAGAAGAGGAGGAAAAAGCAGAAAGGAGGCAGCATGACCCGCAGAAGGCTATCAAGCACTTCAAGCCCAAATGGACTTGACTCAGCTTTGGTGGACCAGCCCCAGCTGCTCTCGTCACCAAACAGTGCCTCAGTGCTCAAAATTAAAACAGAGATCTCAGAACCTATCAATTTTGATAATGATAGCAGTATTTGGAATTACCCACCTAACAGGGAAATCTCAAGGAATGAATCGCCCTACAGTATGACCAAGCCCCCAAGCTCAGAGCACTTCCCCTCCCCACAAGCCAGCAGTAGTTTACATGTCTCCATTCCAGACTCCGTTCTCACCCCACCAGGGTCTGAAAATACTGCCAGCCGCAAAACTCAGTTCAGCACCTCATCCAGCTCGGCCTTGGCTCCTGTATCCTCTGACCCTTTGTCACCCCCGCTTTCAGCATCTCCACGGGACAAACATCCAGGAGGTCCCAGCACTTCCAACTCTTTGTTGTACACTGGGGATCTGGAAGCCCTTCAGAGGTTGCAAGCAGGCAATGTGGTGCTTCCTTTGGTTCACAGGGTAACTGGAACCCTTGCTGCCACCAGCACTGCTGCTCAGAGGGTCTACACCACTGGCACTATTCGGTATGCTCCAGCTGAAGTTACTTTAGCCATGCAGGGCAACCTCCTCCCTAATACCCACGCTGTTAACTTTGTTGACGTTAACAGCCCCAGCTTTGGGCTGGATCCTAAAACGCCGATGGAAATGCTCTACCACCACGTTCACCGACTCAATATGTCGGGACCATTTGGAAGTGCTGTGAGCGGGGCCAGTCTGACCCAAATGCCTGCAGGGAACGTGTTCACAACTGCCGAAGGACTTTTTTCCACTCTTCCATTTCCTGTGTACAGCAATGGCATTCACACTACACAGACTCTGGAACGGAAAGAGGATTGAAATATGACCACATACTGTGTTCAGTGTTATACTCTGAGGCATAGACTATGTTTTAATTTAGACCTTTAATTCTAGCACTTTGAATTTGAGCAGGTCAGCTTATTCTCTCGATATGATGGTCCCCCTTTCATTCCCTTTCTCTTTAACTTGACTTATTCTTTAATGTAAAGATATTCTTTTATTTTTGCCTTCAGAGAGTTGAAGTACCAGTTGCCTGCCATTTTGTCTTCTTCTAAGATGTGTGTTTTTTCCTTTGCATCTTTAATAAGATGCCTTTAATATGTGTATGCCTCTGCCATAGAATTCTCAGTGTTGTGGTAAAGAGATTTTAAAGTGACAACCATTGGTTTTACTTCATAATGATCTTGATATGATCAAGATTAAAAGAGACAAGCATAAACAATGTGCCCTGTTTGACTAAGTCAAATGAAAAGGGGTTTTTGTTCCTAATTCCTTTAAAAATAGGGGATAGTATTTTAGAATTTTATGCAGAGTTTAATTCTCTTTTTATGGTTAAGATTTTCTTACTTGCACATAAAATAATTTGGGTTCTTAAAAAGTTAATTTCTGGCCTGTGACTAGAATGTTAAAAAGTCGGACTAAATGTTAATTACTGAAACTTTAACTTAATTTCTAAAACCATGGTGCTATCATTTATTAATCTGTAATGTCTTCATACAATATGCAGCTTGTGGGCTGGGGTTTTTGAAAGGAATGTGTTCTGTACTGGTCTATAGTTGGGTGCTGCAGTCTCCTTGGTTAGTTAAGACAAAAGCCCTCATTAACATTTGCTGCAGGACTTAAAAATTTTTACCTCCAAACTAACAAACATAGCCTCACATTAAATTTAAATGGGTCAGGAAGCCTTTTTGAGAAAGTGCTTTAAAAAAACTCAATTAAATTGACTTGAGGAGCAGTTTTTTAGGTGGATATTTTTTCTCTCTGTTTTTTTCTCAGTCTAACTGAGGCTAATTTTACAACTTCAAATAACACTTCGGAATAAAAAGAAGGAAAATATTTAACATGTTTTTATTTTTTCATTTAAAGTTATAGAGGGAAGGTTGACTTTTTTTGTTGTTGTTTGATTTGTTTTTGTTTTTTCTTATTTCTAGCATTGAAACCAATATGTTTTAAAACTAAAGAATGGGTTAATAAGCTTGAAATAGATAACTACAACTGAAAACTGCACATTAAGTAAAAAAAAAAAAGAAATCTCCTATTTTGTCTTTGTTGCCAGAAATCACAGTGTAGTGTCGAACACTCCAAATGACTGTCAAGTATAAATTCTTCTTCCACTCCATCTTTGGCAGCTGTTTGTTAAGGCATCTAATAACAGATGTGAGAACTGTAATGTGTACAATGTGTAAGTGTCCTTGGCTGTCAGTCCCATTGCAGTTTCAATGTGTGTTACTATATGCAGTATATACTAAGCTAATGTAGTTGTTTTGTCCTTTGTCTTCTCTGTGCTTTATCTCTAGTCCGGAGTGGTAAAGTCCCATTCCTGCAGTCCTAGTGAACCAGTGATTCTTGGGGGTTAGTGGTTTTTGTGTGGTGGCCTTCCTCTGTAATGTCACCTTATGCTGCTTCCACTGTCTGTATACCTTTTAATTTCTGCTGTTGCTTTGCTGTTGTGTATTCTCAAACCTTTCTCTCTCTCTCTCTCTCTCTGTTCCCTCCCTACATTCTCTCTTCCTCCCTCTCTCCCTTTTTCTCTCTTTTTCACTCTCAGAGATAAAAGACTCTTAACTAGCTCAAGGTTATTGGAGCCATTTTTCCCACAGAGGAATTCTGGGTATGACTTACTCTTCCAGTGTGCCACACAATGCACTGAAGAGTAGTGCTCAGATATATTAAACAAATTGATGCCATATAGCCTCAGTTGTTAACATTCCCAGAGTCCCTTGTGCTCTACCTGTAAGCAGAGGGTGCATTTCTTTGGTTTTCTCCCAGGCGTGCTGATGGAGTAATATATAGAGCAATTACCAGTGAGATAGAAAATTTTTTGAAAGGTCAACCAACATTGTTAAAAAGGGAAACTGAGTTTAGGATTGTCATATATATTTGCTTATGTGTACAATGCTAATATATTCACTCAGCTGTCCTTTGAATTTTTGATCACTCACTGTGTTGAGTCAATTCCTGCTTTGAATCTGAGGAGTAGGTCCAAACCCACAGTGGAACAATAGTGAAAAGGAATTGGATGCCACAAATTTTAATAATGAGCTTTTAAAGGTTATATTTGAAGGATTTAAGTAGGTCTAAGAAGCCAAGAAAGCTGATTGGGAAATTTAAAGTTTAATTTTGGAAGCTCTACTCTAGCTATTGAACAATCAAAGGAGTGCACCTATCGGCTACAAAGAACAGCTAGACAGCTGTTGTTGTTTTATTTTATTTTTATAAATGTTTCTGTGTTGTGTCAGAATGATTTCTGGTGATTTAAACTAACAGATAATCACAGCTGCTGTCTAAATCCATAGTGTTTAAAATTACAAAATGAAAAAAAACTTCATTACCTGTGAAGACTGTGTCTGTGTTTTTAACTATTTCTTGTACAAATATATGAAATCTTTTATGAGGAGACTGGTGCCAAGTAGCTGAATAATGGGGAAAGGGATTCTGTTCGTATAAATCTTAGCAGTGTTACCAACTCTACAATACAAAAAAAAATTAAAATGTTAAAAAGTGACAGCTATGGTACATTTATTTTGTGTTAAGCTAACTGAATCTAACTTCTTGAGTGCCTGGCTTATTTGAAACATTTTTTCATTGATCATTGATAATGCTGCAAATCAGAAATGTACATACTTCATTTACAACAGGGTTCTTTTTATACTTTTGTAGATTCTCATACATGTCATACATGGTTGTCTTTATGTAACTTAATTTTTTTCATCCCGCAGGTGCCATTTTCATAATAAACTTCTCTTGGATTTGTTACTATCTGGCATCATTTCTTTTACATATAACCATCCTGACTAATGAATGCTGGTAGTATTTGTTTGAGCAGGTACCTTTTTAATTGTTTTGTTTAAAAAAAAAAAGGAAAAAAAAAAAGAGGGCACGGCTAGATTTTATTATCGCTTGTGAACTGAAGAAAAGAAGCTGTCGAGATGCAGGTTAAAAATGCTAATCCAAATACTACACCAATTTGCCACCATCCTAAATTCTCAGCTACCCCAATTCATTGTCATACTGAGCATTGTTATGCACATTATCAAAGCTGAATAATGGACTTGTAACATTAACCACTACAGAAGGTGTGCATTTTTTCTTGATTCATGCACACTGGAAGAGGGCAGCTTACATACATTAATCACTTAAAATATACTTTATATTTTCATTTATGATACTCTACAATGTTATAACCAAACTTTTCAGTCACCTTCGTTCTATGTAGGCTGTTGATGTTTCTGAATATGTACTTTCTTCCTCCAGATTGGCAAAATGTAAGTTGTTGGTATTTTATGTGTTTATTGGCCAAACGGTCTGCCTTACAAACTAAGGGCAGAAGAGTTTGCCAATGCAAAAAGAAAAAAACACAAGGCTCTAGACCTTGTCTTCATGACTGAAGTACAAAAATCAAATTGGACTCCAGTTTTGATTACACCAGAAATCCATACACAGTGGTTGATCTTAAAAAGTAACCAATTATCAAGAAATACCTCTGCACAGCATCTGAAAAACTCTGCTTATTTCCTGTTACCTACATATAGGGGGAAATTGTGTTATCTCAGATGCCAGTGTGGCAACTGTTCGTAAGCATTGACTCTGTAATGGCGACTTGTATATGAGGTGTAGAGACTTGCATAGAGTGGGTTGAAAGAAGAAGCAGACAGAATGGAACAGCTCTTATTTTCACCCTTCACCCCTCCTAATGTGAAATTCTATGAATTGGGCAATTTCAGTGATTGGATTTCTTTATGGTGCCTTCCTGAGCTGTGACCAAGGCTGGCTCCAGCTTTTTTGCTGCCCCAAGCGGCGAAGCGGAAAAAAAAAAAGATAAAGCCGATCGGCGGCACTTCGGTGACAGCTCAGTCGCGCCGCTTCATTCTTCTGCGGCACTTCGGTGGCGGGTCCTTCGTTCCCTCTCTTCCTCTTCAGCGGCACTTTGGCGGCAGCTCAAAGAGGAAGAGAGGGCCTGAGAGACCCGCCGCCGAAGACCCGGACGTGCCGCCCCTTTCCATTGGCCGCCCCAAGCACCTGCTTCCTTCGCTGGTGCCTGGAGCCGCCCCTGGCTGTGACAAACTTTACATACATTGTGCTGATTCCACTCATTCAGGGGGGAAAAACTGTGATTCATTTTGCTATAGCTGATTCTGTGATCTCTGCTCAGATAAAAGAGCACATTTGAGAGTACACAATGCAGTGGGGGAGGGAGGATCGTTATGATATCCATACATGAGTGTAGGCCACACTCTAGATTGTTGGGTGCCTGAATCTTTCTTCCCTTTTGGGTTCCACCTAACAAAGTTAAATATTTGACACATCATTCTAATAAATAGCACTGGGCCAGATTCAGAATACCTTACTCGCCCTGAATAATACATTACTCCACAGATAGTCACATTATTTTCAGTGCAACTACTTCCAGAGTAAGATACCATTCAATGAAAGTAAGTGTGTGAATCTGATCATTAGATTTATATATTTAAAAAAAAATTCTATGCACCGTTATAGTTCAGTGGTCCTGATGATTTAACAGCATAAGGTCTGGGTCCCTGAATTTCCAAGCAATTCAGGACTCTTGCTTCCCAGGCTACCAGAGATTGAGTTTGATATGTCTCCAGTTCGCAGGAGGTAGAAAGGAGCAGAGGTCAGCAGGCTGCTTTCAGCTCTGCTCTCACATTCCAGTTGGCATTGCTTCTTGTTTATGAGGTAACTAGGGGCAAAGAAGCCAAAAGAGAGAGAGAGGGAATTTAAATCGAGCTAGAAAGAATGCCTAGACTAAAGGGGAAATGGAAGAATAACAGATCCATTCCAAATTAGTTTTAACCAATATTAACTAAAGCCACTAATCCTGAGAGGTTTTGTGAACTACAAAAATACCCAATGTTATTGTCTAAGCGTTGGCTGAGAGACACAATAACAGTCAAAGTGAACAAAGTAATGGTGAGATGCTAGTGTATTATGTGAAAGAAAATGGTGGCAAGCCAGACTTAAATAAGAATATTCTTTCACTGATATACACTGGAGTATGGATTTTATGAATTGTTACTTACAACATTATGAACTTAAAGAAATGAAAACCAACTGTTTGAAATGTTGGCTTTGATTTTTAAACTTTTCAGACAATAAAGTATTTTTTAGAAAGAAACTTGGACAAATCATCCCTCCTGTCCTCCGTGCCCCCCTCACCCCCCCCCCACCCCAAGCAAGAATTTGCCCCTAAATAATTGATTTCTGGAAAGCAAAAGCACAGCATATGGAAGGAAATCTTAATTCTCAGTGCACTGTTCAGGCATGGCAGTAGTTTACAATCTCCTAAGACCCAGATAAATTGGTTGCAAGGGCAGATAGGGCTGTATTGAAGCACAGTAACTCTGAAAAATTAAACTAGAGGAAAATCTTTAGGACGATTTAAATACCACTTTCAACAGAACACATTGCTATTATTGCAAGGTGGTCATGTCAATGCTATGACTGTGATGCGCTACAGCTGACAGCTAACTTAACAATACTGCTCCCTAGAAGTTGCATTAGCTATATTATGTCACTGCTTTTAGATCAATTTGCATAGTGTTTTCCTTAACACTGATTTTTTTTTTTTTAATTTGGGTGCCGGGGCAAGGATTGGTTGTCAGCTATCCTAATCTAATTAACTGTCACCCAACAGAAAGCTTCCTGTTTGCACAGGAAAAGTATGAACAAATGAGATGTCAAAGGAAACACAAATTTTCAGGTAAGATCTGAAGCTTTTACAAGACAAGTGCCCACATTTGGAAAATTTTGTCGGATACATGATATTCTCAACGCCAACATAGGGAAGGGGGGAAGAGGGTGTGTGGTAAGGGTGAGAAGTGAGGTTCACTACACGTGCCTATACCCCACTCCCAATTTGAGCACTGTGTATAAAGTGTAATGTATGAGTACAGATATTGTACTGTATTTGAAAACTCTTCCAGTTGTTCCTATGACAGCTTCAAAGTTACCAAATGTTAATTCAGATCCAATTTCCATTAAACATGGCTAATAACATGCAACATATTGTTTAACCCAAGAGGAACTTTCTGACACTTTCTGAAAATCAGAGTGGTTTTTTTCTCCAAATTAATTTTATTCAGATCCCCAAAGGTCAGCCTAGGAGATGGGGGAGGATGGATGAAAAATTTTAATTTGAATAGACAAAGTGAAGTGGTTTGTAAAACTAAAACCCAAGGTAGTTCAGACCCAGGTACCATGTCACACACTTCACCAAATTTCTGCGGGGAAGGAAGGTTGAATAAATTATTCTGATTTTTGGCCTACTCTGGTAGTAATACTGGAAGAGTTAATGACTCAGGAATTTGGTTTTGAGCCATACAAAACGAGGTGAGTGGTTACAGTTTTGCCTACATTGGTAGAGGGTAAAAGTCATTTCCATGTAACAGCCATTTAGTGGCCCACATGAAATGAGTTAATTGTTTCAGCCCATTTCCTAGAAGACATGAGACCTTCTCACAAAAAACAGGATAACACTCAGTATCTTTAACAGGCTGAGAATGGAATGGACTGACCATTAGGTCAGGGTACAAGCATATTTTCAAGTCTGTGTTGGGACGTTTGCACTGCTCTGTATATAGAAGACTTTGTCTAATTTCCTTTCACAAGCACTATACACAAGGAAAGTATTAACATTACCTTTCCTATAATAAGTTTTCTCGAGGAAAAATACTCCTATCTTGTTTTTAGTTAAAAAAAAAAAAGAGTCTAATATTTATTTGCAAAAGGGCTGGAAGCGGTTTTTCCCTTGTTCTAAAGGTGTTCATAGATTTATAGAGGAAATGACATGAACAGGATGTATTAACAATGTGACCCCAGTAGAAGGAGCATTCCCTTGGTGGATTATTGATTTAAGAGTTTGTGTGTGTTCTCTGAATAATCACAATGGGTCAAATCTTAGTCCTGTTGAAATCAATGAGAGCTTGACAATTGACTTTAATGGGTCCACAGATTTGGTCCAAAGTTTGAAGACTATATTCATAAGGAAACAACACAAGGATAATTTCTAGGTATCAGGACGCAAATAATAAATGATTCCTTAAGTATACTTGCTGTATAGTCTGTGAATCAAATCCTCTTTACCCTACTGATCACTCTGCTCCGTGGTCTAACCAGCCACACATTGACTGAGCATCCCTGTTTATTTAATTGAAAAAGGAGCATTGACAAAAGCGTGTTCCACCATTAGTGAGGAATTACACTTTGCTAGGGTTATAAGGACTCAAGCTATTGTTCTAACCAGTGAGTGGGTATGACACAGAAGCATAGTTAGAAGCAGGGAAGCCAACGCTTTTTGGTTTTGCTGTGTAGATATATCCTTTCTCCCCTTTCTGTGGTTTGGGGAGTGTAGCTGCCCTATGGATTCTCCCCCCGCTCTTTGGTTGGTAAGGTGAGTACTTACCAAGAAGTCAGAGGAATCTGAAGAGGGAACAGTGGTAGATACTGGTGCTTGGCTGAGGAGTTTCTTGGTCTACAAGCTCTCTTACCATTAGGTGAAGCAGCTGCAACATCCAATGGTAGAAGAATAGCTGTCTCCTTTCTATCTGCCTCGTCTACACAAAGATCTGTTCCCTCACCAACTCCTCCTTCCCCTCAGTGCCAGAGGGATAAGGAAACAGAAGAGGTGCCTCCTACACCACCTTAGCCTGAACCCCAGTGGGAAAAGACCTAAGGGGTAACAAAATGGACCTGTGAGCATCTTATCCCCTCCTGATGCTTCATATTGGGGAGTGAATTTAAAGGGCAAATGAAGGATCAGATGGGAGCGAATGAGGAAGGTGGGAAGAGGACAAAAGAGGAAAGGGAGAGTATAGAGGAAGGAGGAGAATGGAGAGATGGGAGAACAGAGGGGAGTGTTAGATGGCAAAAGAGGGGAAATGCAGGGAAAACCTGAAGTCAGTAGGACTACTCATATAGTGCTCATCACCATGAATAAGAGTTGCATAATCAGGGCCTTATTTTCTTGCTTCTTGCTCCCTAGTAAGACAAGAGAGCTCTAAATTCAACTAAACATAGCCCAGTAAGGCTCAGGATCCATCAGACCTTGATGCAGTACTGAGAGCTAAATTTTTGGTTTTAGATACTTTGTTTTAGAAAATCTTAGACTATGAAGTTCACCTCCTAACAAATCAGGGTCAAAAGTTTAAAGTCTGAATTTTGCAGGCCATGCAATATCACACACCTCTCATCCATTGTATACATCAGACCAATGCTAAGGAGCGGGGTACTCTGCCAGATTTCATAGTTACAGCCCTTCCACCCTGTTATGCTATGTACATGAGAAAACCTGGTACACTGTAGGCTGTCCAATTTCTGATTTGTTTCCATTCATGATTGTAAACACGTGGGACCCTTTCCCCTCCTTGTTACCCTCCTGTACCTTTACTGAATTTCTACTCTCCTTCCTCTAACAAAATGCCCACAGATGGGGTATTCGTCTTTTGTGTTCTGTTTTGATTTTGTCCCCTGTCACTGTAGTAATACATTCTCCCACTCTTCTATGGACTGTCCTAGCTGCAACAAGGTCTGGAGCTTCATAATTTGAGATATCTGACCACTCTCCACTCTAGATCTTTTTCCTGACTGGCATCTCTTCAAATTTTTGACCTGTCATAGCATAATTCATTTTAATCCATTTTTACCAATTCTCTCCTCTTTACTTTATATCTGTCCATATTAAATTGCATAAGTTACTTGTAAACCTCATGCCTCCATTTTCCCCCTGGCCTCTTTGGAGCCAAGTATTCTTTTAATATTGCCAGTTTCATGATACTGTATCTGCAAATGTGTACCCCTGAGTGCATATTACTTCCTCCTATGTGATCTATAACCATTATTACCACTCCCTGGCCTCTGTTACCAAGCCAATTTTATATCCAATTGAGTATTTCACCATCAGTACCGTACTTGCTAACCTGATAAATTAATCTGTTATGTGGTACTGTAGTGAGAGCCTTTTCAAGTCCAAGTAAATTATGTCTACTTCTTCACCCCTGTCCAGTCTCATTGTCACTTCCTCAAAGCAATGAATCAAGTTTGTTAAGCATGACCTCCCTATTGTAGATCCATCCTGACTATCTCTAACCAATCTATATTAAATCAAGACACAGAAAGACTCTCAAAGGGGGCCTGCTACATAAATATATCCTGAGGGTGCTTCATGTGGAGATGAGCCATGGGAATCACGCACACAGCTGAAGCTAACAGCACTTGTTCTGATAGCTCGCTGATAACTTGCTCGCTGTTATATCCCCTCACTGAGATGGCAGCCTGAGCTCTTTTGGAGAAAAAGAAATCTTTTCTCTGTATTTCTCTAGTATACTCCCTATTAGGGTAGCAAATATGATAGTTGAGAATGAGTATGGAACCAAGCTATACTTTATTAATTTATGATAAAGCCATTAAAAATACCAACGAACATGAATTGATACAAATCCCTTAGTCTCTCATACCTTCTTTACCTTTTACTATTGAATCCTGTGGATGAGAATGCTCATGCACTTCTGAATGGTAAAAGTGCCATGATATAGGTTACACACTTCATGAAATAGTATGATAGATTAAACATTTTTCCCAATTGCCAAAATCCATCCACTGTGAAAAATCATTCCTAGTACCTATCTACCTGTATCAGCTTTGGAAAATCCTACTCCAACCACTCTTTCAGGGAAAATCATTTTTTTTGAAAGGCAAATAAAATAGCATTATTTTTTCATTACCATCAATCATCATGGTACAGGGCTGGTGACCAGATCATAGCTTACTACAAAACCAAGAAGGAACATAGACCATGTCATCAATAATGTTACCTCTTTCTCCCCCCGCTCCCAGAGCTTGAGTCTATAATAATTGCTTGCTTTCTCTTGTGTATTATTGTTTACAGATGCTAATTCTGGGGGAAGGCCCTCTTGAAACATGTGACTTACTTTTGGGACTAAAAGCAATCAGGTTTGGGCTTACTCTGATTTCTTTTGGCAACGAGTTCTCTAGCCTGGGCCCCCACCTAGTGGGTGACAGTCTACACTTGGGTCATTCCAGCTTCATTGCCTTTGCTGCCTCTAGCTAGTTGTCTTGAAGGGTTGTGCAGGATGAGGTGATCTCCAAGGTAGCGAAGTCCCAATTCATTAGAGCTTTAGAGACTAAAATCAAGACTTTTAATTCTGTTCTGAAATGCATAGGGAGTCAGTGATGTTTGTAGTGTGTGATATGTTAGAATCTGGAGAAGTGCACTACTGTCTGCAGTAATAACTTACCTTTCCCAGCCCTGAAGAGCCTGTGTCGTTTGAAAGCTTATCGCTCTCACTCATAGAAGTCGGTCCAATAAAAGATATTACCTCACCCATCTTGTCTCTCTCATTCAGTCTCTATGGCAGTTTCATTCACCCTCAGTTGGAATAGTCTCAGCAGGAGATGATGACAGTGTGGCTCACAGTATCTAGAGCCTCTCCTGAGATGGAGGGGGCATAGTTTTCTGGCCCGCCAAAGATGGAAGAAACCATTCCTTGCTGCTGTGACTAGTCATGAGGCTTTGTGCCACCTTGGTGATCTGTTTTAGGCTCTCAGTCATTAGTGAAGTAAGAGTATCGACACATTCCTCCAAGTGCTTTCCCCATCCCTGAGATCATTTCTGTTTTTCCTGAGCTAAGTCTGAGCCAATAGCTCTGTATCCATCTATTTCTTTCTTTCATGCATTGGGACATCTTAGTGATGGCAAAGGATATCAGTTGAGTAGACATACAGTTGTGTGTCATCTGCATACTGATAACTTCTAAGTAGACCTATGTGAATTATTGATATGGCTTTTGGTTTGGTTTGGTTTGGTTTGGGTCACCCCAAAATGACACAGCTGAAAAAATTCTCTGTCAGGTCAAGCAAAATGTTTTGTTCGGTTTTTAAGATTTTTAAACCATTATAGGATTTTTAAATAAAATGTAAAATTCCTAAATGAAACATTTTTTGTGAAATGAAAAGTCAAAACATTTGTAATTTCTGACTTTTTTAAATAAAAATTGATCAAATCATTTTGCCAAAAATCGACCCCAAATTTGCAAATTGTTCCAGTCCACCCAAATCTGCATTTTTTTGCACAAAAAAATTTGCCCAGCTCTACTTATGAGTCTGCAACACGTCATGCAAATATTAAAGCGACTAGGAGAGTACTGAACCTTTTGGGACTCTGTAAGTCATAGTCTTCAGCGAACAGGAGTAGGTGCCATCATGACTTTCTGACAGGATTGAGTGGATCCAGCAGAGTACTGCCTCATTTGCTCCAGCAAGCTCTCATGTGCGTGTCATTATTTTGCTATCAGCATTATATGATTAACAATATCGAAAGACTGCCTCGTGGTTTGCTTCCTGTAATGGCAGCACAGAAAATGGTCATTCATTGGCACCAACTGGGCTATTTCCATGCTTTGTCTGGTCAGGATATTGACAGAATGTAGATACCACCAGAAATTTGGTTGTAACTATTTTCTCAACAACCTTGGGGGCGAAAAGGGCAGTCGGAAACTAGGGAGTAATAGGTATTAAGTGTAGGTTTCTTCAGGAATTACAAGACTCTGGCATTAAGATGTCAGGTAGGTTGCTTTCTCTACAAGTTTGCCTGGAATCCTAGGTAATTACTTGTGCAGGTGGCCTGACCTAAAGCCTGACCTAAAGCAGCTACGCTGCTACCAATACCTGAGCTAGCTAGATTAAAGCTAGCTTGGGTAGGTCTACATGATCTGCAGTCACGCCCCACGATGGTAGTATAGCAATACCTACTCTTAAAAATTAGCAATTTAGTTCAAGTCTGTATTTGCTGAGTTTCAACTTTGAGCCATTAGATTTTATTATACCTCTGTCTGCTAGATTGAAGAGCCCTCCATTATCAAATTGCTGTGCCCCATGTAGGTGCTTATAGATTGTCATCAAATCATCCCTTAATCATCTCTTTGTTAAGTTAATTATTTTGCGTTCCTTGTGTCTTTCATTATAAGGCATGTTTTCCAATCATTCCCATGCTCTTTTCTAAACTTTCTTCAATTGTACATACTGGAATGGGACAGAGTATTCCAGAATTGGTTGCACAAGCGGCTAATACAGAGGTAATATAATCTCTCTACTCCTCCTTGAAAATCCCCTATTTATACATCCAAGGAGCACATTAGCCCTTTTGGCCATAGCTTCGCACCGGGAGCTCATATTCAGTTGATCCTTAAATCTTTTTCAGAGTGTCTGCTTCCCAGGAGAGAGTCCCCCATCCTGTAAGTATAGCCTGCATTCTTTGTTCCTAGATGTCTGACTTTACATTTGGCTATATTGAAACATTGTTTGCACCCAGCGTACCAACTGATCCAGGTTGCTCTCTATCAGTGACCAATCCCTTTCATTATTTACCATTCCCCAATCTTTATGTCATCTGCAAACCTTATCAGTGATGATCTTATATTTTCTTCCAGGTCATTGAGATATATATTAAATAACTGCAAGATTCTCTCTGGTTTTGGTGCTTTTGGGTGCAAAGTTGGCTGAGAGCTTTTCACAAAGACCTGGATTTGCATAGGAGATGTGCAGACATTAAAAATCAGTTAAATAGTTTGCCTTATGGAACTGTTCTGCTGGCTGTGATATGGCTAATTCAATTGTGTCAGAGAGGAAGCCTTCTTTTATGTCTACAGGTGGACTTTGTGTTGAGTTGTGGTTGAGCAAGTCTTTCTCTGTTGACCTCCTTGCTTCATTTGGTATAGCTCTTTGGAGGACAATGGTGTCCTGCACAAGCACTGTGAGAGAAGAGGCATTGGTTTGGGGCTGTCTCTGCAATGGTTTCAATCAACAGTTGGTTGTAATATTTTACTAGTTTCTCAACATCTATGATTAGATGTTTCCCCCTTTACTTTTGTATGCATAATTTAGGTCTCTTTAGTTTAAGTGGGAAATAATTTTTCCTATAGCCTATCTAGAGTTTCTTTGACAGCAATACTCATTGAGTGCTCTGAGATCTAGGGTAAGTCAAAGCTTTTTAGGGAGAAAGCTGACCTTGTACTTCATGCCTCACAAAATACCCTTGCTTTACAGCAGTAGTCTACTAATGCACACTCTGCACTAGTACATGTGAAGTTCAATTTTCCTTGTATTTTCAATTCAGAAATGAAGTAGTCAATGCAGGCCTGACATATGTTGCTCTGGGAGAGATAAGCCCAGTCAGATATGTTGAGGGCCTTAAAGAGTCAGTCACCCATCCACTGGAACAATTTAAAGAGGCCCCAAATCAGTTTGGCCTGCATGCCGGGCATTGCCCCTTTAATAACCAGCAGAGGCATGCTCAGAAAATAAAGTGTAAAAACAGCAGGTCCCAGATTTTAAAAGGTATTTAGGTACTTAGTGGGATTTTCAGAAGTATCTAGGAGCCTAAAACCCATTGTTTTCAATGGATGTTAGGTGTATAGATGCTTTTGAAAATCCCACTAAGTACCTAAATACCTTTAAAAATCTGGGCCTAGGTTAACACAGATAAGCACAATTTAAAGACAAATATTTTAACGATATAAAGAAATAGCAGAGGGCTGCTATATGAAAGCTCAGATTGCTCATGCTCTTTATGATGAAAGAGAAATTCTGGAAGCTCTGTTAAACAATCATGGCTTTCTTAGCCAAGTAAAGGGAAAAAAAACAAAAAATCAAAGCACAGTTCAGGCTAGAAATATCACATCGCTAGTATCTGCAGTATAAACATATATTCTGTGATCGGCATAATGACATATCAGCATTTCTGTGGCGTAACTCAGGCAACTAAATGTGGATTAATATGAAGTTCCAATCTGTAAATGCAGTAATACCTGCAATAGCAGAAACCTTCAAGAAATCAGCTTGGCAAGTCAGATCCTGTTGGAGGACAATCAGCTAGCAAGGTATCTTCTCTTGTCAAGCTAAAATGTTGTGGCCTATGTTACGCAGGAGGTCAGACTGGATGATTACAATGGTCCCTGCTGACCTTAAAATCTATGAAACAGTGAAAGTTTGCTGACATTGGTAAGTGACACCTCTCTAAAGTTGTCCAGTTGATGTAGTTTGTAGTAGTTTGGAATAAGATAATTAAAAGAATGCAAACAAACCAAATGATCAGTCAGGCTTGCGGGCCTCTGAATATGCTTTTCGGGACATTTTTGAAGGTAGCTAATAGCATTTCCAGAAAATATATTAAGTATCATTACATGGCTATTTTAACTCATTGTTCCCGAGAAGCAGGTTAGTTGTATCTTCAAGGAACTCTAATCTATCCACAAGAAAAAGTCAGTGGGAGGGAAAAGTGGGCTCTGACAGCTAGAGCCCTGCAAATCCGCGGATATCCGCTTTATATCTGTGGATCAATTTTGGCAGATAGTGAATCAGATGCAGGTACAACCACACAGGGCTCTAGTCTATCAACATGCGCTGCTGCTACCGTCTCTCGCGAGCCCCTGGGACCAGCACACAACACGACGTCCCTTCCCCCCAACACCTATCCTAGGGTGACCAGACAGCAAGTGTGAAAAATCGAGACGGGGGTGGGGGGTAATAGGAGCCTATATAAGAAAAAGACCCAAAAATTGGGACTATCCCTATAAAATCGAGACATTTGGTCACCCTAACCTACCTCCATGCAGCCCCTTCTCCCTGAGGCCCCGCCCTTGTGCTGCTCCTTCCCCCCGAGCCAGCGCCCCTGCGTTGCCCCTCCCCACCCAGCACCCGCCCTCGCACTGCCCCTTCTCCCCGAGGGCCTGCTCCCACGCTGCCTCTTCCCCCCCAAGATTCCACCCCCTCACCCTCCATCGCTCGTCCTTTAAAAATGATGGGGCCATGGCCCCCTGCTTCCCCTCCCCCATTCCGGCTCCTCCCACCCAATGAGGAATTCTCTTGGCAGCTTTCTACACCTGCCGCATAGCTCCTGGCAGAGAGTCCATAAACAATCCCTCCCCGCTCCCACCCAGAGGAGTACACACTCCACCTTATTAGCATCCCAATGGATCTCAAAGGTGGGGAAGCAGCTGTCTGCAACTCATATCTTATGAGTCATAGGCTATGAGAGACACTGTGAGACGGCATGCTGCTGTGGGGGCGGCCTGGATGCAGATCCACATAAAAAACGGCCAGCGGCTCATAGGTCAGAAACACGTTGATTCTGGTGAATGCGGAACCACATTTTTGTATCCATGCAGGGCTCTACTAACAGCTATTGAACCCTTTCAGAGGTATAAGATACTTCTTCAATGTCAGAAGCAAATGCTGGTGGGACATTCTGCATTCTGAATAACTTCCTGCTCATTTACAGGATTCAAATCAAATTGAAGACTTTAAGTATTGTTCTTACTCTCAGCGGGGTAAGCTTCAACTCTGGAATACTAGTGTGAGACTACAATGCTGGCCAAAGACCCAGGTACCGTGCAAGACCACCTGCCCTTCTATGCTTTCAAGCCATACCCATACTATCATTCCTCAAAGAAACTTGCAGGAGGCATCAGCAGGGGATCCTTGACTCTAAAACTCACTCCCTCTGTTAAGTCACCACTGCCTGAACTTGACAACCTTTCAGAGGCAATGCAAAAATGCATCTCTTTAGTCAGGTTGACTAAATGCACAATAAATGCTGGCGCACCTCCCTCCCCATCTGATGGGACAAACCTTTTCCTGGAGGATGCTAGTTTTTTTCTAGGATGACAATACGTTATATCAAAGGGCACTCAAATACCACAGTTATAGGTGCCTTATAAAGGTATGTAAAAATAATAATAGTAAGCAGTATTCTTCATAGACTTTATAGAAAGTTGAAATCTTATTTTTTCCATCTATACTTCCAGCTTATGTATCTCTCAGTCATCTGCTGAGAAATAAAGATGAGTGGGATGTGCTCAGTGAACCTGACCCATACAATAAATGGTTTATGAGAAATTATGATATATGATGAGAATACAAAAATCTGATGATAATAGGTTTATTTATTGATAGCAAATAAAATTCATGAAGTGTGAAGATGAAAACTGCACTGGAGGGAATTGGGCCAGGAGGACATTAGGAAAAGAGTGTGTGTATTACATGTAAACGAAGTTAAAGGTTGCCTAAAGGCTTCTGATTCCATGAGCAAAGCCTCTGAGGAGAGAATATGAAAGCCTTTAATGCTGCTAAAGCTTTGTCAGCCTGCTATTTGCATATTTTGCCTACAAACCAAAACGCTGTATTAATTCATTTTTATTTACCTTTCTGAGGCTTCCAAAAGAAACCTCACAGGGAGCCATTAATAACACAGCTTCATAAGAGATAATTTTCAGAGAGGCTTTGCAGGTAGTGACTGAAGGGGAGAAAAATGTGTGTCAAATTTAGGTTATTAACAATGTAATCCTTAAACAGACGATATCTTGAAGACTAATTCATCTTCAGATTTGAAGTAAAAACTGCATGATCCTTACCCGTTCATTTTTGTTAATTTATTTTGAACATCTCTCTCTCTCTCTCTCTCTCTCTCTTTAAATGTTTACTAGGTTTATATAGTAAGAAAAAGAGGAAGGATGGTCTTGTGGTTAAGGCCCTGGCCTGGGGTCCAGGTTCAGTTCCCCAAGTTGCCACAGGCTTTCTGCATTAACTTGGGCTAGTCACTCTCTTGGCCTGGATGCACAAAAAGAGTTGGGTGCCTACGTTCCTGTTACAGGTGCCTAAGACCCAGTTTTGTCACCACTGAGATGCACAAAACTTCCACTGAGCCCCTTAGGTGCCTAAACTCACTTGGTGCCTAAATTTTTGCAGTAAAAGTTCCCTCGGCGGAAATGTTTCTACCTCTGGGCATGCATACTGCTGCCTCCCTCTAAGCATCTGGGGCCTGTCTCCCACCTAAGCGCTGGAGTGATTTGGCCACCTAAGACATGTGCAGGGCCTGATTTGGTAAGCGCCCTCTGAGCACACCTACTGGATTGGGCCCCTCAGGCGAGTTTACATAAAAAAAGCTAGAGGCGGAGGAGGAGCTCCCTGATAATTTTTAGCCCAGGGATTAGAGTATTCACCTAGGATATAGGAGACCCCCAATCCTCATCTACCTGAGAGGGAGGAGAAAGGATTTAAACAGAGATCTACCACCACTTAGGTAAGTGCTTTAACCATTGAGGTAAGGGATATTCTGATATGGACCTCTCTAAATCTCTCCTGCTGAAGCCATCACACTGTGGATAAATAATTAGTCTTTTGGGCCAGCTTCACAAATCCCAGTGATTTTCTAGGCACCTGGAAGTTAGGCACAGTGATTCTCAGTGATCCCAATGCCTAACTCCTTTTGTGCATCCAGGCCTCTGTTCCTCAGTTCTCCATCTGTGAAACAGGAATAATAATGCTCCTTTCCTCCCTGTTGTCTGTTTAACTCTTCAGGGGCCTAGTAAACTCTTCAGGGCGCAGTCTCACGTCTCTATGTGTTTATATAGTGCTTACCGTCTGGGACGCTGAGTCTAGGCACTACTGTAATTCAAATAATAACTACAATGGCAGCATGAGGATCCTTATTCAAGGAATTTTCAGAAAAGTATCCAGCTTGATTTTTTCTTTTGGGGGAGGAGAGGAGAAGGGGCAGCCTTCCTTGATTTCTCTGGCACCGCTGTAGAGCCGGAATTCTACAACAAATAACTCTGCTAACCCCAGTCAAAATAATCTAGTATTCTACATAGAAATTAGACCCAAAATAGCTAAATGGGTTGTAATTTACACCTTTAGTTGCAAATTTTGTGTGGACACTCTTATTTTGGAATAAGAATGTCCTATTTTGATATAACTTGAGTGAATTTTTTGTTATTTTGGTGCAAATTTCTGTGAAGACCAGTCTTTAAACAAGTAAGATGAGAGGTGATTGTCCTAAAACCACTGGATACAAAACAGGAGTCCTGTTTAGTACAGTTTAATAATCTATATGCTATGTCCACCCATGACACTGCAAAAGAGTCTGCATTCTAGAAAGGAGTGAAAGTATTTTACACACTGAGCAAAGCCAACAAAACCTGTATCCTCCAATTCTGGCAAAAGTGGGGAAAAATCATCCTTTTGCTTGAGTGTGAATTTGCAAAATTGGCCTTGACAGCACAATATATGTCCTGATCTATCCGATTGTTAAAGATGGTGAATTTTTCCTTCATTCTATATTGATCCTTTTAACATATAATTGAGTAGAGGTTTCTTCTTCTTTCCTGTACTTTTCTGCTCTGGATGCTCTGTTTATATTCCTTGTAGTGTCAAAACACCACATGGATTACACAGAGGTGTAAATGGGCCATTGACTTGGCCCAGAATCTTTACACCAATGGAGGAGTAGCAGGGAGCATGCTGGGGTGGGCAGAGTTCATGGCACTACACCCAATCCTTGTCCAGGGCAATGGCTGGATGAATCCAATGTAATTTAGAGCAACCCTGAGGCTGCTGTACATTTAGAGATTCCAAGGTCAGAAGGACCCATTTTGATAATCTAATCTGACCCCTATATAACACAGGCCATAGAACTTCCCCAAAATAATACCTAGAGTAGATCTTTTAGAAAACCCTCCAATCTTGATTTAAAAGTGGTCAGTGATGGAAAATCCACCATGACACTTGATAGATTGTTCCAGTGGTTAATTACCCTCTCTGTCAAAAATGTACACCTTATTTCCAGTCTGGATTTGTCTAGCTTCAACTTCCAGCCATTGGACTGTGTTATACCTTTCTTGGCTAGATTGAAGAGCCCATTATTAAATATTTGATCCCCAGGTAGGGGTTTACAGACTATAATCAAGTCACCCCTTAACTTTCTCTTTGTAAAGCTAATTAGTTTGCACTCTTTGAATCTATAATTATAAGGCAGGTTTTTTAATCCTTTAATTATTCGTGTGCCTCATCTCTGAACGCTCTCCAATTTACTGACATCCTTCTTGAATTGTGGGCACCAGAACTGGACACAGTATTCCAGCAGCAGTCGCACCAATGCCAAATACAGGTGTAGAATAACCTTTCTACTCCTACTTGAGATTCCCCTGTTTATGCAGCCCAGAATCGCATTAACTCTTTTGAGTGCAGAGTTACTTTGGAAGCTCATGTTCAGCTCATTATCCACCATGACACCCAAATCTTTTTCAGAGTCACTGCTTCCCCGGGTAGAGTCCCTCATCCTTTAAATAGGGCCTACATGCTTAGGTCCCATATTTATACATTAACATTTAGCCATATTAAGATGCATATTGTTTGCTTGCACCCAGTTTACCAAGCAATCCAGTGCAGCTGAGGACTGGCTCCAAAACTTCCTACTTAATGGGAGAAAGATTTGGCCCATGTTCTCTCGGGACCAGAATACAAACTCTGTTCACTGATGAGCAGTCACTCCCAGCAATAGCCCCATTGAAATCAACAGCACTATTCCTGTGAGTAACTACTCAGCAATGTGAGTAGGAGTTTATAATCTAGCCCTAGTTCATACAATAAAGCTAGAGGCCACCAAAAGGTGTACTCTTCACACACAAGGCCGGCTCCAGGCACCAGCTGACCAAGCACGTGGTTGGGGCGGCACCTTGGGGCGGGGCGGTGCTCGGGTTTTTATTTATTTATTTATTTATTGGTTCGCCAGGGCAGCGCTGGAGGGGTTTTCTTTTGTTTCCGCGGCGCTCGGGGGGGCGGGGCTTCGGGCAGCACAGCGCTCAGAGGGGGGCGGGGGCTGGCGCAGCACGGTGC
>NW_020664447.1:55542312-55546074 GCF_002925995.2 Terrapene triunguis
GGCGCTCGGAGGGGGGGCGGGGGCTTGGCATGGCGCTGGGGGGTCGGGGGCTGGCGCGGCACGGCGCTCGGAGGGGAGGCGGGGGTTTCAGGCGGCGCGGCGCTTGGAGGGGGCAGGGCTTCGGGCGGTGTGGTGCTCGGGGAGGCGGGGATTTTGGCGGCACTGGGGGGGGTTCAGCTGTGCGGCGCTTGCGGGGGGGCGGCGCTCGCGGGGGGGGCGGCGCTCTTCTTTTGTGCCTAGGGCAGCGAAAAAGTTAGAGCCGGCCCTGTTCACACAGTAAATGTACTGAAGAAATGTAGAGTAAAGCAGACAGTGCAGCTACAGTGTCTACCCTTAACAGATGCAGGAGAATAGTGCAGTGCACAGAAGAAAAGCATGTGAAGAGAAACGAAAGTAAAGTGAAGGAAGAAAGTAGCAATACGTTTCCTACAGAAAGTTATACTGAAAGGCTAGAGTAAATTCTGATTATACTTAGTCTTCTTAATTGGTTTTTTTTTTTCATATAAAGTCAGAGAAAGACTCCTGATCAAGGTCAATTTGTGCCAGTAGCTATTCCTTATACAAGAAGCACCCTTGTGGCATGCTTAGCAAGATCATCTGCAAAGCTGATTAGTACCAAAGCCTGAAGACATTTCTAATAGATTACTCCATATAGCAAAATAGTAGAAGAAGGAAAAAAGAGGGATTTCTGGTAAGAGGACTTACAAAAATACCTTTGCAAGTGGCCTACAAGATTCCTTTAAAGTAGACATAGGAAATGTTCTAAAGCAGGGGTCGGCAACCTCTGGCACACAGCTCGCCCGGGTAAGCACCCTGGTGGGCCGGGCCAGTTTGTTTACCTGCTACGTTGGCAGGTTTGGCTGATCGCGGCTCCCACTGGCAGCGGTTCGCCGTCCCAGTCCAATGGGTGCTGTGGGAAGCGGCGCGGGCCAAGGGATGTGCTGGTCGCGGCTTCCCGCCGCCCCCATTGGCCTGGGATGGCGAACCGCGGCCAGTGGGAGCCGCAATCTGCCAAACCTGCCGACGTAGCAGGTAAACAAACTGGCCCGGCCCGCCAGGGTGCTTACCCTGGCAAGCCACGTGCCAGAGGTTGCCGACCCCTGTTCTAAAGGAATTATGACAATGAAAGAAAAACTAGAAAGGAGGTCAGCTAGAATATTGAACCACTATGAAATCAGGTAGCTCTCTTCCCATAAAAATAAATATTTGAGATTAGTATCTCCTAAAATTAGAACTCACAATGCATTACCAGAGGAGAGCTGAGCAGACTTTTTGGGTATAGGCAAAGAAGTACCCGAGCAAGAACTAAGTAAACAGGGTGTGACCCCAGGGACTAAGGCCTGGTCTACACTACGAGTTTAGGTCGACTTTAGCCGCGTTAAATCGACTTAAGCCTGGACACGTTTACACTACGAAGCCCTTTCTGTCGACTTAAAGGGCCCTTTAAACCGGTTTCCTAACACCACCTCGACAAGGGGATTAGCGATAAAATCGGCCTTAGGGGGTCGAAATTGGGTTAGTGTGGACGGAATTCGACATTACTGGCCTCCGGGAGCTATCCCACAGTGCTTCATTGTGACCGCTCTGGACAGCACTCTCATCTCAGATGCACTGGCCAGGTAGACAGGAAAAGCCCCGCGAACGTTTGAATTTCATTTCCTGTTTGCTCAGCGTGGAGAGCACAGGTGACCATGCAGAGCCCATCAGCACAGGTAACCATGATGGAGTCCCAGTCCCAGTCCCAGGATCGCAGAAGAGCTCCAGCCTGGACCGAACGGGAGGTACAGGATCTGATCACCATCTGGGGAGATGAAGCAGTGCTCGCCGAACTCCGAAACAGTAAAAGAAACGGCAAAACATTAGAAAAGATCTCCAAGGCCATGAAGGACAGAGGCCATAACAGGGACGCGCGGCAGTGCCGCGTGAAAATTAAGGAGCTAAGGCAAGCCTACCACAAAGTCAGAGACGCAAACGGAAGGTCCGGGGCAGAGCCGCAAACATGCCGCTACTACGCGGAGCTGCATGCCATTCTAGGGCGTGCAGCCACCACTAGCCCAAGCGTGTTCTATGAGTCCCTCTCTGCAAACGGGGAAGCGGGTTCGGCGGACGAGGAAGATGAGGATGGAGAGAACATAGATAGCTCACAGCAGCAAGGAAGCGGAGAAACCAGTTACCCCAACAGCCAGGATATGTTTGTCACCCTGGACCTGGAAACAGTAACCCCCGAACTGACCCAAGACCCTGAGGGCACACAGGGGACCTCTGGTGAGTGTACCTTTGTAAATATTACACATGGTTTAAAAGCAAGCGTGTTTAATGATTAATGATTAATTTGCCCTGGCAATCGCGGCCAGTACAGCTACTGGAAAAGTCTGTTAACGTGTATGGGGATGGAGCGGAAATCCTCCAGGGACATCTCTAGAAAGCTCTCCTTCATGTAATCCCAAAGCCTTTGCAAAAGGTTTCTGGGGAGGGCTGCCTTATCCCGTCCGCCATGGTAGGACACTTTACCACGCCAGGCCAGTAGCACGTAGTCTGGAATCATTGCATAACAAAGCATGGCAGCGTATGGTCCCGGTGTTTGCTGGCATGCAGACAACATCCATTCCTTATCTCTCTTTGTTATCCTCAGGAGAGTGATATCATTCACGGTCACCTGGTTAAAATGGGGCAATTTTATTAAGGGGACATTCAGAGGTGCCCCTTCCTGCTCTGCTGAACAGAAATATACCCCGCTGTTAACCACGCGGTGGGGGGGGGGGGTTGAAGTGACCATCCCAGAGAATTGGGTGTGTGGGGGAGGGGAGTTAGTTGGGTTTGTGCTGCATGTTAAACCTGAAATCGCAGCCCCTCCTTTTACATTGCAAACCCATTTTAAATGGCACGGGTGCTTGGTATGGGAAATGAGGGCAGAACTGTTTGAAACCATCCCCACATGTTAAGAAGGTTAAAAAAGCCCAAAGACTATATGTCTTACCATGGCTGCCTGCAAGCTGAAATCTGTGTCCTGGCACTGCGTGAGTGATCTCTCACACCAAACCAGGAGACTCTCAATATAAGAGGAAAAATGCGACCTTGTAACGAAAGCACATGTGCTGTGTGATGTTGTGAACAGCAAAATCTAACGTGAAAGAGTCTACCCATTGTTCTCTAAAATGTATCTTTTTTAACAACCTCTCCCTTCTCCACCAGCTGCAAATCTTACTCCTTCGCAGAGGCTAGTGAATATTCGAAGAAGGAAGCGAAGGACGCGTGACGAAATGTTTACTGAACTTCAGACTGCCTCCCACGCTGACAGAGCACAGCTGAATGCGTGGAGGCAGTCAATGACTGATTTTAAAAAAGCCCAATATGAGCGAGAGGAGAGGTGGCGTGCTGAAGAGGAGAAGTTGCGTGCTGAAACGCGGGCTGAAGAGGAGAGGTGGCGTCAACTTGTAATCAGAAAGCAAGAGTCGATGCTCCGGCTGCTGGAGCATCAAAGTGATATGCTCCTGCGTATGGTTGAGCTGCAGGAAAGGCAGCAGGAGCAGAGAACGCCGCTACAGCCCCTCTGTAACCAGCAGCCCTCCTCCCCAAGTCCCATTGCCTCCTCACCCAGACGCCCAAGAACACGGTGGGGGGGCCTTCGGCCACCCACTCACTCCACCCTAGATGATTTCCATAGCAATAAGTTTTAAAGTTTTAAATTGGAGTGTGTCCTTTTCCTTCCCTCCTCCCCCACCCATCCCGGGCTACCTTTCCAATTATCCCCCTAGTTGTGTG
>NW_020664447.1:55551074-55555827 GCF_002925995.2 Terrapene triunguis
GTTACATGCTTTCTTTGAGCATCTGAATCTTTGCAAGCAACACTCAGGCCTGGTCTACACTACGAGTTTAGGTCGACTTTAGCAGCGTTAAATCGACTTAAGCCTGGACACGTTTACACTACGAAGCCCTTTCTGTCGACTTAAAGGGCCCTTTAAACCGGTTTCCTAACACCACCTCGACAAGGGGATTAGCGATAAAATCGACCTTAGGGGGTCGGAATTGGGTTAGTGTGGACGGAATTCGACATTACTGGCCTCCGGGAGCTATCCCACAGTGCTTCATTGTGACCGCTCTGGACAGCACTCTCATCTCAGATGCACTGGCCAGGTAGACAGGAAAAGCCCCGCGAACGTTTGAATTTCATTTCCTGTTTGCTCAGCGTGGAGAGCACAGGTGACCATGCAGAGCCCATCAGCACAGGTAACCGTGATGGAGTCCCAGTCCCAGTCCCAGGATCGCAGAAGAGCTCCAGCCTGGACCGAACGGGAGGTACAGGATCTGATCGCCATCTGGGGAGATGAAGCAGTGCTCGCCGAACTCCGAAACAGTAAAAGAAACGGCAAAACATTAGAAAAGATCTCCAAGGCCATGAAGGACAGAGGCCATAACAGGGACGCGCGGCAGTGCCGCGTGAAAATTAAGGAGCTAAGGCAAGCCTACCACAAAGTCAGAGACGCAAACGGAAGGTCCGGGGCAGAGCCGCAAACATGCCGCTACTACGCGGAGCTGCATGCCATTCTAGGGCGTGCAGCCACCACTAGCCCAAGCGTGTTCTATGAGTCCCTCTCTGCAAACGGGGAAGCGGGTTCGGCGGACGAGGAAGATGAGGATGGAGAGAACATAGATAGCTCACAGCAGCAAGGAAGCGGAGAAACCAGTTACCCCAACAGCCAGGATATGTTTGTCACCCTGGACCTGGAAACAGTAACCCCCGAACTGACCCAAGACCCTGAGGGCACACAGGGGACCTCTGGTGAGTGTACATTTGCAAAAATTACACATGGTTTAAAAACAAGCGTGTTTAATGATTAATGATTAATTTGCCCTGGCAATCGCGGCCAGTACAGCTACTGGAAAAGTCTGTTAACGTGTATGGGGATGGAGCGGAAATCCTCCAGGGACATCTCTAGAAAGCTCTCCTTCATGTAATCCCAAAGCCTTTGCAAAAGGTTTCTGGGGAGGGCTGCCTTATCCCGTCCGCCATGGTAGGACACTTTACCACGCCAGGCCAGTAGCACGTAGTCTGGAATCATTGCATAACAAAGCATGGCAGCGTATGGTCCCGGTGTTTGCTGGCATGCAGACAACATCCATTCCTTATCGCTCTTTGTTATCCTCAGGAGAGTGATATCATTCACGGTCACCTGGTTAAAATGGGGCAATTTTATTAAGGGGACATTCAGAGGTGCCCCTTCCTGGTCTGCTGAACAGAAATATTCCCCGCTGTTAACCACGCGGTGGGGGGGAGGGTTGAAGTGACCATCCCAGAGAATTGGGTGTGAGGGGGAGGGGAGTTAGTTGGGTTTGTGCTGCATGTTAAACCTGAAATCGCAGCCCCTCCTTTTACATTGCAAACCCATTTTAAATGGCACGGGTGCTTGGTATGGGAAATGAGGGCAGAACTGTTTGAAACCATCCCCACATGTTAAGAAGGTTAAAAAAGCCCAAAGACTGTATGTCTTACCATGGCTGCCTGCAAGCTGAAATCTGTGTCCTGGCACTGCGTGAGTGATCTCTCACACCAAACCAGGAGACTCTCAATATAAGAGGAAAAATGCGACCTTGTAACGAAAGCACATGTGCTGTGTGATGTTGTGAACAGCAAAATCTAACGTGAAAGAGTCTACCCATTGTTCTCTAAAATGTATCTTTTTTAACAACCTCTCCCTTCTCCACCAGCTGCAAATCTTACTCCTTCGCAGAGGCTAGTGAATATTCGAAGAAGGAAGCGAAGGACGCGTGACGAAATGTTTACTGAACTTCAGACTGCCTCCCACGCTGACAGAGCACAGCTGAATGCGTGGAGGCAGTCAATGACTGATTTTAAAAAAGCCCAATATGAGCGAGAGGAGAGGTGGCGTGCTGAATCGCGGGCTGAAGAGGAGAAGTTGCGTGCTGAAACGCGGGCTGAAGAGGAGAGGTGGCGTCAACTTGTAATCAGAAAGCAAGAGTCGATGCTCCGGCTGCTGGAGCATCAAAGTGATATGCTCCTGCGTATGGTTGAGCTGCAGGAAAGGCAGCAGGAGCAGAGACCGCCGCTACAGCCCCTCTGTAACCAGCAGCCATCCTCCCCAAGTCCCATTGCCTCCTCACCCAGACGCCCAAGAACACGGTGGGGGGGCCTTCGGCCACCCACTCACTCCACCCTAGATGATTTCCATAGCAATAAGTTTTAAAGTTTTAAATTGGAGTGTGTCCTTTTCCTTCCCTCCTCCCCCACCCATCCCGGGCTACCTTTCCAATTATCCCCCTAGTTGTGTGCTGAATTAATAAAGAATGCATGAATGTGAAGCAACAATGACTTTATTGCCTCTGCAAGTGGTGCTCGAAGGGGGGAGGGTAGTAGGGGAGGGTGGGGTGGTTGGTTTGCAGGGAAGTAGAGTTAACAGGGTGGTGGGGGAGGGGCAGAGGGTTCATCAAGGAGCAACAAACAGAAGTTTCACTCCGTAGCCTGGCCAGTCACAAAACTGGTTTTCAACGCTTCTCTGATGCGCACCGCGCCCTGCTGTGCTCCTCTAACCGCCCTGGTGTCTGGCTGCGCGTAATCAGCGGCCAGGCGATTTGCCTCAACCTCCCACCCCGCCATAAATGTCTCCCCCTTACTTTCACATATATTGTGGAGCGCACAGCAAGCAGCAATAACAATGGGGAGATTCTTTTCGCTAAGGTCTGAGCGAGTCAGTAAGCTGCGCCAGCGCGCTTTTAAACGGCCAAATGCACATTCCACCACCATTCGGCACTTGCTCAGCCTGTAGTTGAACAGGTCCTGACTGCTGTCCAGGCTGCCTGTGTATGGCTTCATGAGCCATGGCATTAAGGGGTAGGCTGGGTCCCCAAGGATCACGATAGGCATTTCAACATCCCCAATGGTTATTTTCTGGTCCGGGAAGAAAGTCCCTTCCTCCAGCTTTCGAAACAGAAGAGACTGCCTGAAGACGCGAGCATCATGTACCCTTCCCGGCCAGCCCACGTTGATGTCGGTGAAACGTCCCTTGTGATCCACCAGGGCTTGCAGCAGCATTGAAAAGTACCCGGTTTATGTAGTCGGCGGCTTGGTGCGCCGGTGCCAAGATAGGGATATGGGTTCCGTCTATGGCCCCACCACAGTTTGGGAATCCCATTGCAGCAAAGCCATCCACTATGGTCTGCACGTTTCCCAGAGTCACTACCCTTGATATCACCAGGTCTCTCATTGCCCTGGCAACTTGGATCACAGCAGCCCCCACAGTAGATTTGCCCACTCCAAATTGATTCCCGACTGACCGGTAGCTGTCTGGCGTTGCAAGCTTCCACAGGGCTATCGCCACTCGCTTCTCCACTGTGAGGGCTGCTCTCATCCTGGTATTCTGGCGCTTCAGGGCAGGGGAAAGCAAGTCACAAAGTTCCATGAAAGTGCCCTTACGCATGCGAAAGTTTCGCAGCCACTGGGCATCGTCCCAGACCTGCAACACGATGCGGTCCCACCACTCTGTGCTTGTTTCCCGGGCCCAGAATCGGCGGTCCACGGCATGAACCTGCCCCAGTAACACCAAGATTTCCACATTGCTGGGGCCTGTGCCTTGTGAGAGGTCCATGTCAATTTCCTCATCACTATCGTCGCCGCGCTGCAATCGCCTCCTCCTCAGCTGGTCCTGGTTTGGCTTTGGCATGTCCAGGAGGCTCTGCATGTTTTCCAGGACAATGCGCGTGGTGTTCATAGTGCTCAGAATTGCCGCGGTGATCTGAGCGGGCTCCATGATCCCAGTGCTGGCTATGGCGTCTGGTCTGAAAAAAGGCGCGAAAGTAGTATCTGACGGACCAGGGGAAGAAGGGAGGGAGGGAGAGAGGGAGGGAGGGGCGAGTGACACCGCGTACAGGTACAGGGAATTAAAATCAAGAAAGGTGGCTTTGCATCAGGGAGAAACACAAACAACTGTCACACAGAATGCCCCCCCCCCCAAAGATTGAACTCAAAAGCCTGGGTTTAGCAGGAGGGAGGGGGGAAGCAAATGAATGGAGAATAAATCTATTTTTTACATCTTAAGACGACGGCGCAGCATGACTGATAGCCCTTGGCATTTTCTGGGTGCTTGGCAGCAAATACTGGGCGCTTGGCAGTAAGCCTTCAGGTCTATTGCACGATCTGATGCCCACTGCAGTATGACAACGATGGATACCAGTCGTAATATACTATCTTCTGCCCAAAAGGCAAGGGGTTGCTGCTGTATAGCAATGTTGCCCCATCCTGCGAATAATACATCTGATAACCATCATCATCAAGGCAAGGGGGCTGGTGCAATGCAGCCCCACGGCTGCCAGCCCCATGTCTGCCAGCACCCAGATAGCCCTCGGCCTCTTCTGGGTGCTTAGCAGACAATATTGGGCACTTGGCAGAAAATAGCATACTACGACTGATAACCATCATTGTCTGCCCGGGTGCCCATGATCGACAGCCACTGCAGTACGATGACGACGGTTACCAGTTGTAATATACCATCTTCTACCAAAAGGCAAGGGGCTGGTGCAATGCAGCCCTACGGCTGCCAGCCCCAC
>NW_020664447.1:55555837-55632298 GCF_002925995.2 Terrapene triunguis
CTCGCGGCACTGCTTTGCATCATCCGGGCATTGCGATCTCAACCCATAATTCCAATGGGCGCCGGAGGCTCCGGGAACTGTGGGATAGGTACCATAGTGCAATGCGCCGGAAGTCGACGCTAGCCTCGGTACTGTGGACGCGGTCCGCCGACTTCATGCACTTAGAGCATTTTAGGTGAGGACACACACAATCGGCTGCATACAACCGGTTTCTATAAAACCGGCTTCTATAAATCCGACCTAATTCTGTAGTGTAGACATAGCCTAAGATGTGTTATATGTATTTCCAATGTGCAGTACAAACATCTAATGGAATGAGAAACAATAAAATATGTGCACATGGCACGATGCACGGACCACTTTTTATGAACAAATCCTAAAAGTCCATAGGGAATCAGTGTCTCATGTTTATCGTGATAGAGAAGAGCTCTGCTTTTGTACAATATCTGTGTGTTCTTTTGCAGCATGTTCAATATGGTTCTTTGGTAATAGTTTGTGTGTATTTATGTTTATATGGACATACACACAATCACACTATGTATTTACTTTGGGCCAAACTATGCCTGTAAATCATTGTCTGCACTGAACGCAGTGCAGAGCTGTAACAGTTCTGAGGGAGTCATGGGGTGGCGTGTCTCAAGAAGGCAAAATACCTTCTGGAGTGCCAGGGAATGTGAAAACTGCTACAGCCCTTTAAGGCACTGATGACTGACGCAAATGAGGAGAAGTAGCCATGGTTCCACCTACTGTTCTCCATCACTTCTTTGGGGTACCAAGCGCTGCCAGGGCAACATCTCTGTAGCAGCCCTGCAATCCCCTCAGCTCAGTTACTAACATTCGGACTGGTCCATATATGGGCTGAGCAAGGCAGGAAAGTAGCTCTCTCTGATAGATCCTTGTATGGCTGCATAGAGGCCAGCTAGAATCTAGCTGCTGATTAATACCATAATGCAAAATTGCTGACATTTTAAAAAAATGTTTCCAGGGACAATTCTCCAAATAGATGGGGGAGGCTGGAAATAGATGGGGAGGTGTGTGTTCAGATGGAATTTTAGTTTATTTTCTATATGTGTATATTAATTATTTAGGCCTTTAAAGGCTTAAGGTATCCAGAATCCGGATGCTATTCTGAACCTATAGGACCTGATTCTCATTTATACTAAGGCCCTTTTATCCTGTTCTGGCAGGGGGAAAAAAGTGCTATCAAGTAGTTATAAATGGCCTTCTGAGAAAACGCTTCCCTAAATGGAGCCAGATTCCCTGGTTTTGCACCTTGTGTCAGTATTGCCAGCTCTAATCATTCCAAAATCATGAGTTAGTCCCCAAAAAAATCATTAGATTTTAAAAAAATATATATGAATAAAACATGTTGCTTTTCACCAGTCTTCTGACTCTTTAGAGCAAAGCCACCTATTGCCAACAAATCTGTGATCATCTCAGGCTCAAAATTCAACCTTCAACACATACACAAAAAGATAGGCCTCCTTGTTCACTCCTCAGAAGGAACTCTGCTTCCCTCAGCCTATCCCCTGGGGTGTGGGCAACTGCCATTCTCAGTGTTGCCCGCTCTCACGATTTTGTTGCTTGGCTTGCGATATTTGTTGTTTTTCATAAAGCTCAAATGTAGGAATCTTATTATCAACAGCGAATCAATTCTTTTGTTTTTTAAAAAAGTAAGTTTCCAGCCCTCATGGTTGCAGAGGAAAGCTTGAAAATGTGCCCTGTAAATGCGCCAACAAAGGAAAAGAGCCCCAAATGTATTTTTAAAATCTCATTATTTTTAAGCCAATCTCATTGTTTTGGAGGTCTGACTCATGATTTCTGAATGCTCAGGGTTGGCAATACTGCATTCTATCCCTCTCTATCCTTCCCCCCCCCCCCCCAGCTAGACAGGATAGGCAGTTGCCCCACTCACAGTCTCCCACACTGTCTCTGGTCCTCCATCTGCCCCCTACATTAGTTCGCTCCTCATATTTCTCCTTCACCTCACAATCTCCCCCGAATCATATTTTCCCTCTCTTTCACACCACATTCCCCTGCCCCCCTCAATCTGCCTTATGCCTCCCACATTTTTCTGCATCCCTTCAGTCTCCTCTGAGCCCACCCCTCAATCTCTGCCTGCTCTCCACATTACTCTGACGCCACATAGTTTCCTGTCCTGTTTCCTAACAGATTCCCATTCCCTACTGTCCCCACAGTCCCATTCCTGGCACCTCCACACTGTCTCTGGTCCCTTGCCTGAGCCTCACAAAGGTGATTAAGGGTCCACAAGCTTCACTGAGGGCACTTTGGCTTTAGTCCCCCCTGGAAATGATAGGAGAAGGTACATATCTTTGCTGCCTCATGTTTACCTATTGTTAAAAGAGTATGGTGCCATCTTGTTGAGGGCAGCCTGTGCCTTTGGGGCCAATTTATAGTAATGTGAGAAAGTGGGCATTTTAGATAAGGGCAAATCTTGACAAGACTGAAGCCAGGAATCAGAGAGACTGCCGAGACTCATCAAGCCCTCGGATTGCTACCCCTTCCTGCTTCTCCACATGGGCACCAATGATACTGCCAAGAGTGACCTTGAGCAGATCACTGCAGACTACGTGGCTTTGGGAAGAAGGATAAAGGAGTTTGAGGTGCAAGTGGTGTTCTCGTCCATCCTCCCTGTGCAAGGAAAAGGCCTGGGTAGAGACCGTCGAATTGTGGAAGTCAATGAATGGCTACGCAGGTGGTGTCGGAGAGAAGGCTTTGGATTCTTCGCCCGTGGGATGGTGTTCCAAGAAGGAGGAGTGCTAGGCAGAGACAGGCTCCACCTAACAAAGAGAGGGAAGAGCATCTTCGCAGGCAGGCTGGCTAACCTAGTGAGAAGGGCTTTAAACTAGGTTCACCGGGGGAAGGAGACCAAAGCCCTGAGGTAAGTGGGGAAATGGGATACCGGGAGGAAGCACGAGCAGGAGAGGGCAAGAGGGGAGGACTCCTGTCTCATACTGAGAAAGCAGGACAATCAGCGAGTTATCTTAAGTGCCTATACACAAATGCAAGAAGCCTGGGAAACAAGCAGGGAGAACTGGAAGTCCTGGCACAGTCAAGGAACTATGATGTGATTGGAATAACAGAGACTTGGTGGGATAACTCACATGACTGGAGTACTGTCATGGATGGATATAAACTGTTCAGGAAGGACAGGCAGGGCAGAAAAGGTGAGGGAGTTGCATTGTATGTAAGAGAGGAGTATGACTGCTCAGAGCTCCGGTATGAAACTGCAGAAAAACCTGAAAGTCTCTGGATTAAGTTTAGAAGTGTGAGCAACAAGGGTGATGTCGTGGTGGAAGTCTGCTATAGACCACCAGACCAGGGGGATGAGGTGGACGAGGCTTTCTTCTGGCAACTAGCAGAAGTTACTAGATCGCAGGTCCTGGTTCTCATGGGAATCTTCAATCACCCTGATATCTGCTGGGAGAGCAATACAGCGGTGCACAGACAATCCAGGAAGTTTTTGGAAAGTGTAGGGGACAATTTCCTGGTGCAAGTGCTGGAGGAACCAACTAGGGGCAGAGCTCTTATAGACCTGCTGCTCACAAACCGGGAAGAATTAGTAGGGGAAGCAAAAGTGGATGGGAACCTGGGTGGCAGTGACCATGAGTTCAGGATCCTGACACAAGGAAGAAAGGAGAGTAGCAGAATATGGACCCTGGACTTCAGAAAAGCAGACTTTGACTCCCTCTGGGAACTGATGGGCTGGATCCCCTGGGAGAATAACATGAGGGGGAAAGGAGTCCAGGAAAGCTAGCTGTATTTTAAAGAATCCTTATTGAGGTTGCAGGAAAAAACCATCCCGATGTGTAGAAAGAATAGTAAATATGGCAGGTGACCAGCTTGGCTTAACAGTGAAATCCTTGCTGATCTTAAATGCAAAAAAGAAGCTTACAAGAAGTGGAAGATTGGACAAATGATCAGGGAGGAGTATAAAAATATTGCTCAGGCATGCAGGAGTGAAATCAGGAAAGCCAAATCACACGTGGAGTTGCAGCTAGCAAGAGATGTTAAGAGTAACAAGAAGGGTTTCTTCAGGTATGTTAGCAACAAGAAGAAAGTCAAGGAAAGTGTGGGCCCCTTACTGAATGAGAGAGGCAACCTAGTGACAGAGGATATGGAAAAAGCTAACGTACTCAATGCTTTTTTTGCCTCTGTCTTCACAAACAAGGTCAGCTCCCAGACTGCTGCACTGGGCAGCACAGCATGGGGAGGAGGTGACCAGCCCTCTGTGGAGAAAGAAGTGGTTCGGGACTATTTTGAAAAACTGGACGAGCACAAGTCCATGGGGCCGGATGCGCTGCATCCAAGGGCGCTAAAGGAGTTGGCGGATGTGATTGCAGAGCCATTGGCCATTATCTTTAAAAACTCATGGCGATCGGGGGAGGTCCCGGATGACTGGAAAAAGGCTAATGTAGTGCCCATCTTTAAAAAAGGGAAGAAGGAGGATCCGGGGAACTACAGGCCAGTCAGCCTCACCTCAGTCCCTGGAAAAATCATGGAGCAGGTCCTCAAGGAATCAATTCTGAAGCACTTAGAGGAGAGGAAAGTGATCAGGAACAGTCAGCATGGATTCACCAAGGGCAAGTCATGCCTGACTAACCTAATTGCCTTCTATGAGGAGATAACTGGGTCTGTGGATGAGGGGAAAACAGTGGATGTGTTATTCCTTGACTTTAGCAAAGCTTTTGATACGGTCTCCCACAGTATTCTTGCCAGCAAGTTAAAGACGTATGGGCTGGATGAATGGACTATAAGGTGGATAGAAAGCTGGCTAGATCGTCGGGCTCAACAGGTAGTGATCAACGGCTCCATGTCTAGTTGGCAGCCGGTTTCAAGCGGAGTGCCCCAAGGGTCAGTCCTGGGGCCGGTTTTGTTCAATATCTTTATTAATGATCTGGAGGATGGCATGGACTGCACTCTCAGCAAGTTTGCAGATGACACTAAACTGGGAGGACTGGTAGATACACTGGAGGGTAGGGATAGGATACAGAGGGACCTAGACAAATTAGAGGATTGGGCCAAAAGAAACCTGATGAGGTTCAACAAGGACAAGTGCAGAGTCCTGCACTTAGGACGGAAGAATCCCATGCACTGTTACAGACTAGGGACTGAATGGCTAGGAAGCAGTTCTGCAGAAAAGGACCTAGGGGTTACAGTGGACGAGAAGCTGGATATGAGTCAACAGTGTGCCCTTGTTGCCAAGAAGGCTAACGGCATTTTGGGCTGTATAAGTAGGAGCATTGCCAGCAGATCGAGGGACGTGATCATTCCCCTCTATTCGACATTGGTGAGGCCTCATCTGGAGGACTGTGTCCAGTTTTGGGCCCCACACTACAAGAAGGATGTGGAAAAATTGGAAAGAGTCCAGCGGAGGGCAACAAAAATGATTAGGGGGCTGGAGCACATGACTTATGAGGAGAGGCTGAGGGAACTGGGATTGTTTAGTCTGCAGAAGAGACAAATGAGGAGGGATTTGATAGCTGCTTTCAACTACCTGAAAGGGGGTTCCAAAGAGGATGGATCTAGACTGTTCTTAGTGATACCTGATGACAGAACACGGAGCAGTGGTCTCAAGTTGCAGTGGGGGAGATTTAGGTTGGATATTAGGAAAAACTTTTTCACTAGGATGGTGGTGAAGCACTGGAATGGGTTACCTAGGGAGGTGGTGGAATCTCCTTCCTTAGAGGCTTTTAAGGCCCGACTTGACAAAGCCCTGGCTGGGATGATTTAGTTGGGAATTGGTCCTACTTTGAGCAGGGGGTTGGACTAGATGACCTCCTGAGGTCCCTTCCAACCCTGATATTCTATGATTCTATGATATACTTGAGATCCATTTGAAACCCTCAAATATCGTGAGATTTATGATAAAATCACACGAGTTGGCAATACTGTTATGTAATCATTTACAGCAGTGCAATTTGGTTGTAAAAACACTATCAGATCAGACTGGTAACTATAGATGCTAACTTAGCACTAGTGTAAATTCCTACACAATGTGAACAGAAACAAAGCATCTGGCTCAAGGCCTCACAGGGAGGTATAAAGGCTCTACAGGGGCCCTGGTCTCAGCTCCCATGGGAAGACAGCTGGCTTATTCACCAACCTCCTGGCATCTTCAGGGATCATCTCTACCCTCTTCTTCCAGGAGGATGGGTGTCTGGGTTTCTCCTCTTTTCACCGGGAAGAAACTTCAGGGCTTTTTATTTCAGTCTCTCTCTCTTGGAATAGTAGAGGCTTGGGGCTTCCTTTAGTTCTGTGACCCCTTTCCCCATCATTCTCTTGTGTCCCTTTGGCCCATCAACATTTCTCCCCCATGTTCCAGGGGCATATACCACCCTGTCTCTGTGACCTCCGATTTTTCCTTGTGACCCACCCCACATCCCTATGCCTGGATCTCCCAGTGCCTCCTTTCCCCTAGCTCTCTCCCCTGAACCCATGCTACGCGGACTCCAGATGGGAAGAGTAAAGGACCACGTCCATTTCCCTCTGTCTCCTCCCTCCTCAGGCACTTATACATGAATAGGGTGGACTGTGGTGGTGGGTGGAACAGCTGCTGCTTTCTGCTCTAATAATGACAGAACCTCTAGAAGGGAGGAGCCACTGCAGTAGAAAGAAATGGGGAGCATCACAGGCCTTGCATATTGGCCTGTGTGCGTGTGTGTGTGTGTGTGTGTATATATATATATATATATATATATATATATATATATATATATATGGTCCCTTTGCACTGATGTTCATTCTCTATAGTTCTAATATGATGATTATTTTATAATCCTTTAATATAGTTTAACTAAAGTTCAGGATTGACAATAGATTAATTGTTTAGCTCGATTATTTAAATTGTTAAGACTTTGCTAGCATGGCAGGGTTTCTTAGCTATTTCAGCTTTGATTACCTGAACGGTATCCTCCCTTTCCATCCCACCCCAAAAAACATGGCTTTTTTTTTTAATATGAAATGTTTGAGATCAGTGATCCTTTCTCTGGTCTGTTTTTCATAATTAATTACTAATCAGTCTTGAAGAAAATCAGAGAGGAATTTAAAAAAACAATCCAAAACCTTAGATTCCTGTAATAAGCTCCACATAGGTGGATCCATGAGCCCAACTTCAGTCAATGGGGCTCCATGTGGATACAGGAGTTTGTCCACACAGAGATCATTGTAGGACTGTGGCCTTAAGCAGGAGAAGCCTGTCTTTGAGATAACAAGCACTCCCCACTCCACCCCTTCCAAGAGGCCCTACGCCTGCTCTGCCCCCATTCCAACTCCTTCCCCAAAGTCCCTGCCCCTATTCCAACTCCTTCCCCAAATCCCACCCTGGCCCTGCCTCTTCCCTGCCTCCTCCCCTGAGCGCGCCACGTTCCCACTCCTCCTCCCTCCTGGATCATGCTAATGCTGCCAAACAGCTGTTTGGTGGCGGCTGGGCGGGAAGTGCTGGGAGGCAGGCGGAGGAGCGGGGACGCAGCACACTCAGGGGAAGAGGAGGTGGGGCGGGGAGGTGAGAGAAGCTTGGCTGCCAGTGGGTTCAGAGCACCCACTAATTTTTCCCCGTGGGTGCGCCAGCTCCGGAGCACCCATGGAGTCAGCACCTATGGTGCTGGTCCATGACTGAGGCTCCCAGGCACTAGGCTAATATAACTAATCATTTTACAAAACTATTTAAAGAATGCTTTTTGTCAAAGATACAAAGTGCAAGATATACTGCAGCATTAACTCTTTGAAGCCTGGCATATTTAGCATGGCAACCAAATGGTATAGTTGCAAAAATATGCAACATCCAGAAAGTTGTCTGGCTTTCATAAAGATGCACCCCACTCCCATTCATCCCCTGCCCCAATCTGTCCCCCCAGTAGCCCTTCTGAACTCCTGTGACCCCCCCCAACACCCCCATGTCCCTTGCCCTTCCCCCCCCCCCCCCCCCACACACACACATTTCCCATGCTTCCTCACCTGCCCCACGGGTAGGATGCTGTGAGGAAAGCAGCCTCTTCTCAATCACCTGTCTCCACAGCTGGCTGCTCCTGACTGGAAACATCTTCCCTCTGTTCTGTGCCACAGCAGCCCCTGGTGGGCAAAAGGCATAACTGCAGTGCCTCTCTGGCAGAATCTATTTTCTGCGGAGAAAAAAAATTCTGCAGGGGACATAAATTCTGCACATGTGCAGTGGAACAGAATTCCCTTGGGAGTAATCTGATTTGCTTGAACTCTGTAGCAAATTGTGGGGGGGTTTGTTAATAAAAAATTTTCAACAGTATTCATAGAGTGTCCAGTTTTTAGCCCTACAAATTCCCATCACTTTTTTGTGTGTTTTTATTACATTTTTAAACTTCATTACTATTCCTTCGTTTATTCAGTCATTATTTTTCCCACTTTTCTAAAGAAAAATAATTGACAAGAAAGAAAAATATTTAATCTGAAATATTTGGGGGTCATGTATTTTGTTGTAAAATGGAGTCAAAGGTTCAGATGTATATGTTCCTGCAGATGCACGTGCAAATACCAGAATTATACACATAAACGAGGTCTTTGCACATGGAACTGCATGGACACATAATTTCAGTAATTGTGAGAGCACTTGCAGTAGATGTGTATACAAATGCAAGTATCTGTGCACCTGCACTTCTTTTTATGCAAAATTAGTCCTCTTGCTTATACAAATTTGGTCTTTTCCATGTACAAAAGCCCAGATAAAACGAATAAAACCTCAACTGATGGCAAAATTAATTCCCTAATTGCTTCATCTGGTTCTGAATTTGTTATTAGAATATCTGCTAGATTTAATTTTGTTTGGTTGTTTTTAAAGTAGTAGTCATAATCACCTTCATCGATCAGGCTGCTCAAAGAGAGAGCACCGACCACAACACATCATTTGTGTTGTTCTAGCCCGTCCTTCAGCCACCACTGGCCAGGCTGTCAGTGGCACTGGACACCCAATTGGCATAGCGCACCACAGCCCAGAACCCCTGAGCAATCTGCTAGCCTCAGCCTCCCAAGTAGCGGGGATTACAGGCGCGTGCCACCATGCCCAACGTAGTAGTCATAATCATTAATCAAAAATTGTCATCCATATACATGTGATAGTTAAAAAATAGCCATCACATTAGAAAAGAATTTGCTCTGTCCAAATGGTCGTGTTAAACATACGGTATTGAATAAAGTGGAATATAAAGCATTTCAAGCAAGGTCCCTTTTATCCGCTAAATCACACTAAATCGATCTGATATACCTAATTATAATAATCACACCCCACCCCACCCACGTAACACTGCTGGGTGTTACTCAGGTTAACATTCTCTTTCATTTTCCTTCTTATAATATGGAGAAATAAAATTGGAATTTATTCACAGATGCACTTGTAAGAGCCTAAGAAGTTATGCAGTGTGCTTTTTGGAGAACTCTTCTCCTGTCAGCTTTCACTAGCACATACATTTTCCAGTTTCTTCCTAGTTTGTACCTTTCATAATGTCAGCTGCATTAATTTAACTCCTCAGCTGTGATTTGCAGTTTACAGAGACTAAACCTGGGCTAAAAGGAACTTGGTGAATGCTTCTGCCTTTTGCCATCATTTTCTTGGTCTGAAGATAATGGTGGCAACACTGACAATGCTAGAAAAATAAACAAATGAATAAGATAGGGAGAGCACTTCAGACTTTTACGCTAAGAAATAAAAGGCAATTATACAAAGATATGGAGAGAGGTTGCTGAAAGAAACCTAAGAAGTGATGTACTGCTGAGAAAAGATGTCAGTTTTGTAAAAACATCATTTTGACCTAATTCTTTACTGTTTGGCTTTTATTCCCATTGTTCTACTTCTTATTTATGCAGAGGATCGAGTGCTGGACTTATACTTACAAGATGTGCAAGAATCACTTTTAGGTGTAAGAAGATCCCAGTTTCTTCAATTCCATTCCCTATGAACACAAGGTTTCTGCTGTTCCTCTACCTTCTTTCTAGCTAACAAAGGAAAATGTTTGTTATTGCTATTGCTCCTAATCCCACTGCTTTTGCCACTGAACGGTGCCACATGCAACTGCGCTGTTTCCACATTTCTAAAATTGGTTGGAGCAGAGCCAACTATTTCAGGAGGCTTAGAGCTTTTCTACACTTGAAAGTTAACTCAGATTAAGGCAGGGTGTGAATTTGAAGTCCAATAGCTATTCCAGAATAACTTTCTGTGTAGACAAGGCTTTAGAAAGATAAGTGGGGAAAGGTACAGAGCTGGTGAGAGGGAAGGGACTTGTTCAAACTGGATGGGTAGAAGCCATCTACAACATCCAAAAGCTGAAAGCTATTCAAGCCCCCTTAAAGTTTATGGACTTAGATTCTCATTCTCTGAGATGGAATTTGACTGCTTTTTGGAGCATTTTTTTTCCTGAACAGTATGAGAATTATTAAATGGGCTATACAGCATCTAGGCTGCTTGACAAAGGCTAAAGTAAAGGAAAGCATGGGGAGTAAAGCTTCCCCCTCCTCTGCTAAAAGCAGAGGGAGACCTCCTCCCTATTCTCCCAGGCATGGATAAACAATGTTCCTGCACAGCTCCCCATCTTTCCTTGGCATGGACAAGTAGTGCCCCTGCGCCTCCTCCTTCCTCACTGATGTGGTGCGAGCTCTCACGTCTGCTTCAATCTACTTTGCTCACTGCTCCTTGGTATCGTCTATGAAATGCGTTTGCTGATTCAGAAGCTGATTCCAAATGGACAGGTGTCCACTGCACATAAATCAGTATGGCTGATACCTTTGTTGGCAGTCTCAGAAGAGAGACTTGCTTACTTACATATGTATTCTTAGAGGGGGCCTTTCCAGATCAGGAGTGAAGCACATTGATAAGGGAGTGTGGGGCAGCTTGCACTGCTGAACCAGTGCTGTAGAAAAACGAGAAATGTGAATAAAAGACGTTATCCCTGATCCCAATGACTTACCTTATATTACTGAGATCAGTACTTTATTACTTTAGGCAAATGACATTATTCAAATGCTCCATGGTGAGCAAAAGCCTGTGGCCGATGCATAACTTATGCTGCTGGCAGCATAGAGCTTAAAGCCCAGATTCAGCAAAATGCTTAAGCATGTGCTTAAGCCCCATTGAAAATGAGACTTAGGCAGGATTGGATTCATGCTTATTGAAACTAGGCAGGTGCCTGGGGCCCAAAATCATGAGGCGGGGGGGCAAGGCAAACTGTTTTTTTAACTGATGCAAGAAAGAATTTCACTCACTTGAGTGAGTGGCTTTGTGACCTGCTGCACTCGGTCGCACTTGTGACACCACTCAAATTTGCCCTGGCTGCTCCTCTGTTATGACCGAGGGGTGATTGGACTGAATTTGAGTGGTATTGTGACCCCAGCCACCAGGTTGCAACACCACTCACTCAGGTGAGTGAAGTTCTTTCAGTTCATGTGCAAATCCACACCAGTGGATGAGTGGGCAGAGCTAAGCCTCTCACGCAACTGAAACTCACTTTGCCTTTGCCAGCAGAGCCCAGGAGAGAGGGAAGCACTTGGTAAAGAAACTGCTTTCTTCTCCAACAGCAGTAAGTGAATGGGCTAGGATGGGGTTTAATGCAGTGGCATGTATGGGAGGAAACATCACTGAAGTGTGTGTGGCTTTTTTCCCCTCCTTCTTTCCATTTCTTTCCTTCCATCTATCCTCCTTCAAATTAGAAGGTGGGGGTCCAGAAGTGTATATTTGCCTCAGGCCCTGGACTTAGGGTAAAGAGCCTAAGGCCCAGATCCTCAAAGCTATTTAGGGTCCTAATTTCAGTGGAAGTTAGGAGCCTTAATACCTTTGAGGATCTGGGCATAAGTTACTTAGAAACCTAAGTTCTACTTTCAAAAGTTATTTAAGAACTTAGGATCCTAAATGTCATGTAGGATATGTCTACTCTGCGATTAAAAAACCCCACCACAGCACCAAGTCGCAGAGCCTGGGTCCGTTGACTTGGGCTCACATGCTCAGGCTTGCAGAGCTAAAAATAGCAAGGTAGATGTTTGGGATCTGGCTGAAGCCCGGGTTCTGAGACCCCATGAGGGTCAGGGTCTTAGACCCCAGTCTCCATCCTGAGCCCAGTCATCTCCCCTGCAATTTTATAGCCCTGCAGCATGAGCCCAAGTCAGCTGACCCAGGCCAGCCACAGCAGTGTTGCAGGTCTTTTATTGCAGTGTAGACATACCCATCAATGCTTTTGAAAATTTCACCCTTAAGCACATGCTTAAAGTTAAGGAGATGCTTAAGTGCTTTGCTGAATCAGGGCCTGTGAAATGGTCAAACATACTCACTGTTCCTCTAGATCCCTGCAAAGCCATCCTTCCAGGCGCCTCTGAGCCAGTACCTACTTCAGAATCTCTTCTTTCCTCATATGTGGAAGCCAGGGGCTCTGTGCAAAAGGTCGCACAGCTGTATGACTTTTGCTTAGACATGCCATCCATGTTGGGGAGGAAATGGTGCACATCCTCTCCCCATCCAAACTCCATGCATGGAGCTGTTACATTGTGGAGGACTCTCTGCAATGGCACTGGCAGAGAGAGGGACAATGCCCCAACCCCTTTCTGTACACACTCAGATGCAGAAGGTCCCCTTCACACATGGATCACAGGCTCTCCATTTGAAGCCTAAAGAGCAGTTTAAAGTGGCCATCATAGAATTGATGCTGGTATAGTCACTTCCACCACGTTAAAAAAGAAAAATGTAAAGAGAAAACATCTAACTATAAAAAAAGGAATCCACATATCCTGGCATGTTTTAGAGACTTCATTTTTTTTAATCCATAAATTACGAGCTAATGCCTAACCTATCTTTTACCACTTGGTGGCAACACTTCCATGCTTGATTTATAGAATCTACTCTTAATTGTTTTTCTTCTGATAATTGATAAAAACAAGTATGGACCCTAGACCAAACTTTTGTACAACTAATTACTGCAGAGAGAAAAAATAAAGCTTCAAATGCCCTTTTCTAACCATTAGGACTTGTCAATTCACCATTCAGACTAAACTGCAACCACATGCTGCCTGGAGTCCAGAATATTTTTAATCAGAATTTTCTTAGATGCCATAGAGGCATCATTAAAAGTCTTGTTATGCTTCAATCTCATCATGAATATTGATACCAAATAATTTCCTCCTTATCATATATGTGACCGGAGCCTAAAAAATGACTGTATACACAGAACACATTGCATGCAATAAATTTGCTGCTTTGGAAACTTTAGAGAATAGAGTGATAATTGAGCAGGACTTTCATTTCTATTTTTCAGCTTAGTTTTAAGATTTGGGGTGAATTTTAATGGTGCCGAAATGGCCAAATTGTCAGCCCCGAAGACTGAAGTCTTTTATGTAGCTCCAGAACAGCTGTACAAACTTTCTCACACTGCACTCCCCATATAGCTTAATCCTGCTCTGCAGGGACCATTTCTAGGGTTAAGAAGGATCATTCAGTCTCCCAGCCCCTTCATCTCTTGGGGTCTCTGTCAAAACCGTCAAGTAATGCAAGCTATGGTATGGGGATGGTCACTATTTCAGGTTGAACCCTTCTTTACTAGGAATTCAACTGAGACCACCAAGCTTATTTTGCTTGCGCTAAGCATACATGATGACATATAACTTTGTGGGTTGATTCTGGCTCCTGCCACAACCCCTGTATGCCAAACCTAGGCCAAATGGCATCTCAGGTGAGGAGTGTCTTCTGAGCCCACCTCTCCATTTGTTAAACTTTTGAACACCTTATTTTTTATTGCATTTGTAACCATTTCATGACTTGAATGCACGAGTTGCAGCATGATTTAGCCCTGTCATATAAGATGATAAATGTGCATGCTAGGATCTGTAAATCTGTATTTTTTAATGCCATATATAAACAAATAAAAATTTGTTTCCTCTAAGCTTATAGAAACTTTTTTTATGAATTTTATGAATAACTGAAATGTACTACCATCAAGAAATTGAACTGTGCACCAACATTGGGTGGACCAGTATTAAATAGTGTTATAGTAGGTGACAGCGCTAGAATGTTAACTCTAGTCTTTTAGTTCAAAAGGTCACTTTTCTCACCTTTGTCCTTGTGACCTGAAGCACAATGTCAGCTAGCTCCAAAGACTGGCCAATGGCATTTTCAAGCAATAAAATAGCAAGCAATGTCAATCTCTCGTCAGCCATTGTCAATCAAAGATATGTTTTAATGAGCCTGTGCTTTGAAAAGCTACGCTTACCACTCGCAACTGTGACCAGCAGCATGAGCAGAATCCTCAAAGCTGTCCATACATTAAGAAAAGTGTCCTTCAGCTCTGCATCATGAATGACTTGGAGAATTTGGCGTGGAGAGTGCTTCCCATGTTGCAAAATGTGATGGGTGTTGTCCAATTCGACATAAAGGTCTTGATCATTGACGTCTGAACATTCCTCATGTGTCAGCATCTGGTGAAGAGCCAGACAATTGTTCAAGAGTATTTTCCTGTCCGCTGGCAGCTTACTAAGATCATATAACTCCCAATCCCACCAAGTCTTTTCATGGTGCTTCATTTGTCCAAACTTTTCTTCAGTGGACACTAAAGCAGTGTCAACGAGCGAGCAAATAAACTCCCTCTTTAATTTTTCTTCCAAGCTTTCCATCACCTCATCTCTGCCCTTATAACCAAACTGTCTCTTCTTCTGATGAATATGAGTTTCCTTGAAGACAGGCTCAACTCCTAAGTTTTCTGCCATTTCTTTGGCAGTGGTGATGGCATCTGCAAATCTGTTGTCTCTGTAGGCCACAACGAAATCAAGACAGCTTCTCATCAAAATAGTAATGGTCAGGGATGAGCTGCTAAAATCTTAACAACCAGTTCCCTATAAAAAGTTCTGATTTAAGGGATGTGCCACAGTATGTATTTTTTGTACCAACAGGGTTACCATACGTCCGTATTTTCCTGGGAGGAATTTTTAAAAATTTTAAATCGCCCGGACGGCGATTTAAGAACCAAAAAGCCTGACATCTCCAGGAAACTATGGATGTATGGTAACCCTACCTAAAGTTCTTTTTTAAAAAGATGGGCCTGAACTAGAAATGAGCTCCATTTCACATGTGTGGGTCCCCGCCACTCCCTGGGGGGACCCACACATGTGCACACCCTAGGGTGACCAGATGTCCCGATTTTATAGGGACAGTCTCGATTTTTGGGTCTTTTTCTTATATAGGCTCCTATTAGCCCCCACCCCCTGTCCCGATTTTTCACACTTGCTGTCTGGTCACCCTAGGGTGTGCACATGTGTGGGTCCCAGCTGCTCCCTGCCCCCCTCATTGAAGCAGGTGTGCAGGGTTACTGCCCTGGGAACTGCAGGGCACCAGTGGACGTGGGGCTGGCTGGAGGCAGGGGGTGCGACAAGGGCTGGCTGCAGGCAGGGGCTGGCTGCGGGCGGGGGGGTGCAGCAGGGGCTGGCTGCGGGCAGGGGCTGGGTGCAGCAGGGGCTGGCTGTGGGCAGGGGCTGGGTGTGGGCAGGGGCTGCAGCAGGGGCTGGCTGTGGGCAGGAGTGGCTGCGGGCAGGGGGGTGCAGCAGGGGCTGGCTGCGGGCAGGGGGTGCAGCAGGGGCTGGCTGTGGGCAGGGGCTGGCTGTGGCCAGGGAGTGCAGCAGGGGCTGGCTGTGGGCAGCGTGGTGGGTACTCACACGGGGACAGCAGCTCGGAGCAGCAGGACGCAGGCCAAGCCCAGCAGAGCAGCTAGGGACCCACCAGGCAGCAGCCGGAGCCCCAGGGCCAGGGATCTGAGGAGCAGCAGCAGCATCAGGGCCAGGAGGCAGCCCACATGGCTCCCTCAGCGCGGCGCCCCCCGGCCGGAACCCATCAAAGCTTCCCTCACTGGGAAGCCAGTTAACAAGCGGTTCTAAAACCACTTCAAAATTTAACAACTGGTTCGTGCGAACCGGTGCGAACCGGCTCCAGCTCACCACTGGTAATGGTCACAATGTCCATCGATTGAGTTTGTAATGCCTTGCTTACCGCATTTACTTGGAACAGGATATCATGCCAAACCACAATTGAGACCAGAAATTTTAAGTCAGTGATCTGGTTTGCCAGGCTTTGCACCTCGTGTTGGACTTTTCACGTTACTTCAGAGAATCAGCTAAGTTATGCCAGTAATTGTACTTGGAAAACACAAGCAACGATTTGGCATTCTTGTCAAATATTTTGCAACAATAACAGAACACTTTGTCAGTTGATTTCAAATAAACTATTCAATGCTGATTTGGTTTCTCACCATTCTCAGTGTGACTTTGAGATGTGTCGCTACTGGAAACATATCCTCGATTTTGCCCAGCCTTTCAAAATTGTATGATCAATCATAGGCGCCAACTTCATCTGTTCCCAGGGGTGCTTGACCTCTGCTAGGCCCCAGGTTCTGCCCCCACTCCACCCCTTCCTCCAAGCACTGCCCCCCCCCCCCCCCTTTCCCCCCCTTCCCTCGCCTTTTCCTGCCCCCTCCTCCCCCCCCCCCTCAACGCCTCCTGCACGCTGCAGAATAGCTGATCACAGTGGGTGGGAGGCGCTCTGGGGGAGGCCCTGACCCGTGGGGCTGCCACTGAGTTGGCACCCTATGTGATCAATATTGGCAGAATTTAGGATTGCCAGCCATAAAGCAGGGTCTGATCTATTGATTTGTAGTGTGTAATTTTTCTCACTGCTGTTTCTGTCCTCATGCAAGGCTGATTTTTCTTTATCGTTTCTCTCCTTTTTATGTAAACCAGATTTTTCTTTGTCATTACTCTCCTTTCCATGTTAGCTACGTTCTTCTTTATCATCACTCTCCTTTATGCCACCAGGAAAACTGGATGATTCTCCATCACTTTCCTCACATTATCTTCAGGTTAATCTGCTAATTCCTTAGTAATAGGCCCTCCATCATTTCCGCTTCACTCCTCAAATTCTTCTGCACTGGGATGATGGCTATTGCCTAAAGCCCAGTCTATGCTGTTCTGTTTCAGATATTTTCCCATCAGATTTGCCCCCTGCTGCAAACTAGATTGTAACTGAGCTTTTCACTTCCTATACTGAGTTTCTGAAGGCTTCTTTGGGGGCATCTTTTATTTGCTATGGGGAAAAACAGACAGTATTAGGGAGAACAAAAGTCTATGTTCCGCAGTCTTAGAAAGTCACCAAACATTACATGTTGAGCATGACAAAAAAGTAACAGTATTTCTTTTACATGGTTGCATAGATAGAGGTTTGATAGATATCTCTGGCATCTCATTAAATACGTTCTTTATTAGTCGCTACTTACACTCTTTAAGTCTTAAAACACAAATACACTTTCACAATTACACAAGGTTCCCAATATTGCAGCTGGGCTCTCACTTCGTTCTTATATCTCACTGGCTGACTGGTGCCGCCCTGCCCCTTATATACCTGTGAGGGCATGGCTGACAACATTCTAGGAGGTTCAAGGAAAATGTAGTTCTCAGAAAGTCCAGAAGGTTCCACAAGATTCTACAAAGGTCTAGAACATTCCGGGAGGTTAGCCCAGTGGTTTGAGCATTAGCCTCCTAAACCCACGGTTGTGAGTTCAATCCTTGAGAGGGCCACTTAGGGATCTGGGGCAAAATCAGTATTTGGTCCTGCTAGGGAAGGCAGGAGACTGCACTTGATGACCTTTCAAGGTCCCTTCCAGTTCTAGAAGATAGGATATCTCCATTAATTTAATTTAATTTATTTATTTGATTTAGTGAAAAATGAATCCACGTATGGAATACTTGAAACATTTTACTTTAAACATTCTATTTTCCTTTTTGTCGCTAACCACAAAACAGCACCCCAAGCCTGACATCCCCCCAACTGGTCATCTGGGTCACCTGCCCCTAAATCCAGCCCTGGCTCCAGCATTGTAAAGGGCTCCCTATATCTAAGGTGACAGTATACGGCTGAAATTAGGAATAGGAACAGTGTAGGGCCGACGTTAGTTTAACCCTTCTGCCAGCTGGAGTCGGCAGCAACAAGAGCAGGGTTCAATATCTAGGGGTTCCTTTTCAACTATACAATGCAGAATGAGCTCGAGGCCCCACCCAGTAACCTGGGACAATTACACACCAACCATTGGGTGCATCTAAGAGGCAATACACAGAGTTTGAGTGTAGAAAAGAAACTTTTAATAAAAAGGGGAGCAGGGTCAGGGCACAGGGGCACCCATTTTTCCAGGGCCCCCCAATTGGCCGGGCCCCTGGACATGGGCCCCATTCGCCCAGTAGCTAATCCGCCACTGCTGGCACAGGTAGCATGGGCAGTTCAAAAGTGATATAAGGCCACCTTTACCTTATTTCCATTGTGCTGTGCCTTCATAGAATCATAGAATATCAGGGTTGGAAGGGACCTCAAGAGGTCATCTAGTCCAACCCCCTGCTCAAAGCAGGACCAATTCCCAACTAAATCAACCCAGCCAGGGCTTTGTCAAGCCGGGCCTTAAAAACCTCCAAGGAAGGAGACTCCACCACCTCTCTAGGTAACGCATTCCAGTGCTTCACCACCCTCCTAGTGAAATAGTGTTTCCTAATATCCAACCTGGACCTCCCCCACTGCAACTTGAGACCATTGCTCCTTGTTCTGTCATCTGCCATCACTGAGAACAGCCGAGCTCCATCCTCTTTGGAACCCCCCTTCAGGTAGTTGAAGGCTGCTATCAAATCCCCTCTCATTCTTCTCTTCTGGAGACTAAACAATCCCAGTTCCCTCAGCCTCTCCTCATAAGTCATGCGCTCCAGATCCCTAATCATTTTTGTTGCCCTCCGCTGGACTCTTTCCAATTTTTCCACATCCTTCTTGTAGTGTGGGGCCCAAAACTGGACACAGTATTCCAGATGAGGCCTCACCAATGTCGAATAAAGGGGAACGATCACGTTCCTCGATCTGCTGGCAATGCCCCTACTTATACAGCCCAAAATGCCGTTAGCCTTCTTGGCAACAAGAGCACACTGTTGACTCATATCCAGCTTCTCGTCCACTGTGACCCCCTAGGTCCTTTTCTGCAGAACTGCTACCTAGCCATTCGGTCCCTAGTCTGTAGCAGTGCATGGGATTCTTCCGTCCTAAGTGCAGGACTCTGCACTTATCCTTGTTGAACCTCATCAGGTTTTTTTTGGCCCAATCCTCTAATTTGTCTAGGTCCCTCTGTATCCGATCCCTACCCTCTAGTGTATCTACCACGCCTCCTAGTTTAGTGTCATCTGCAAACTTGCTGAGAGTGCAGTCCACACCATCCTCCAGATCATTAATAAAGATATTAAACAAAACCGGCCCCAGGACCGACCCTTGGGGCACTCCGCTCGAAACCGGCTGCCAACTAGACATGGAGCCATTGATCACTACCCGTTGAGCCCGACGATCTAGCCAGCTTTCTATCCACCTTACAGTCCATTCATCCAGCCCATACTTCTTTAACTTGGCGGCAAGAATACTGTGGGAGACCGTATCAAAAGCTTTGCTAAAGTCAAGGAATAACACATCCACTGCTTTCCCCTCATCCACCGAGCCAGTTATCTCATCATAGAAGGCAATTAGGTTAGTCAGGCACGACTTCCCCTTGGTGAATCCATGCTGACTGTTCCTGATCACTTTCCTCTCCTCTAAGTGTTTTATAATTGATTCCTTGAGGACCTGTTCCATGATTTTTCCAGGGACTGAGGTGAGGCTGACTGGCCTTAGTTCCCCGGATCCTCCTTCTTCCCTTTTTTAAAGATGGGCACTACATTAGCCTTTTTCCAGTCATCCGGGACCTCCCCCGATCGCCATGAGTTTTCAAAAATAATGGCTTCGGTGCTGTACCTCACAGGACACACAACACAGAAACTAGCCCAGCAATTTCTTGAGAGCAACAATTCTCATGCTGCATGAAAGAATTGTTTAGTTCTTCTTCAGAGCTTTCAAGAAAAGTCTCCTAGATTTCTTTATCCAATTATATCCACCGCAGTGAGCAATGGAAGTGAGAGTGTATTGACTAGGGGGCTTACCATAGAGAAGACAAACAGAGGCGTACATAGCTTTCAAAATGCTAACTCACCTATGAGAGGAAGTGCCATCTGCTAGGGAAATATGGGAAAACGCCTCTCTTGCAAAATAGCCCGAACTGCTGTTAAAAACTTTCTTACCAGGGTTTGCAAGGCTCCTCCTTAGAAGAGGATATAAGGATGTAGAGACCTCAATAATCCTCATGTGAGGTCTCTGTGTAAATTCTCAGCCCCTAAGCAAAGGAAATGTTTAACAGTAAAGGGGAAATATTTTGATTATGATACTAACATCATTCTAGCAGAACAAGAAAAGTAAAATATAGGTGCCAGTGTTATGTAAAGGAAGTTTTGATGGGACATAGGCACATTTGGTTTAAGAGTGGTGAATTCTGCTGACTATTTCTAAAGGCAGCCCTAGTGACCTAGGTAACTTGGGGTATGGCTACACAGCAATTGCAAGGTGTGAGTCCCAGCCTGGGTAAACAGGCTCATTATAGCTCAGCTCAAGCAAGTATGCTAAAAATGGCAGTGTGGGCACTGGAGCACTGCAATGTTTAACAGTGCACTACTGCCCTGCTGCAGTATAGACAAACCTTCAGGGGACTAGCATCAGCTCAAGCCTCACTAAAAATGCTTATCTTCTCACTTCAGTGCAGTGACTCACTGCTATCAAAGGCCAGTTCTTTCTGGACACATGTCCATATCATTAAAAAAAACAAAACAATAAACCTCCCACCACTACAAATGGCACCCAGTGGCAGATTAGCCACTCGGCCAACAGGGCCTGTGCCCAGGGGACCTGGAAAATTGGGGGCCCCCAGAAAAATAGGCACCCCGGCACCCTGAACCACTCCCACCCACCTGGCGCTCCTGCCAGGGAGCAGGGTAGGGGTGCGGGGGCTTTCCCTGCTCTGCCTGCCCGGCACGCCTGCTGGGGAGTGGGGCAAGCCCCGACCCCGCTCCCCGGCAAGAGTGCTGAGCAGGGGACTGGGCAAAGCAAGCCCCCACACCCCAACTTCATTTCCCCAGCAGAAGCACTGGGAAGGATGGGGGTACTGCAGGTGGAAGGGGTGGGATAGGGCACCCACTTGCTCTGGCCCAGGGCCCCACAGAATGGTAATCTGCCTCTGTATGGCACCATGCACCTTTATTGGCAGCCTCAGCATATAATTCAAAGAGTGAATCTCTGCTGTTGTACTGCTGAGACCCATCAGTGCGCTCATAGTGTTTTGTGGATACTGTTCTCTGTCCTGTGATTAGCGGACAGAAAACAGATTCAGTCCCTAGCGCTGTCAGTTTGGCAACTTTCACCAAGGCTAAGCTTGTGGAAAACTTAAAACATTTTTTAAAATTCTGTTCTTGTCAGCTTACTTTATTTTTAATGTTCTGGGATGGTTGGACCTTTAGTGTACACTGCAATACTGCACTGTGGTTCAAGGGCGCTGGATGATGGAAACCACTTCAACCAGAGGGTGCAGCAGCACCTATGGCTGTAAGGGTGAGCAATGGGGGTGCGGGGGAAGGGTGGAGAGGAGTGAGTGGGGGAGGGTTCTGGGGGAAGGGGCGGTATGCAGGCAGGTTCTTAGGGGGAAGGGACGGTGGGTGGGTGGGCTCTTGAGGGAAGGGTTAGTGTGGGCATGGGGACTCGGGGGGCGGGGGGGACAACACGGCAGGGACGGGCGGGGTCCATGGTTCAGGCACCTCTGGCCTGCCCCACTTTTAGGCACTGCTGCTGCTCCTGCTGTGGTTGGTCAGGGGATGGGGGCTGCAGCTTGAGAGTGACCCCAGGTGTTTGGAATCAGGGACAGTAGCAGAGCCAGTCTGGAAGAAAGGCCTGCATTGGAGTCAGTCTCCAGGCAACCTAATGAATGCAGCAGCTGGCCTGTACTAAGCTGCCTGATTGGCTACACTGCCTGATTGATTGGAAAGGTCAGTAGACAGGTTCTTAAGCCCACCAGCAGGTAAGTGGTTGTGCAAAGCATTTACTCATGACTGTGATAGTGCCTGCTTACTTCTGGCCATGGTTCCAACCTTGCCTCACTCCAGTCTCCAGATATCCCTATTTGGACGAGGGTTGCCAACCCTCCTGGTTTTGCCGGGAGGCTACTGGACTTGAGCTCTATCTCCGGGAGGCTACTGAAGCCAGCCTGGGAGATTTTAGGCCACTAAAAGTCTGGTCAGTGGTGCAGCAGGGCAAAGGCAGGCTCCCTGCCTGCCCTGGCCCTGCACTGCTCCCGGATGTGGCCAGCATGTTCCTGTGCCCCCCCCCCCCCCCCGCCCCCCCCCTGGCCCGCCCGTGCCCTGAGCGCCCACTCTGGAGCTCCTATTGGCCGGGAACTGAGACCAATGGGAGCGGCGAGAGCAGTGCCTGCAGGCGTCGGCAGCGCACAGAGCCCCCTTCCCTTCCCTCCCCCCAGGCCGCAGGGATGTGCTGACCACTTCCGGGAGCAGCGCGTGAAGGGGGGCAGCACGTGGAGACCCCTGGGCCCGCTTACCTCTGGTGGCTCCTGGTCGGCAGCACAGCGTGGTAAGGCAGGCTCCATCCCCACAGCTCCCATTGGCCACATTTCCCGGCCAATGGGAGCTGCGGAGTTGGTGCTGAGGATGCGGGCAGTGCGTGGAGACTCCTACCCCCACCAGGGGCCACAGGGACTTGCCAACTGCTTCTGGGAGAGGTGCGGATCCAGGGCAGGCAAGGAGGCGCTGACTGGGAGCTGCCCGAGGTAAGTGCTGTCCAGCCAAAGCCCACACCCCTGCCCCGAGCCCCCTCCTGGAGCCTGCATCCTGCACCCCTTCCTGTACTCCAACCTTTCCCCCAGCCTTGAGCCCCCTCCACCACCCAAAAGCCCTCCCAGAGCTTGCACCCCGCACCCTCTCCTGTCCCAGATCTCACACCCCACCCCAGAGCCTGCACCCCAGATCTCACACCCCGCACCCCAACCCCCTGCCCCAGGCACAGCCTGGTGCTCCTTCCCACACACTCTTAAACCCCTTCGCCCCAGCCCAGAGCCCGCACCCCAATCCCCTACTGCAGCCAGGTGAAAGTGAGTGAGTGTGGGGGAAGGAGGGGAAATGGAGTGAGTGGGGCGAGGCCTTGGAGAAGAGGCATGGCCTCAGGGCAGGGTTGTTTGGGTTTGTGTGATTAGACAGTTGGCAACCCTAATTTGGACCCTTGACGCCAATTTCTACTCTGACCCTTGGCTCTGCCTGCTGGCATCTGGCTCTGAGTTCTTTGGGATGGACTCTGCTCTGATCACTGAACCTGACTGCCTATGTCCCAGGCACTGATACCAGGGCCCAGATCCTTAAAGGCACTTCACTCCTGCTGGTCTGAATGGGAGTGAGGTGTCTAAATATCTCAGAGGAGCTGGGCCCAGGTGTCTCCTTTCCCTAACGCTCATGTTCTAAGCCCTAGCTGCTCAGTCCCCTCAATGACGTCCCCTGTGCATTTGATATCTGCCATTGCGTCTAAGCAAGGTTGGTAGTTGGTTCTACGCAGCACGGCACTGCCTAAAGATTTAAGCATTTGGTGGATTAAACTTCTATTATTTAAAGAAGTTGACATAATAAAAAATGTAATTTTTACATTCCGATTGATAGTAGAGTCTCAGAAGAGTAAAGGCCCACATTTTTAAAGATATCTAGGCATTGCTACATTCAGCATTGCAAAACCTAAGAAATTTAAAAACTGATGTGTCATTGAAATCAGTGGGAGTTAGACACCCAAATACCTTTGAAGATCTTGGCCGAAATAATTTTGAAAATGAGATTTAGGCTCCTAAGTCACTTAGGCCTTGCAACATTGGGGGCAGAGGAATATCTTTGAAAACCAGGGCCAAGGGGATTTCTTTGCCAGATCATTCCATTAATGATTAATCCATCATCTGTTAGGGTGTTATGCAGCCATCAAGATCCTGTAGCTGATGCTTCAAAAGATGGTGAAAGAAAAACTTAAAATCACCTACTCTAGGTCCACAGTTAGGGTTGCCAACTTTCTAATTGTACAAAACCGAACACCCTTGCCCCGCCCTTTCTCTGACACCCCGCCCCCCCCACTCACTCCATCCCCTCTCCCTCCGTCGCTCGCTCTCCCCCACCGTCACTCTCTTTCACTGAGCTAGGGCAGGGGGTTGGGGTGTAGGAGGTAGTGAGGGCTCCAGCTGGGGGTGCAGGCTCTTGGGTGGGGCCATAAATGAGGGGGGTTCAGGATGTGGGAGGGGGGTCCGGGCTGGGGTGCAGGAGGGATAAGGGCTCCGTCTGGGGGTGCAGGCTCTGGGGTGGGGCTGGGAATGAGGGGGTTGGGGTGGAGGAGGGGGGCACCGAGCTGGGGCCAGGTGTGCGGGAGGGGCAGGGCAGAGGGTTCAGTGCAGGAGGGGGTGCAGGGTGTGGGGTGCGGGAGGGGCTCAGGGCTGGGGTAGCAGTGTGGGAGAGGGTGCAGGGTTAGGTTACGGGTGGGGGTTCTGAACTGGGGCAGGAGGTCGGTGGCGCAGCAGGGCTAAGGCAGGCTCCCTGCCTGCCCTGGCTCCGCGCAGCTCCCAGAAGCGGCTGGCATTTCCCTCCGGGTCCTAGGCGGTGGGGCCAGAGGGCTCTGCGCGTGACCACACACCCTTCAAGGTGCCACTCCCGCAGCTCCCATTGGCCACGGTTCCCAGCCAATGGGAGCTGCGGAGCCGACGCTCGGGGTGGGGGCAGCACACAGAACTTCCCTGATTGTCCCTGCGCCTAAGGGCCGGACACGCTGGCCACTTCCGGAGAGCTGAGCAGAGCCAGGGCAGGCAGGCAGCGTGCCATAGCCCTGCTGCGCCACTGACCAGAGTTTTAACAGCCCGATCAGCGGTGCTGACTGGAACTGCCAGGGTCCTTTTTCGATCAGGCATTCCGGTTGCAAACTAGATGCCTGGCAACCCTATCGACAGTGTAGTTAGTGAGGGGCAGACAGTGTGATTGTTTTACTTCCTGTAACATGGATTTTGATTGTTTGTAGGCCTTTTTTAGCATAGCTAGAAATAGTGTTAGGCCTGTAAATGGATGTAGTTACTTTTTAAAATGCTGCCAAATGTCTTTGTCTCAAGGCCCTCCTGGGACAGATAATTCCACAGGTGGTTTATAAATTGCATAAAGAAATAATTGCTTTTATTCTAAATGGTAAAGGCCCATATTTGTGAATGTTCTTATATTATGCAACAGGGTGGAAGAGGAGAATGGATGGATATTATCAATTGAGTGGTTCTACTTTGCACTCATCTGTTTGAAGGCGGCACTGGCAATGACTACCTCTTTTACTTTGGTTCTGTTTTTAAAAACTTTTGACCACATATATCGCACTAGCTAGAAATTACTGCTCCTAGCCACCATAACGCTGACATCCTACAGTGTGATGTTATAGATCAGAAGTTGGGTGTAGTTAACAGATATTGTAAGCACCGTTTCAAGCTGAAGTGGCCAGTTAACACCTCAAGTATCAGAGGGGTAGCCATGTTAGTCTGGGTCTGTAAAAAGCGACAGAGTCCTGTGGCACCTTATAGACTAAGGCCTGGTCTACACTACGACTTTAATTCGGATTTAGCTGCGTTAATCCGAATTAATCCTTAACCCGTCCACACAACGGAGCCAGTTACTTCGAATTAAAGGGCGCTTAAAATCGATTTCTGTACTCCACCCCGACGAGCGGAGTAGCATCAAAATCGATTTTGTAAATTCGAATTAGGGGTAGTGTGGCCGCAAACCACCGAATTAATGTGGTTAAAATTAATGGGGTAGTGTGGCCGCACACCACCGAATTAATGTGGTTAAAAACCGAATTAATGTGCTTAGTGTGGCCGCGCACAATCGAATTTATACAATCTGTTTCCCAAATTCGAATTATCTAAATTCGAATTAATCTCGTAGTGTAGACGTACCCTAATAGATGTTTTGGAGCATAAGATACTCACTCTGAAGTGAGTATTTACCCACGAAAGCTTATGCTCCAAAACGTCTATTAGTCTATTAGGTGCCACAGGACTCTTTGTCGCAGTTAACACCTCTGCAATCATAAGCCCCTCCAAAAAAAGGCGAGCATGAGGGGAGCCAAGGGGTGTTAATGGGTTTCAGATTGTTGTAATAAGCCCCAGTGTCTTTACTGAGTGCATGATTTTTAGTGTCTAGCAAAGTTATTAATTTAATGCTATCTGGCTTGTCTCTTGTAGGTGTTGTGCAGGATGAGGACTAAGAGGTCAGATATGGAGGGATCACTTTGTGAACAGTGCTCACGCATGGATGATGTGGTGTTTTTGGCTTTTATCATTTTTCTGTGTGAGTTTACTCAAAGCATAGTGAGTGTCTCATTTCACCCACATAATAGTTATTGGGGCACAGGATCATGTGATAGGCATGTGTAGGCCCCATAGCTCATGAAAGGTGTGGTTGCAGGAGTGGGATTGATCCTCATTGCAGTGGAGATATGCCTACAGGTTTTGCATTTGTTGTTCTGGCAGGGTTGGGCACGGCTTTGAATTGGTGGGTTCTGGTCTGTGGAGAGCTTGCTTCTGATGATGAACTTCGTGAGTTGTTTGAAGGCCAGAAGAAGGTGGCTGGGAAATATTTCTATTAGAATGTGGTTTCCATTGAGTATGGGTTGTAATTGTTCAATGATCCCCCCCCCCCCACTGAACCTGTGCGGTAGGTGACAACATGGGCTTTGCGGCCAGAGGGTTTTGGTTGGTTGTTTTTTGTTTTGTTTGTTTCCCTCTCCCGCACCCCCCCCCCCGCCTCCTCCCAATATTGAAGCAGATTCTCTTGGGGTAGTTGGGTGCCCCATTCCATGTGAAGTGTCCTTGTTTGGTGAAGGCAGTTAAGCTGTGTAGCATGGACTTTCTCCTTGGAGTATATTCTGTGGTGTGTGAGTGACTGGCTGCAGCTAGCAGATTTCTTGGTGTGAAGGTAAGTGTGGTGATCTGTGGGTTTCCAGTTAACTGATACATTTCAAAGACCTAGTGTAGATAAGTATCAGGGGGTAACCGTGTTAGTCTGAATCTGTAAAAAGCAACAGAGGGTCCTGTGGCACCTTTAAGACTAACAGAAGTATTGGGAGCATAAGCTTTCGTGGGTAAGAACCTCACTTCTTCAGATGCAAGTGAAGAAGTGAGGTTCTGACCCACGAAAGCTTATGCTCCCAGTACTTCTGTTAGTCTTAAAGGTGCCACAGGACCCTCTATTGCTTAGTGTAGATAAGGTGAGTTGTATTTTAGCATATTAGCTAGTTGAGGGGAATCCTATGGGACAGCTTATGGCTCAGTGACCTGAGTCAGTTAGCACATGTAACATACAGCTTGCCTTGCATACACTAGCACTTGAAAATGTTTGTTAGAATATGTTGGGTGTTATATTTTCAAATGAGTTAGACTTACCAGAAGTCATGTACATATTCACAGTACACACAGAAGCACTTAGGGCTCCGGTTCTGCTAATGTTTATGTATGAGAGTAACTTTACTCAAGGGAATGGTTTCAGTGATGGCCCTGGGATTAGTCACAGTGACTGTGTTTGCAGGACTAGGGCCATGGAGTGGTCATTATTAAAAGTCAGCATTTGCCAATAGCTGCTACACAGGATGTATCCACACAGGAATTTTTAATCATGAGTTAACACTTGTTAATTAATACGATTGTACATTCTAGTGTAGATGTTACATATGCCTTTTTCCAGGACACACATGTTTGTTGCTAGTTGTGTTTAACCTTAGGTTTCAGCTAAACATGACTAGTACCAAACATTGGTGTCCTGGCTTTGCTACAGTTTACAATCAAATTAGTTAAAACAACTAAAAGTTCAAGTGATGATGTGCTCTGAAATTGCCACAGCTTTTTCCGCTGCATGGCATTGGAGAAGCTTCCTATGCAAACTGTGATAACAGTTGGCAAATGTTGACTTTTTAATAGTGTGTATGTTAGATGCACCTCTCTAATCAAGATAGATGAAGACTATGGCTTTCCACCTGCCAACCCCTAGAAGCTATCAAAGAATAAATTCTGATAAAACCCTGTACATTTCTTCCTTGGAGTGCTTTCCAGGGGACTAGAGTAATCAGCACTCCTGCTTTTTCCCGGTATTATTTCCATTTATGATGAATGCTCAACATCCCTAAAACCCAACACTTCCTAGCAAACTGATTAGCCAGCTGTCCTGCTGGCCTGAGTGGGAGTGAAAGCAGGTTATACTGTCAGCTCTAAGAATAAGAAACTTTCCCTGCCTGAGGCTGAGGTATGAATTTATCAGAGCCAGCTCTTTCTCCCAGGTGTTCTGCACTGACACTGTTCTGTCTAGCAGAACTAGAATGTGGCCTGAGTTCCTGGTACTAAACCAACTGCTCACTATGGCACATCTACAGCTTGGGCTGGGTGCCTTTTAAATTTAATTCGTATTAAACAAGACATTTCTCACAGAGTTGAGGAGAGATTCTCCCACCTTACTGACCATCATCTGCAGCTAAATCAAAGGGGGAAAAGAGAAATCAAAATAACCATTTTGTATTGACACTTTCTTTTTAAATGGAAGCTATAATTATCCTGTTGCAAGCCTGGGCTACAGCGATGCCATGGGGGAGGGGGGAACCAATTAAATAATTATCCAGTGTTTAGCTTCTCATAGATAAAGAAACACATGCTTTGAAACAGAAGTGTTTGCAGGGAGCTTTGAAAACTCTCTAAGCACAGATAAATTCAAGTCCGTTAAGCCTTTTTCTTCACCTATTAAATGGTTGGGGTTTTTTTTTTTTTTTTTTTTATTTAATATAAAAATTCCAATTTTTTTTTAATTTTTATTTTTTTTTTTTTTTACTTTTTAAATTGTTGGGTTTTTTTTTTTTTTTTTTTTACATACAATAGAAACTACCAGTACCTTTTAAAAGTGAACATTTTACTTCTCATGTAGTATAACGTACATGCAGTGACCAATTATAACAGAGTGCACCTTATAGTAACACTTGTCTTTTAAGGTTCCACAAGCATCTCCATTCTAAAAGGGTCTTTAATGAATTGGCCATGAGGGCCATTGTGTTCTATATCCTGTCACTGATACAAAGGTCAGCTCCATGTGCTTCAGAGCCCAATCCCTTTTTGGAATCTTGCTATGATTTTTTTGCCTCAGCGATGTCCTGTGGCAGTGAAGTGGGAGCCAGGACAGGACTTGCAATGCTGATTGTTGTGGCACTGAGAAAAAAACACTATGATCCACAAACCCAAGTTAGGTGCATCAGGAAACATAGGCACCTTAGCCTGGGAGCCACAAAGCCAGCACAATAGATGGCACCTAGCCTAAGCTAGCCAATGGTAACATTGACAAGAGGAGTGTTCGCTAAACCCCACTCCTCTCTTGATGAGCTTCTAAGTTCAGGCTGCTGGAAGATGCCTGTCTCTGCTAGTGAACCAAGATCCAGGCGTTCAGCTGCTTAAATGATGGGCAGGCCAGAAACAAAACAGTTGGGGGAGGGTTCTTCTCTCTGATCATTAGCCTAACTTACTCATGTAGGCTATGGGAACCCCCCTGTTCAAAGCCCCCTTCCTCCTACACTGGAGAAGAGATTAGACCAGGGCTCTACTAGTTCTCAGATAACTGCTCTAACCGCTGAGCTAGAGCGTCAGTCCAATGCTGGCTTTAGCCCACTTGATATTGAATTAGTCAATTGTTTAATAAAAGTGGAACTTCAAGAGGAGAGATTGAGGGAAACCTAAATCACACTATTCCACAGTCGAGGGGGGTGCAGGCACTCACCTGAGAGGTGCCAAATCCATGTTCAAAGCCCCTCTCCTCCTCCCTCTCAGGAGGGAGGGACTTGAATTGGGGAAGGGATGGTCCTTCATATCCTTGGTTTATCAGGGAGGGCCTCCTTCTTCCCCTGGCTCTTCTAGGTGAGCTCACCTGGAGGAGTCTTATTCTGTATGTGCTCAGAGGCCACCTACTGGATTGGGCAGTTGCATACCTACCTTTCCTGGTTTGTGACTTGCTTGGGGGGGAGTGAGTTAGATAAGTGGCTGGCTACCTAGCCTGGGGCAGCAGTGTTCATGTGCAGGCAGGATACTGGAGCCTATAATGAGGCTGTAGGGCGCACACCCAGAGAACAAACTTAGGTGCTGAGTGAGTTTAGGCACCTACAATGTTAAGCAATAGCCGTGGGGGAGTTTTGTGGAGAGCAGTGATGCCTGGAACATGGGTCCCTAGGTGCATGAGTACCTTTATGGATACCACCCTGAGAGCTGCAGTTTAATCAGCTACTTCTTAATTTTGACTGTCCCTTGTTATGAGATAGCAAGACTAGAAGTTCCCAGTCCTTCCCTTCTTTTATTGTGCCCTCTCCTCTTCATTCCAGAATCAAGAGAGCATGGGGGAAGGGAACAATTAAGAAGCTTTGCAACTTTTTAACAGCTCAAGTGGCTGGTGGAATAAATATTAAATTTGGCAGTGTAGTGATGATTTTATACAAATACAGCAGCTTCAATAGGAGATATTGAGTATGCCACATGCCAGAATACGCAGTAGCCTGATGGTTAAGAAGTGCTGCTGGGAGGAGAGACCTGGATTCAATTCCCTGCTCCACATCAGGCAGAGAGGAAAGGTGAACCCTGCTCTTCCCCACCTGCTGTGAGTGCTCTAATCACTGGTGTAAAGGGAAGGTGTGTGTGTGGGGGGGTGTGCCTTTTTTTCCAGCTGTGTTGTGTGAGAGGCCCAGTGTGATAGCCCTGTTCTTAGCCACCCTTTGATCATGTGTACCAGCTCAGGCCCCACACGCAGGATAGGGGTGGCAATGCTTAGCTGGTCATTGCATATGGGACACAAGCACAGAGCTGCTCACAGGTGTCAGGACTGAGGTGTGGACTTTACCAGCACAAATTTGGGTACGTAAGGAATTTAGGCACCTATCAGGTTTAGGCAGCAGCAAGTGGAGGTTGTGAGGATCTAAATTTTGGACTCAGGCATCTAATGTGGCAGCTAAGAACCCCTTAAAAATTTAGCCCTGGAGGATTTTTGCACTAACTTTAAAAAGGGAGCTCTTTTATATTATCAGCATTGCTTGCTAGAAACAGAAGATTTCAGCTTCCTAAAATTAATTCCCATTAGAAATCACCCTCTCTCTGGTACACAGGGAAAAACACACAAACCCTGTGAGGCTCTCATATCCTTGGACACCTTTAATCTTCTTGGTGCCTGGCAACTGTTCACAAGCTAAAGCAAGAGTGTCTCTATTACAGCACAGTAGAGATGTAGATTTCTTGTAGAGGTATTAGAGGAAGAGAGTGAGAATGGTGACAGTAATGTCATCTTTCACTAATTTTAATAGCTCAACTTCCTCAGCTGAGAGAGAGAGAGAGAGAGAGAGAGAGAGAGAGACAGACACACACGAGTCCTCCAGTTCTCCTATTGTAACAGCTTCCACCCTGGCAAAAGTATACATATTTAACACTATGAACTCTCTTCCTCTTCTTGGAAAGGCAGGCTCAGGGCCAGCATGTATGTGTCTTCACAAAACAGCTAGAGTTTTAGCTCAGAACTAGGCCTTAATTTACCCAGGAAGGCAAAAGCTCCCATAAAGGCACAGGACATTTGAGAAAGAGCTATTAGGCTTTGCAGTGAAAAACATGCCCTTGAAGTGAAAAGATAATACCGAGCTCTTGTAGAGCAATTTTCTGCCAGAGCTCAGGGAGGAGGAAGAGGAGAAGAAATAAAATGCCATTGTCCTCATTTTACAGCTGGGAAAATTAAGGCACAAAAAGGTGATGTGATTTTCTCAGAGCTTGGAGTAATCTACTTCACCGGTTAATTCTCTCCATGCTTAATCATAATCTACACTTATATTATACTCTCAGATCCATCCAGATGCTACACATTACCAAAGTGGTTCTCTCTTCTGACTCCCCTCCTGAGAAATCAGACTCCAGTGTGTAAAGATGCCTAGGCTAGGATCAGGGACCAAAATCTATAATCTCTTTCTTGATCCAGGAAGATTTACCTCTGTGGGTGTCCAGCTAAGGAACAGAATAACATGTTGGCATTAAACTAGGGTTATCAGCATGTGAGAATTACTAACAAGAGCTTTAGTTCAGCTGCTAGTTTTAGTTTCTATTGCTGTTTTTTTTTAAAAAGTCTCATTCCATCTTTCCAGTGGATAGATAAGAATGTGTGCTTCTAACCATGATTGGTGAAGGGGGTTATCTAAGCGGGAATGTTCCCATATGAAACTGTGGGAAAAGGGGCTCATTTTTACTAACCCCTCTGCTTTTTAATTTGGACTTCAACCTCTGATATTAGTAACAGTTTTAGTGGTCATGGGAATTCTCAGTGCAATATATTTAGCCCTATTCCTTCGGGGCAGGAGGTGGGGGGGGAAGAGACCACTAAATAGCTGCAAGATAAATTTTCTATGAATGTTTCTTTGGGAAACTTTGGCCAAAGAAAAACTGAAGGAGAACTCTGTATAAGCTCAAAAGCTTGTCTCTTTCACCAAAAGAAATTGGTCCAATAAAAGATATTACCTCACCTATCTTGTCTCTCTAATATGGTGGGACCAGCATAACTACAACACAGCAAACAACTACATTTTAGGCATTTAGCTGGACAATGGACAATTTCACTTGAGCCCTGTTATGACACCCCTTGTTCACAGTAAAGAGCATGCGTTCACAGGAATAGCCCCACTAACTTCAATGGATCCTCTCCCGTCTGTACAGTGAGGAATCCTCAATGTCACAGAATCAGACCATTAACCTGGGCTATACAGAACACTTCAAGTGGGAGGAGGGAATTCTGTAGAGTTCCCCCTTAAAAAAGGACACCAAGTCCTCCAGCACAGGCTGGTTTTGGATAGGAAAGAAATTCCCACAATAAAAATACTGGCAAAGAAAAAAAAAAAAAAAAAGACAAGTGGAGTTCACAGCACGGAATAGTGAACACGTCCTGGTTGTTCAATTTACAAAATGTTAGTGCAAGCGTGGAGCAGTCTCCCTTACTTGTGGAAGAGAAAACTGCAATTCAGTTGGAAAAAAAAAGCAGAGAAAGGATGTGAACTTTGTTAAAAAATAAAACACATCAGCTGACAATGTTATCTGGCCCAACAGGAGTGTGAAAACAAATAGGCACTTCAAGAAGAGTGTAGTTAGGTAGGTGACTAACCTCAAAATAGCAGGAAGTGACCAAGGAAACAGGCCAAGCTGCTGGAAACAAAACAGATTTCTTCACTGACAACTTTCCAGAAATGTGCAGTACCCCAAAGGACTACTGCCACCATCTATGAAAAAGTGCTGATTATTGATTACATGTTCAATGGCATCTCCTTTATCAACTCTATAGATTCAGCTATGCAACATCTCATACCTCCTCAATAAAAAACCTAGACTGAAGAGACTTGCTCAGCACAGAATTTAACATGACCCAGTGTTTATTGACTCCTGCACCATTTTATTTGTTTCATTCCACATTTTTTTTTAATTAACATGAACACAAAATGCACAGGATTGTAAAATATCACCACATGAATCGACTCCAAAGTGCCAGCATTGTTGACCAGCATACAACCTGACAAGAAAAGGTTTACCCATAACTCACTCTCAAAGAGACTAGCTGGTAGTACATCACAGTTGAAGTAAAAAATTAATTTGCCTGCAAATAAATACATTTTCCTTTAGATGTGAGTGGTGTTCGAGCCAGCCATTTGCAAAAAACATTCAAACATTTTAAATTCAACATAAATGGAATAAAATACTTTACAGAAACGAGGTGTTAAAAAATTGAAAAGATCATGATCTTTTCAAACTCTACTTCTGCAGAAGTCATTTAGTCACAGGAGCAAGGGTAACCTAGAGGGGAAAAAAGATTAATGAGAGGCCACTTTGCTCAAGAGGCCAACAAGTCAGGTACAGGCTTAAGAATACCAATAGCCTCTCTATATTATCAAGGCCTTCTGTTTTTGTTTTTAAAGAAGTTGTTTGTCCTCTCCCAGCTTTCTTTCACAACCAGCAGGCCCTGTTGGGAACGACAGCTTAGTGAAGCTTGCCTATCTTCCAACACCGCCTAATATGAAATAAAGTCACATTGGGAAAGGCAACTAATTTTTTTTAAAAAGCCATGGATTCTCCATCACTGGCAATTTTAAAATCCAGATTGGATTTTTTTTTCCCCCCTTCCTAAAAGGTCTTCTCTAGGAAATATTTTGGGGAAGTTCCATGGTCTGTGTTCTACAGGAGGTCAGACTATATATCAAAATGGTCCCTTCTGGCCTTGAAATCTATGGGAAAAAAAAAAAAAAACCTTTTGCATTGCTTGCATTTGGTGTACAGCAGTTCTGCAGATGTGAATGATGAAGGCACACATTTACCTATATGTGTAAACAAGCTGTTGGTGCTTTTGGGAAGACTGAAAATTAAATACACTGGAGAAATAAGTCTGTTTTCACAGCCAGATGGCACACGCTGCTTAGCTATACGTGTTTTAAACACTTTGCCATGCAACCCAAAGCTGGAAAGAAACTCCTTAAGTCCGTATCTAGAGAAGCAATTCATGCATTTTATTATTGGTACAGCTGCTAAAAGAAAACTTTGTTCTTGTGTAGCAGTTTGCAAGCATCCCCCTCAAGAAAAAGTGGGAGTGGCTTCAAGAATAAGGCTTCATTAATGACTTGCTAAAATTAATGTGTGAAACGTCCACAGAGATCCTTCCACTGATCTCCGATCTGTGGTGAGGGAAAGGGGGAATACTTTATAATCCTGTATACTCAGTTTCTTGATGTTTAAATTTTACATATTGAGAGATGAAAGGTCTGTCTCTTCCAGGTTAAAAAAAAAACCAACACTCTTACCTAGACCAAGAGAATATAGGCTGAAACTGAAACATTTAGCAAACAAACATTTTCTTTATAATGAATGCACTGATTTCTCCACACACCACAAGCACACTGCTGGTGCCTTATGCAACAGAGATAACAAAAGTACCTTTAATATCCAGACCCTTTTAAAAAAAATTGTACACACTACTTCGTTGTAGGTAGCGGATATGATTTGCACTAACATCACTATCTAATGGGCTACATAGATTTCAGAAACCCTAAACTTAATCAATCAGAAGCAATGAGTTTTTAGTAGGCTTGGCCCCTCAAATAATTCAAAAACTCCTTTAAAGAATTTTTTTAAATGTAGAAAATGTCAACTTTACATAGAGACACTCAAACTATTAAAGCATATTCCCCTGCAGCCAGTCTTTCAGAGTTCAACATTTAACTATTTACATAAAAAGAACAGGAGTACTTGTGGCACCTTAGAGACTAACAAATTTATTAGAGCATAAGCTTTCGTGGGCTGCATCCGAAGAAGTGGGTTGTAGCCCACGAAAGCTTATGCTCTAATAAATTTGTTAGTCTCTAAGGTGCCACAAGTACTCCTGTTCTTTTTGCGGATACAGACTAACACGGCTGCTACTCTGAAACCTATTTACATAAATTCGTCTTTCAAGGAGTCACCTATTGCTTTCAGATAAGACGTTTGACTCTTTTGGAATTAGAATTTCAAGTTGATTAAGTTTCCTTCAAGCCCATTCTGTGCTACTTAGATGCATCTGTAGTGGAAGAATTTTACTTTACAAAGGAAATGTATCAAATTACATGCCTTATTTGAGGGAACCTAGTAGGATTTACAGGGATCAGGGATGAATGTGTCATCTCCCCTCCTCAAATGCAGATCTCTCATTCACAGCAGGATGTGTGCCCTGAAGGCACACACAAGTCAGGCCAAGTGGAGTTAAAACCACATGATCACACCTGGATCCCCAGTAGAAATCTGAGAGGAAGAGGGGTTGGCCAATACTGGTTCACTTAAATTCAGACTTCAAAAAATGGGCATAAGGATGTCCCTCTTTTTTCTTAAAGAACACAAGTGGCTCAAAATACTCAATTCCTTTTGCCATTTCTCATGCCAGAAAAGCTGCTGCTTTTACATCTTGTGTTGCTGTTGCACTTTTGTCCCTAGCTAGGAGGTTTGAATAATGTCAAAAGGTCCTAATTTGGCAGTGCCTAGCACTCACATTATCACTCATTCTCTGGGTCAAGTTCTGTGGAAGCCAAGTGCTTCCCCATGAAGGCTGTCCTGCCAATTGCTCCCCTTCTGGCCAGGCACGCGACAAGCTGAGTCAAGTATGGGTTGGTTAAAATGGGGAAGAAAAACCATAATTGGCCCCCCAAAACCATTATTGTCCCCTGACGCACGGGAGTATGGGCCAGAGAGGAAAGCATACACTTGGAAGACGTTAGTAGGTACTGACATACATTGACAAGCCTGGTATAACTATACTAATGAAGAGGGAAAGTTTATACACTAGGTGTACAATTGTTAAAATAAGAACGATTTATTTCCGTGCTCAGTGTGACCATGACAATTGTCTCAACATCAGTGAGATCTATACTGAGCTGCTGACTAAGTACTGGTTTTGGAAGTTTAAGCTGCTTGGGGACACCATGGAAGTTACTCATCTAGCTTTTAAGTTTAAAACAAACAAACAAACAAGGTGAAGAAAATGTGTTCCTGCTCATCTGAGCCTAATCCTCTTTTTGTATATTTTGTGGCTCAAATGCAGGAGGGAAAATAATTTGGAACAATTGGGACAGCATCACTTCTTCATTCAAAGTGCACATACATACAAAATTAACCAAATGTCCGAGTTCAGGATGGGCATCAGAGAGAGAAATCAAAACTCTAAAATAGAGATAGTTATTCATCATACATTTGTCAGGCTGCCAAACATATCTTTACCTTCCAAATTCACACTTCTATCATACACAAGTTGGTATACGGAGACTGAATTAAAAATGCTTGGCTCTAAGGGCTAAAGCATTTTGTGTGCCATCAACCTTCCCAGCTCACCAATCTTTCAGAGAAACCAGCTGCTTTAAAAAACAAACTGAAAATGGGAAGTGAACATTGATCCATCTCAAATAAAAAAAAAAATTCACAAAATTGTGAACAGACATGTAACTGCCTCCCCACCCTCTGTCCGGGGCTGTAAAAGGGCTAAGCAACTGAATTGCTACTGCTTGACTGTTGAAATGTGAACAAAATCCAGGCAGTTTGATGGCAACATGGAAGATTATCCTTTTAGAAAGTAATAATACAGGAGAGTTAAGCCAATGCTCTGTGCAACAAAAGTGATTAGCAGCCCATCAATGGTCCCACATTAAGCATAACAGAAGATGACCCTCTACAAATACCTAGTTTAATTTCACATTTCCAATATCTTGCATTGCCCATCGGCATCTGCAACAGATTTTAATTTGTAAATCTCTTTCCCATTGAGCTAAGAAATTTACATAAAGTGCAAATAAGACTCAGGTTTTTTCCCCACTGGTTCCAATACTTGTTATCTTTATTACCACTATTACTAAAAGCCAGCTGGCTTAGCCACTTGCATTAGGCTTTGGTGACATTCTTCTTTTACTAAAATCTTGGTTACTTTCTTCAGTTAAAGGCAAATAGAAAACAAGGGTTCCTTCTGCCAGATGCAGGCATGATAGGAGGCATGTGAGTACCATCAACGTAATATGCAGGTGTTAGACAAATCAGCACATTCCTGTGGGTAAGAAGAATGTCTAATGTTTCATTGGAAATGGACAAGTCATCTTTGGATCTCATCATTTGCAAAGAGTTCAGAAACGGTTGTGATAAAAGCACTATGCCAGCAGATCACTGTTCAGTCTACATGGAGAGCTGCTTCTGTCTTCCCTGCATCTACAATGAACAATGGAAAATGCAGTTAAGTTATAGTAAGTAAGTGTTTTGAACATCTAATGTGATAGCAGTAATCAGAAGACTCAGTTGGGGAAAGTAATATATCTGTATAAGAACTGCCATACTGGGTCAGACCAATGGTCCATCTAGCGTAGTATCCTGTCTCCTACAGTGTCCAGTATCTGAGGTTCAGGGAGAGTGTATGGAACAGGACAGCTGGAATGATCTATCCTTGACTTCTCATTTTGGCAGTCAGAGATATAGGCCTGTCTACACTAGAGTTAGGTTGACGGAAGAGTTAGGCCAGCTGTGTTCTGTAATGGCTGTAACATCACAGCATGGTGCGTGCTGGGTAGCCATAGTGAAACAGAAATGCCTTGAATTATTTTCAGTAAAGATTTATGAAAAAAAATCATACCAGTTAAATTCCTAAACTTTTTTTTGGCTTCTGCTCTTTCTTCAGCATCAAAATACCACACAGTCATGGCATATCTGTGAACAAAAGGAAACAATTTATTTCTTAGATTCCCAAGAAGACACTAAAACACCTTAGAACACTGGGTTTATTCTCATACAGAGAGCTCAAAACACTAGTTTGTCTATTGCAAAATTGGAAGCAGACGAATAAAGAACTAATTTGACTTTTGGGTGATAAAACAAACCAGGGAATCTCTGTAGACACAAACTGTGTGTCTCTGTGTGTCTGTAAAATCCAGGGGAGAATTTGTGCTATACCTCTGGGAAGCATAGCACAGATCTGGCAGAAATCACTTTAAGATCTTCCCATTCTAGGTGCTCCAGGTACTGAAACAATCCCTGGGGTGACTTAGCCAGCTTGGGGGTTGCTCTAACTTATGGTAGCCTGGCCTGGCCTGGCTTGGCTTGCCTATGGTTGGCAGCAGCACCCACAATCCCTGTAATGCCTCAGGCCTACTCCAAGGACCCACACACTTATATTCATTATGGCTGTTTTATGCAGAGCCTGCCACGGAGGAATTCTCTCCTCACCAGCTGAAGGGCTTACAGCCCCAGTATGCTGTCACAGCAGCATACACGGGCCGCAGCAAATGGGGTAGAGGGAGTGGGGAATTTCACCCTATATGTTATGCACGTATATGGCTTGATCCTGCTGCTCATTTTTGTGAGGAAATTTACATGGACTTCAATAGTCCCAGATTAACTCCATTCACATTAGGTATTTATATTGTACATATGCCTGTGTGCATATATACAGATACACCCCCCCCACATAAAAGATACATTTTTATATACTACAGTATATGTGTGTTGGAAAAGAGCCAAGCTCTTTAATCTTTGGCCACATGTCAGTACTGAACATCTTATTTACCTGGTTGCATAGGAAGGTTGCACTTCATGTGGGTTCCTTCGGTCTGACCAGAAAAAAAGTAACCTGTCAAAAATGGGCTCAACATCTGCTACACAGGACTTTCCTTCCGGGAATATTCGAAGAATTCCACCATGCAGCTGAAAGTAGAGTGAAGGGTTATTTTTCCTCACGTACACACACCCACACCCACACTTTAAAATGACAATTTTTTCCTCTTTAACACACAACAAATGTGGAGTAAAAGTTGAGGGCAATGCAATAGCAGCACATTGCAGTGCTGGAAAGCTGTTGTTGCCTCACGTTAGTCACTTTGATTTTAGCAAACAATTCAGATTGATTGAGCATAAACATCTGTTTAAAGAGTCAGCCACGATGAAACAGCAACTGCTTTTTTGAGACAGGCCTTCCCCCTTCACAGAGGCTCTGTCGCAAACCTATGGAAGCCACTTGAGCTCAGTCTCATTTCTAAAATTAGTTAAGACTCATAAGAAGATTGTTTGTTCATTCTTACTGGTTTGAGATCAGACTTCACTGCATGACTGTCAAATGGCATTTCAAAACCCTGGTATTGCAGCCACATAGGCGTTCTCTTTTGGGTCTGACAGTGGAACGCTGCACTGGACGTCAATATGCAGGTGTATCCTGCAATCTAAAGTTGCATTTTATATATAAAATTGTATATACATCCTCCACTCTTCTCACTCCTTCTGGTCCTTGTAGTGTGGCTTCTGTCACATCTCTAACTCTGGTTTCTGACGATCTTATGGGACAAAGTTTGCACTAATTTACGTGCATCAGTGGAAGTGCACAGGGTACAAGTCTGTGCTACCATCCTCCTAGAGGACTAAGGAAAGTGCAACAGGTCAAGTAGATGGTTATCTTTTTTTCCATTTCACTATGTGGGGGTATTATTCAGAACATGCTGTAGGTACAGGATTGTGTTTTTCTATCATACAAGATTTTTCAGTGGCAGCATCTCTCTAACATTAAATCATTTGTTGGGATTTAGTGGAAGAAGCATGTATTGGCACTTAAAGGGATAGCTGCTTTATATGACCAATGCATGTTAAGAAGGTGACCTTAGTATTATCTGACCAGGAAATAACCTGGGAACAGGTTTGAAAGCATTCTAACAGAAATCTGAAGAAACAGTCTTTGATTTTACAAGCCCTTATCTTGTTTATTATTTAAGGTCTGATAAATCCCCTGCTCAGGGCTGAATTAATTGCCTTGTAATGATACAATGTGCACGGAAACAGAAATGAGAGACCGCTCACCCCATTTGGCAAAGAAACTCACGGATGTGGCCAGAGAGGTAGGAAAACTCTATCCGACTCCCCTTATGAAGTGTGATGTGACCCCTTGAATGGAAGGGATTTAAAGACCTGGGGATTATACAGGGGGCAAGGCCTCCCAATCCCATGAATCTAGGAAATCTGTGGAGAAATGATCTGCCTTGACAGCCCGTCTCAGTGCTGCCCCATTAGCCCTCACCCAGCCCTGCTGCCATTGGCTTAACAGTGGCTGTAGAGGGAAATGCATATTCAGATGTCCATGAGGTTAAGGGGGGCGGGGAGGGGGGAGGACAGTGTCACAAAACACAGCCAAGCTCCCTGCCTTCCTGCTGCTAGCCCCACTGCAAACCACAGGAGCATCTTCTCTAGAGGGGTTTCCACAAGACAGGAGTACAGAGAGGGTGGGACAGTGCTGCAGAGGAGCCTCAATTTTGGCTCTGATCTTGGAGGTATAGTCATAAAGCAACAAAGCTACGTCTCACACTCAGGAAGTGCTTCCTTTGCTGGGTCTGATCTTGCTTTCAGCTGAAGTCAATGAAAGTTTTTCCATAGGATTCAATTGGAGCAGGGTCAGACCGGTTGAGCAAAAACTTGCAACTTTAATGTATTAAAAGGTCAGGATTCTAATGAGACAGTTGGAGCCAGAAAACATGACAAATGGCCCCAATCCACTGAGGTAACTCCTAGAGGCCACACAGAACGGAGTCTGAAGCTGCAGGCTCATAAGCCTGAGCAGATCACCCCTAAAATACTAAACCATCATGGAAAGTTCACCTTTGACAGATTCTAACAGTGCCAAAGGCATTCAGGAAAATAAAACAGAGATCAGGGATCTAGAGTAAAAGGAAGATGGGCTACCATGAGAATTCTAGCCTCCAAACGTTCTGTATGCCTGACTGACAGGAAGGCAGGCAGATAGTCTTTCTGGACTCAAGGGACCCAATCTTCAGTTAATCCATTCCTGTGCTTGGGGCTGGGGACAAAAGATAGCTTTAAACTACCTTTGTGTTCTCAGTATTCTAGGACCATGAACTGACTGACTCCCAACATAAGGCAGAGCAGCACTGGGGCTTGGTCCTCAACATTAGGGTTACCATATTTAAAAAATAAATAAAAAAAAAGAGGACACTCCACAGGGCCCTGGCCCCGCCCCTTTCCCACCCCCAGCCCCACCCCAACTCCGCCCCTTCCCAGCCCCCAACTCCGCCCATTCCCCAAAGTCCCCGCCCTAACTCCCCCTCCTCCCTCCGAGCCACGCGAAAAGGGCTGCCCGAGCGCTACCGGCTTCACAGTTTGCCGGGCAGCCCCCAGACCCTGCGCCCCTGGCCGGCGCTTCCCCAGCACAGCTGGAGCCCGGGAGGGGAAGCGCCCAGCCGGGGGCGCAGGGTCTGGGGGCTGGCCGGCAAACCGTAAAGCCGGTAGCGCCCGGGCTTCGGGCAGACCCCATGCCTCCAGACCCTGCGCCCCCGGCTGGGCACTTCCCCTCCCGGGCTCCGGCTGCTGTGCTCCTCCCCTGACTCTTCGGCTCTGTTTAAGAGCTGAGCTGCCCGAGCGCTCCCGGCTTCGGGCAGCCCCCATGCCTCCGGACCCTGCGCCGCCGGAGCAGAGCAGCTGGAGCCGGGGAGGGGAAGTGCCCGGCCGGCGGCTGGGGTCCGGAGGCAAGGGGGCTGCCCGAAGCCGGAGTGCTCGGCTCTGTTTAAGAGCTGAGCTGACCAAGAGTCAGGGGAGGAGCAGAGCAGCCGCGGGAGGGGAAGTGCCCGGCCAGTATTTTCCCGGACATGTTCGGCTTTTTGGCAATTCCCCTGGGGGTTTGATTACCAAAAAGCCGGACGTGTCCGGGAAAAACCAGACGTATGGTAACCCTACTCAACATGCATTCAATGTGCCCCCTATGTTGAGAAGGGCTCATGAAAAGCATTTACATCAGTTCTATTTTAGCCAGGGGGCATGGGGAAGAGGGAAAATCCCTGAACAAGGATATTCCCACAGGGCTTTTACATCCACTTTCTAGCACTTTTATGTTTCCAGAGAGGCATAAAGCAGCCTTTGTTTAACCAGGAAGCAGTCACAATACCCAGGTCTTTAAATTAAGGTGAGAGATCATAAACATTTCTGGCAAGAAATTTTCTAGCAAAGCCAGGAAAGATCAGACTTCACATTCCTAATATCCCTAAGGTGAAAAACAAGCATTAATTAATAAATGTCTTTCACGCCCTCTTCATGAATCATAAGAAGCAAAAAAGGGCACAAACCCAATTTTTATAGATCCTTTGCAGGTCAACTTAAAGGGACAGACCCCAAAACTGACCTGCCATCTTTTGTTAAAACTGCTCCCAGATTCCACTTAATCCTGAGTGGATGTGGTTTCTTTCTAAATGCTTCATTACTCTTTTCTCTAAAGAGAACTAAAATGCCACCAGCCCAGCACATGAGCTGTTCTATAACAACAAACTGGAAGGGGGAATGGAAGGGGAAAAAAACAACCTGATAAGGAAACAATTTCAGTTTCAAGCTTCCAAAGGGGTTACTAAAAACAGCAAGAAAACCCAAAATGTAACTGAAAAGTGCAGTTTTTAAATCAGCTGTTCAAGAGTTCATGAAAATATGAAATGCAAGTAAACAACTGATAGCAACAACAAACTGTTTCTGGGCCAGCCTTCCCTTGCCTAGAAATATGGGGTTGCTTTTAGAACCCTTGGCTCACATACCTTTGAGTCCCAGTCCTTATTCAGGTAATAAATACAGGTGATACAGCGCCCATCGCCATTTGGATTGTCTACGTGACGAACATACCCAGTTCCGTTCCCAGGGTAGCAAGCTACCATTGCCTAAATGAAAGAAAAATATCCATCAACTAAATTCCCCCTCGCTTTGTTTTTAAAACCTTCCTGAATAGTTGATTTGACTCTAAATACTAAATTATTCAGAGCATCAATCCAAAGATTCCGGTGGATACTAACAAGAGGACCCGTCACAAATTTCTTTACCCATATGATCCTGCCTATGGGCAATTCCATACATGTAATGCCTTTGGTGTACAGTATAAGAGCAAACACACGGGGGGGGGGGGGGAGAATAGTTTATTTTGAGTAATATGCTAAAACAAAGGAAACAAGTTGCTATTATTTAAAAGCTACATAACTTTCAACAGCAGCTTGTTGTTCAAGAGAGAGTATCTCAAAGGTTTGCTAGGGTTTCTAAGGCTGCATCGTCACTGTTAATCTGAAGTTCTTGGTCATAGTGAAAGCAGACATCAATCTTACCATGCTGAACTTTTGCTGCGTCCCCATCCTCCACTCCAAGTTTCCTGCACACATATCTCATGTCCAAAAACACCACATGCAATTGCAAATTCAGGTTCCCCAAGAGTGAAGTGTGCAGAGATATGCAAATCTTTAGGCTGTGCTTGAACCAGGCTATACGTGTTTGCTGTCACGGGCTGCGCCACAGAAATAACCAAAATTTTTCAGAATCACAATTCTTCCTTTGATCATCCTCAAACCTGCTGATGTGGCCATTTAAGTCATGGTTTGGTTAATTTCACATTTAATGATGAGAAGAATCAACAGAAACACAAACATGAATCATTTTGAACCACATGACAGAACTAAAGATGACTAGGGGGAGTATGTATTTAGCACTTTAAAAAAAATTGGTCTTTGCAGCACGTACACATTTAACATGAGTTCATCCCAGCAGAATGATATTAGCAGACAGGGGACTGGATGCTCAAGGGATTATCAAGAAGTTACCATGCCTCACTTGTCTAAATTATTTGTCTGAATTAGTAGTGACAACCTAAGTGCACTAAACTCTAGTAAGATATGGCCATACTAGCCTTTTCCCCCCAAAGCTTTTCCTCTATTGTTAACACTGGAGGCACGGAATAGGTAATAGCAATGGTGGCAATCAATCAGCCAGCCAGCACAATGGATCCCTCTGAACCTCTGTTAATTAAGCTTAGTCTCTGTTCCCTCAAGGGTATGCCAATTGCGGAAATGACTGGACACACAGTTGCACACATACAGTTCTCTATTTTTAATGCTACAATAATTTACTTTCCTTCACGTTGCTTGTCCTTTCCTGTAAAGGTTGCCAGAATGGCACTAAAGTCATTATGGTATGCAATTTATAATCTGCTCTGCTGTTCAAGCCCCTATGGACATAGCTATTTTGAGGCCCAATCCTATAAGGTAAGGTAAGAATCTCAAGGAGGTGATGCGTGTTCTTAATTCCCATCAATATCAATGGGCACTCTTAGGATGTGCTGGCACCTTGCAGGATAGGTCTCTCAGGCCCTATTCACACAATAGTCATTTCAGGGAACCTGTTTACAAATTGGCACCCAACTTGCAATGTAGACTGAACCTCAATGACATTTCATTACCAGACTGAGGAACACCACTGAGGTCCATTCTGCACTGCAGTACTGGAAATAGGCTAAGGGACAAACCTGGTTGGAACCAGGTTCCCGGACAGTTGTATTTGCAATGTCGAGGGAGCCCATGACTGTGAGCTCTGGCAGTAGAGGAAGGACAATACTAATCCTTTGTATCACAGGAACAATACTCTTTGGCTGATTGAGATGCCCTGGCTTGAAAACAAGGTGTTATACAACATTATGGTGGTGCTGGACAGCCAAGGAAGGCTTTCTTCAATGGGCAGACATCATTTGAATAGCAGTGAATTGTTCAAATAAAAATTCAAAGTGATTGCGGTTTGAAAAAAAGTGAGCTCTTGTGGTGTAATAAATCAAAGATTGTCACTAAGGGTACATCTACACAGCAGCTGAGAGGTGTAATCCCCAGCACTGGTAGACATATATGCGCTAGCTCTGCTCAAACTAGTGACCCAAAAGAGCAGTGTCCCCATCATGGCGTGAACATACCAGGATCTCAGACAGAGTTGTACTTGGGTGGATAGCCAGAGCTGCTGCCCAGGGTTCCGCAGCCACACTGCTATGTTTAGTGTGCTAACTCAATCAGAGCTAGCATGTGTGTACATCTTCCTGAGCTGTGAACTACACCTCCCAGCTGCTGCGTGTAGACAGATGAAGGCCCAGAGTCTTAAAGGTACTTAGGGGCTGATCGGCTCAGTGTTTCAATGCAAAACCCCTAGGTGCCTTGTCACCTAGTGGAATTCTCAGCCCACAGCTAGGTACCCAGACTCCCTGTAACAGGGGTCTCAAACTCAATTTACCTTAGGGCCAGTGCCAGTCCTCAAATCCTCCCAGTGGGCCAATACGGTCACTGAAGATGGTGTTCAGAAAAGAAAACGTTTATATTGTATTTTTTTTATTTCTTAGAAATAAAATTGTCATAAAACTTTATACAATTCCTCACCTGCCAGAGAGTTTTTAGTGTTTGCCAGACACCTGGCAACGTTTCAGTTCTGTCCGTTTGTTGATGTTTGGTCCCAGTGACTGAGCAGTTGAAACCTTCAGGATTGCGGCAGGGTGTGCATCAGATAGTTGTGTTCGCTATTTTGACTTATTTATATTCATTGTGGAAAAAAGTGATGCTGCCTCCATGGCTGACTCTGCTGGCAACTAATGATGCTGCCTCTATGGCTGCCTCTGCCCGGCAACTAGTGATGGTATCTCTGTCCCTCTCCCCCAGCCAATGGGAGCTGCGGGGGGCACCACCTGCAGCAGACAGAGCTGGCAGCGTGGCTGCATGCGTCTCTCCTCCGCAGGCTGCAGTGGGGTGGTTCTCGGGTTGTAGATAGCCCGCGGACCAGGATTTTGAGACCCCTGCCCTATACAGTGCATGGGGAGAGTTAGGTGCCTAAGACAGGGATCCCCAGAAGCCAGCAGGCTGAACGAGGAGCTGCCTAAGCTAACCAGGAGTGAAATGCCTAGGAGACCGGCTGGGCAAGAAGAGGGGCTTAAGGCCCTTAACTGGCTGACGGGCTAGAAATAAGTGCCTTGCTCTGTTCTGGATCCTCAGTCACAAACCCTCCTCTGAAGTTACACACCTAAGCCAGGTCAGCTGCTTAGGTAGCCCATGCTCTAGCAGCCAAAACCCTCTCCCTGGGCTTGTCGAATGCAGCGAGCTAGGGTGTAAATCTACGGCACACTACGACACCATGCACTTGGGGCCAGTCACAAAAGGTGCCTCACTGCCACTTTAGGCACCTAAATCCCAGAATCAGGCCCCACGGGGATTCACAAAACCCTTGCTCAGCTGCCACTGAACCCTGTATGTGCCTTAACACTCTTGGTGCCTACATTTCTACAGTAAAAGTTCCCCCAGCACCTATTTTCTGCCTCAGCACGTGTGCTTCGCTGCCTCACGCTACATGTGCGGACACCTAAGCCACAGAGCGATGCAGAATTTGGTGGGGGGTGGGAGGACAGACAGGCATTTCTCCACTTTGGGCCCCACAGGTGAGTTATTAGGAAGGCATCTTCAGAGCTCTCCAACTGGAGAGCTTACACAAAAACAGGTGGGAAGAGGAGGCGTCTGACGAAGTGGGCATTCACCCACGAAAGCTTATGCTCCAATACATCTGTTAGTCTCAAAGGTGCCACAGGACCCTCCATTGAGTAGGTTGTTAGACTATAGATATTCAGGTCTGCCTGCAAAGGCCTATACTTTAAGAACTTAGATGTATTTTTATCACTTTGTTTTTTATACCCCTGTAACTAGCTAAGAATCAAAATCACAGTCCACCTATGTATGGGCCTTCTCTAGATAGGATAGTCTGAGGCCTTGTTAAGAAACAGATCTTAAGATGGTTAAAGAAAACTTAGTTTGATAGCATCCTGTCTAGCAAGAAGGGCTTCGAAATATGCTTGCTTGGAAACTAACCCCAATAAACATCGTATGGTCTGGGCTTCAGACTTCTGGTCTTTTGCTGCTTGCTGTCTGCATGACAAGAACCAGGGAAGTGGAAGGGTTGAGGGAAAGCCCTCTAACATAGGTCAATGTGCATGAGGGAACTTTTAGTGCACAGCAGCAGGGCCCACATGGACAATTAGTGCATGGCCCACACGCTGTAGATTTACACCCCAGCTTGCCGAATACTAACTTGCCATTTCAACAAGCCCTCTGTCTCTCACATGCTCACACTCGAGACCTCTCTCATGCTCGTCCTACATTTACCTGTGCAGCAGGCAGTCTTGTGTGGGAGTGTGCTGCCCCCATCTCTTGGTGGCCTGCAGCCAGCCCTCTTGCTGCAGGGGCTGATGGGTATCAGGTCTTAGTCTTTGAGCAGGCCAATAGGATCAAGCTCCACTGGTGAGATTAAACAAGGGAATGTCTGTTTGAGAATCCCACTTCAGGGCCTCTGCTTGAGCTAGTGCTCCAAGAAGCTCATTAGCTGTGTGGCAATGTCAAAACATAGGTGGCTTTGCAAGTGCCATCCGGTGGCAAGTTAGACAGCGGGAGAAGGAGGGGTTAGGCAGCAGCTGAGTGGTGGTTTTGAAAGGGTCAGTGGTGCCTAAATAGCTTTGAGGATATGGATCTAATGCCTTAACACTGAGGCCAGACTCTCCCCAGGCCTCCCCACATACTACATTCTAATAAGAAACATGTGCTTTTACGTGGCAGAGGCCTCAAGGTATTAATTATTTTGTATTGTCTGCATCTGCAACTTATAGAGTCCCTGGGGATGAATGAGTAGAACAATTACCATAGCATCCAAAAGCACTGAATGTGTTTATATAAAAGGTTAAATAGGCGCTTTCCAGCAGCAGCAGACTCGGGGGCAGAAGAGCAGAAGTGAAATATCCTTTTTCCTGGCACTAGTAATATTTGAATGAAGCCTTAAACAATGAAGGGAAATCATTGCGGTCCTCCTAGAGCCTGTTGAAATGATATCAAGTTTTATCAGAGCACTGGCTGGAGCAGCTCCAGTATAGATCAAGCTGGCCTCAGCAGGGCTTCCAGCTGCTAGTACTGCTTTTGGATTCATTGGAAAGCAAACAAGAAACAGGAGATGAGCTGAGTGACCTAGACCTAATTTAGGTAATTGGTGAACATTGGTATTTGCCGGTTTAGCACTTGGGCTTGCTGCAAAAAATGGAGACTGGATCAGATCAACGAAATCACTATTCCCTATATAGGGGAGCAGCTAGTGCAACAACAATTATTCTCTATGGATTTGTGTTGGTGTGTTAAGAATACTTTCCTTTGGGGGAAGTCTATCCCCAACAGCCAATTCTGATTTAATATAAATCCATCAGGCAGTAGGAAGTATGAATGTGCCCTGTTCTGTTATTTTATAGCAGTGAAATCAGCTGCAACCAGTGTGAATAGGCTTAACTTCCCACTGCAAATACTCAAGAGTAAATCTCAGCTGATATCCTCCTTTTAATAAAAGTGAATCAGCAGGTGAATTTGCTTTCATTAGTCTGCGATTTGTTGATGCCAAAATACACTATGGTCTAATACTCCAGATTAAAAACCTCACACATCAGTGTACATACAAACTACTTAGCTAGTTAAAGGCTGTCTAGCTAACAATCACAAATTAAAGCCCTAAAATCCTGGAGTGTTATTTACTACCTGTTTGTAATTAGATCATAGAGGGGCTTGTGATTGGTTGTCTCTGTCTCTAGTCTTCTATGTAGCAAACCTAGGGAACTTGTACCATGAAGGAATCAAGAATCCTACTGTTTCTGCACTGTCATTATCTGAGAAGTTTGTTTACACCCACTTGGGAAACCTAACCACCAGTTAAATGAGAAGTAGTATTATCCGTAGCAAGGAGCCAGTGATCCTCAGTGAATTATATGTTGCACAAAAAGGTTTACAAAAGGAAATAATGATAATTCAATTTGTAATATATGATATTTGACTTTACCAGGGAAAGAATTCTGCAAGTCATAGAAGACTGCAAGGAAATACAAATGAAGACTGGAAGTATACAAAAAGCTAGAGATGTATAAAGAGTCCCCGTTCCCCCACCTCATTCTCTCTCTCCTCAATGCTTCCACTAGGGAAAAGCCCTGGTTAATTTTTCTTACTACTGGCCTGCAGCCACCTCACAATACACTGTGGAATTGTCAGATTTCACAAGCTAAGTAGAGTTGGGTTAGTCACTACTTGCAGATGAGTTCTTCAAGGAATTCCTGGGTGGTGATGGTGGGTCAGAAGGTGGCATTTTTCCTCTATGTTAGCAGTGAGCCAGTGCCTCAGTGTCATGCTAGTAGGGACTATAAAGGTGACTTTTTAGGATAAGATGTACATGCAAGATACTGACATTTGTGACCACTATAGGTCCCAAACCTTTCTCCAACCCTGGGGCTGTTATTTCCAGTGACCCAATAAAATTCTGCCTTGGATAATTACCATCTGCCTGCATAAATTACTTCTATAGGTATCAACTGGTTCCAGTATTTTTTCTATTTCCTGTACCAGACTATTGTGTAGTGTGGCTGTTTGTCATTAAACAGATGCTATACTTGATCCCAGGAGAGGGCACAGTGATCCCTCTCAGCGGTTCTCAAACTGTGGGTTGGGACCCCAAAATGGGGTCACCATGGTTGGTGTTAAGACTTGCTGGGGCCTGGGGCTGAAGCCATAGTCCAAGCCGCAGCCTGAGGGCTTCAGCCCCCGCCCCGCCTGGGGTGGTGGGGCACACGGGAGCGTAGGCTTCAGTACCCCCTCTTGGCATTGTGTAGTAATCTTTGTTGTCAGAAGGAGGTCACGGTGCAATGAAATTTGAGACAGTTGAGCTAGTTACGTTTAGAAAGAATGCGGAGGTTCTGTGAAATGAAAGGTGCTACGTAAATACAAAGCAATAATGGTTTATGATAATTGCATCCTCATTTATAAGTCATAAGATGGAAAGCCAAAATACTAATAATTAATTGCATTACTTCTACTGACACACAAGCTTTAGGATATATTTTTAAATGACTTCCAAGTTGCCTAAAAGTGGAGTCTAATATGTGGTTTGCAATCCTTAACTAAAAAGATTAGACAACACACACATCTGGAGAATAAGGACCACCAGGATTCACATCAGAGGCCCAGGCCTGCGTGCACATTGAAAAACAGGTTGAGTACAGTTTGTAGACTGCAAATATTCTGTGCATCAAGGAGGAAAAAAAGATACACAGCATGCACTACATTAAAAGAGCATGAATAGTCTGATATCTAATGCTCAAAGCAAAGAGATTCTCAATCAAGTCTCATATGATACACAGGCACAATGGGACATTTCTTAAGTACTTTCTTTTTGTACCCAAGTGTGCCCAAATGTTCTCCATTGTGTAATTTATAATGGTCCGGTATAAGGTTTACATGGCTATTAAATATATTAGTTTGTTTGAATTTATGAAAGTCTAAACACCCAACCACCACACCAAGGAATAGAATGAATGAGAAAGCAAGTTCTCTCACCTATGGGGGGGGGGGTAGGGAGACAAACTCCGAGGGTACCTACTGGCTCAAAGGGAGACTTGAGGAACAAGGGAAGGCATATTCTAGACCAGGGGTTCTCAAACTGGGGGTCAGGACCCCTCAGGGGGTCACAAGGCTATTACATGGGGAGTCATGAGCGGTCAGCCTCCACCCTAAACCCTGCTTTGCCTCCAGCATTTATAATGGTGTTAAATATATAAACATGTGTTTTTAATTTATAAGGGGGGGGATCGCATTCAGAGGCTTGCTATGTGAAAGGGGTCACCAGTAAAAAAGTGTGAAAACCACTGTGCTAGACCATCCAGAGGAATGACCATGAATCTATTCTCCAAGCTTCGGATTACCAGTGTCAGTAGCAATATTTTACTACTTTCCTGTTAGGCAGGAACTCTCTCTCAATTAACTGTGCAAAAATCCATTGATTTAGCTCCCTTTCCTCTGTTCCCAGGAAACATCAGCTTAGCCAGTTGGCCTGGTAGTTGCTTTTCCCTTGGATACTTATGGGACAGATCTGGATGTTCCAGGAACAACAACAAAAAAATCCTTGCTTTGTTTGCCTCTGCTTTGTGTTCTGCCTTGATGGTTCAGCTGTACCACTGTAGCTTTGTTGTTGCTTCCATATGTACAGAGATGCATTTATGAGAAATTTTCAGGAGCAAGCAGTGTGTTGGGTTCTTTACTATGCTCAGTTCCAGGAAACTGATACTGTGTTGGAATTTTTAGAGAATCCCATTTCCCTGAACTATATGGTATCCCATCTGTGCTCTCCAACCCAATATACTAACATCTGTCATTATTCTGATGGCCACAGGGTTAGTTAAGGGTCTTTCCTTGAACAGAAGAGAAGGTCTCCAAAGAAGGATCAGCTGATGATCCAAAAACTATTGCTGGTAGTTCTGGTGGTTGATGAAGAAAATTTGACAAAAGGCAGAGATGAAGTGTTGCCCAAGGCACCATCTACTTGTAGGCTACCATCATGCTGAATAATTGTAATGACTGGTGTGCTGATGGTTTCTCAAGAAGTCCTTGGTGAACTTTCAAGACATGTGAAATCCTTTTTCAGGTAGCTGCATCATAGATTGATGTTGCCTTAAATAAAAAGAGCTCCTTGGTGAATGAGCTTATGATGAGGCTTAGGGAGCTCTTAATACCCGATAACAAAATCATGGCTCCCCAGGACCTAGATAATGTGAACAATCTGTTCTTCACATGATTGAGCTTTTGGAAGCAGATTGTGCAGATAAGAATAATCTGGATGCCTTTCAGGCTCTGGCTGGTTATCAGGATGACAACCACCACCTTTGTGGAAAAGTGAGGTGTGGAATAGAGGCCAAGAGGCATCTCTTGATATTGGTGGTCCTCTCCAACTGCAAAGGATAGGTACCATTTGTCAACTCTGCATTTTCAGGAGAAAGCAAAATGCTGAAAGCTAAAAAATAAAACCAAAGTTGTATGGAATATTATGACAATAGGATCATAATTCTGCTTACAGTAACACCCTTGTCTCTTCTAATTATCAAAAGAATTAATCTTCACTTATGTAAGAAGGGTGTTGTCATGCTCCTTAACCCACATATGTTTGTATTTGCTATGATTAACATTTCTCTGATTTCCCACTGCTCATGGACTCCCCCCGCTCATTGTGTTCTACAATACTGAAAAGTGGCTTTTTTAATATTATGTTCCAATTTAAACTTCTCTTTATGCTGAAATTTTATTCAGCTGGTGTTCTTTTTATGTGCCCACAGGCAGTACAGTTTGAGAATGGATTCACTTACTGCATGTTGAGAGCAGCCATGCTATCACCATAAAACCTGAAATTTATGAGGCTATAGCCAATTAATTACTTTCAGTCAGGATATTCAGATTTAGTCTCCAATTAGCAGATGTAAACAGGCTTGGTGCATCATTGTATCAATAAAAGCTGTTTCGGTTTAAGAAGCCCGCCCCTTAACTACTGAGTTCTGGCTCCTGGCCAGCTAGATGATGGCTTAATGGCAGTGCTACGTGCAGAGCGTGAGGGTATCGGCAATCAAACACAAACTTTACTCCAGAGTACACTTCACAGAGAGACTGCTGAAGAAAGGAAACACACACTTACAGTACACACAGTCAATGCACTTCTCATTTCTGATTCTTACTGAAAGCCCTCCTTCCTTCCCGCACTTTCATTTCCTATATATATTCTTTTAATGCTAGATACCAAAAAGAGACTATGGTCTAAATAGATTTTTAAAACATTTCTACTTGTACTTTAAACCTCTATCTTCCTCCCTCTTCTCCCCTCCTCCCCGGCCCATCATCCAAAACCCCCCATACTATTACATTTTTTTTATTGTCCAGAAACAAAGTTGGGATGAACTCTTCTAACTAGAAAGCATCAATACAGAGTACTCTGTAATGAGCCACAAGAGAGACCGTGACCAAGAGCTCAACCTTGTAGAAAAACAAGTTCATAAATGTAAGCTCATTAAGGAAAACTGTAAAGAGTCTCCCCTTAATTTCAGTTGTCAATGGGGAATAAAGGCATGGTAAGCAGAAAATAAATCTCCTTAAAGTTTTTATCAAGTGGTTTTATATATCGTGGGGGATAGTGCCATAGATCCTTAAATTCCCTGTCACCACTTAGATCTTTGATATACTAAGTAATACCTTCCCCAGAAACAATTAAAGTAATTGCATATATTTTAGTCTCTGTTCGAGAACATCAATATAGGGCATCATCCTAGATTTAATGGAAGCAAAACTTAAATGGGAATTTTGCCTGTGTTAGGACTGCAAGATCAGGCCTATATCCATTTTTGACTTATGGACATTGTGGGAAATGGTAATACTGCCTGCAGGACTTTCAATGTGGTGTACTGTATGCATAAATAAGCCATCTTTGCATTACCCCAATTCAGTGCTGCTGAGGGGACCCTGTGCTACTCCAACTTACAACAGCTGCCCCAGTGTCACATTGCAGACCAGAATCCCTCACAATACTGAGTCTATAGCTACTGGCCTTTCCGCCCAGACACCCCCCCTTTCTTGCCCCCAGCATGCCTCCTATGACAGGGCTTCTGAGGGAAGGCAGCGTAGGGCTACTTGCACTGATCCTATGCTGCTTCTGCACCTCAGGAATTTTCCCTGTCTCTGGCAGTACAGTTACAATCCCTGTATATGGGGCCAGAGCAGTTAGTGGAATTTAAAATCATACAATTAAATTTGGAGGGAACCCCAAAACTCATCTGTGTGTCATCCCAAAATTCTCAGGGCAAGCTTGGCTTCTGAAGCTATGCAAACACTACTGAGCAGCATGAACACAGAGATGAATGGCACACAAATGTTTATCACAGCAGTACCACTAAATTAAGGCTAATTGATGAGACCAGTTATCCCTGCTGTAAATTTGGAATAAAGCTAATTCTACATTTTTGAAAGTCAACTAGCTAACAGTACATTCACGCCTGCACTGATTTGTGCATAAATAGACATTTATGGGTAAAACCCATTAAAGTTACCAGTGATAAATTACCCTCAGAAATAATTTATGTTGTGCTCTAAATAATGGACGAATTTTAGTCTTTCAGCTCTAAGACCTTTTCTGTAGATACTACTAGAGTTAAAGCAATACAATCCCTTGTAGTGTAAACACAGCTATACCTGTATAAATGTACTTGTACCAGTACAGCTTGTCCCCATATGGTACAGGGAATAAGCTATTTCAGTATAAGGCACTGTTATGCAGGAGAATTCTGAGTTAAACACCTCAGGAATGGAGGTTTTTTTTGTAACTCTGAACAAAACATTATGGTTGTTCTTACAATTTAACATTGACTTAATATAGCTTTGAAACTTTACTATGCAGAAGAAAAATGCTGCTTTCCCTTAATTTATTTTAGTAGTTTACATTTAACTACGTTAAGTACTGTACTGTATTTGCTTCTTTTTTGGGTCTCTGCTGCTGCCTGATTGTATACTTCCGATTCCAAATAAGGTGTGTGGTTGACTGGTCAGTTCGTAACTCTGACGTTCTACTGTACTGGCATAACTGCACCCACACTAGGGTTACACTAGACAAAAAAAAACCACCACACCACAGAACAAACCACCACCACCCTGCAATGAACACTTGTCTACACATTTTTATACTAAAACCAGGACTTAAAAAAAAAAATCCAGTGCAAAACAATAATCCCTCAGCATGCAGCACTATATTAATTATACTTTGTACTTTTGCATTTTGTATCTGGAGATCAACATGATTCATAAAGGCTGTTAACCCATTATCATTTTCATTTTACAGGTGGGGAAAACCAGGGCCCAGAGAAGTTAAGCAGCTGCCCAAATTCATATTGCAAGCCAGTTTCAGAGTCCAGAATTGAACATAGGTTGCCTGATTCCCATATGACAGCAAGGACTGCTACTCCATGAATTCTGGCTGCATATCTACACTAGAAAACAAAAGCCTTGGTAATTTACTAGGTGGGACAGCAACAGGGTACGTACCAATGTGGCACGACACCCATGCTAGCCAAACTGTTTCTGCTCCATTGCACTGTCTTCTGGATACTTACACAATGGTTTCAAATACACCTTGCTGTAACTATGGTTGTGGGCGGTTTTCAGAGAGCAAGTTTCAGTGGGGCTCTGTACAGGTTCAGGAATCTACCAGGCAGAGTAACCTGCAGGATCAGGGCTTCAATGGGACTACCCGTGTGCTTAAAATTAAGTACACAAGCATGTTTGCAGGTTCGATGCCTATGGGTATGTCTAGCATTTTGGAGGCTGCAGGAGCAAGCCTCCCAGCCCAGGGCCGGGAACTCAAGCTAGTGGGGCCCATGCTATCATTCTAAAAATAGCAGTAGACAACCCACCTCCCTCCCCGGGCTTCAGAGCCCATGCTCAGTCTCAAGATACAACTTCAAAGCACAATCTACACTGCTATTTTTAGAGGACTAGCATGAGCCCCACTAACCCAAGGAGTGTAATATAAATAATAATCACTTTTATACAGGGAAAGCAATGAAATACACAAATAACTATGGGTCAGCAAATGCACAAAAACTGAGAAAAAGAGCAGAACAAATGTTTCTCTAATCCAGGAGTTCTCAAACTGGAGGTCGTAACCCCTCAGGGGATCGCAAGGTGGTTACATGGGGGTCGCGAGCTGACGGCCCCATGAGGCTGACAGCCCCGAGCCCCCTTTAAATTAAATCCCTCTATTCTTAATTTAAAAGGGGGGGGGGGTGTCACACTCAGAGGCTTGCTGTGTGAAAGGGATCACCAATACAAAAAGTTTGAAAACCACTGCTCTAATCGTTTACTGTCTTCCTAATTATGGTGTTAAATTAGTAGATTTTTAAAAATCAGAAGTGTGACCTAAGTTGACACTGCCTGTTTAACTCAGGAGCCTAAATATGAATTTAGATGTTTAATGTTAAATGTGCAACCTTGACATTCATATTCAAATACCTGGCCAGCAGGACTGGCATTGCTAATTCTCTTCTTCCTCCTCCTGTGAAAATGCAGTCTGTAAAATATTTAACCACTCAGTGACATTTCCTGTTGGCCTGATTCAGCAGCCATGTACATGCTTCACAGGCATGGCACAGACAGAGGAAGACAGATGAAAAGCTAATCCATTAAGGAAAGGGAAATATTGGTGAATACTGGAAAGAACCGAGTTCAATATAGCCTACGGGAGCCTGTTCTATTTATATCCACCAGCTGGCAGAAAGTGAATTACATGCCTTAGCACGAGGACACTCCGACTGCAGCCACTGCCCCCTCTTCCTTCAAATCCATTCTCAAAACCCACTTCTACCAGGATGCCTACAAGAAATTAGAAACCACCACCCAGGTTGAGCAGCCATTGATATTTGTTTTATTAATGTAAATCAAAATGTGTATCTGTGTGTGTGTGTGTGTATATATATATACATACACACACACACACACACACACACACACACACACACATACACATACACATACACATACACATACACATACACATACACACACACACATACACACACACATACACACACACATTTATTTTCTGATTGTTCCCTCCCTCACCTGCCAGCCCCTCACCTCTATGAGCAGCTTGTTTTCTTGGCTCCAGTCCTGCAATGTGCTCTGCTCCCACATGAAGTCAATGGGGCTGTATCTGGGTGCAGGGGTCCACCCGCATGGAGCTCATTGGATGATCAGAGCCTTAGATTGTAAGCTATTCAGATGAGGGACAATCTTCTTCTGTGTTTGGACAGCACCTAGCATACTGTGGGCACTACTGGAATAAATGCTATTACTAACTTTAAATGTGAGATGTGCTTGCTACAAGGCACTGTCAAGTACAAATCCTGATGCAAAGACAGTGAGAAAATTATTATTTGGATTGCAGTAGCACCCAGAAGAAATTAGGGCCCACTGTACATACATACAAAACAAAAATCCACCCACCCACCCTCTCAGATGGTTCCTGCTTAAAACCTAAGCAGGACAAGTAGTGGATACAAACACATTGGGGAAACAGTGCAAGATTTTCCTCATAATTTATTTAAGGCCCCCAATCCAGCAAACCATCCCTATTCAGCAAGGTACTTAAGAACATGCTTCAGTCCCATTGATTTTAAAAAGAGAGAGTCTTTGAGCATATGCTTAAGTGCTTTGCTGAATTAGGGCTGAACCTTTTAAAAATATTTCTTTATTGATTTTTTTTTCAGAAACATTCAAATCCGAACAAAACCAATCCAGTGCAATAAGCAAGATTTTTAAATTGATACAACAATCGTTATTGACTCCAGGACAAAGGAATGAAAACACACTTTTTAAAACAAAATCCAGAAAAGGGCTAGTACATGGCCTTCAAATCAGTATATACTACACCGCTACCTCGATATAACGTGACCCAATATAACACAAATTCAGATATAACACGATAAAGCAGTCCTTTGGGGGGGGGGGGGGGGGGAGGGCTGCGCACTCCGGTGGATCAAAGTAAGTTCAATATAACGCAGTTTCACCTATAACGCGGTAAGATTTTTTTTGCTCCCGAGGACAGCGTTATATCGAGGTAGAGGTGTATATAAGTTACAAATGTAATTTGAGTATTAATCATTTTGCTACTAAGAAGCATGCAAAACTATTTCTGTGTATTCACTGTAAGATTTAATTAAACTCCTAATTCAAGCATGCAGAGTTTTGTATCAGAGCAGATCTTTATTTTCAGAACTGTGGCAAGATCTTTGCATATATTAGGCCAATATTTCTGTAATTTGTGCTAAGTAAAAATTGAGGACAGCGTAGTTAGCCGCTGATTTGGTGGCATCTCTAGCATTCACAATGCTTAACATTTACCTGCTTTATGGAGACATTTTGGTGTCCAGTATAATCTGTTTCAGATTTTGGTTTTGAAACATCATAGTGACAAAATCACTTCATTAATTAGCTTCTAATAATTGTTTTGCCTGGCATCATTACATTTCTTTGTTTAATAATCTTATCGGAATACGGTGAGATAGAAGACTATTACAAAGAAAAGCCCCCCCTCCCCCCCCCCAACACACACACACACACACACAGTGGGGGGACGAAGGCAAGAGAAATGAGGCTTAGGGCTCTGCCAAATTGCTTGCGGGAACACAGTCAGAGATGGTTTGGTGACAAAATGCCATGGCCGTGATTCATTTAGACAGAAGGATGTAGTCTGCTTTGCATGAGCTGCCTTCATCTTTTCCCTTCCTTCATTGTTTTTCTGACTAATAGAAAAGATGAGCTACTTCTGGCCTACTCCCTTCCACATTTATTTAAAAGTCACATAATAATGTTATGTGTAAACCAAAACCATTTCCAAGGTATCATACAACAACATATCCTGTAGTAACAGAGCAATTATTCACCCTGAAACCTGCTAAGGCATGCACTTGCAATGAGCCATCCACCACCTAGAGCGCACAGGTACTGAAAGCAGTTTCAATACTCCTCTTTTGATCCATTAAAACTTTTTCACTGAAGTTTAGAGAGAGTCTTGTCCTGCTAATGACTTGCTAACATTGCTGTTTTAGTCTTACATTTGACCACAGAAGGATTATGGTCATGCTAAATACAAGCCAGGTCTGTGACACTCACTCTTGTTGGTATATACACCTCTCTCCAGGAATCTAAAGCTGGTAACTGTTACTTGCAGAGTTCCCTTACTGAGTTGCTTATTCTCACAGACTGCCTATTGTAATGTGAGTGTCACAGCAGACCAGGCAGCATTCAACTGGCAACTTGCCACTGCCTATTATGGTGTGGGGAAGGCGAAACGCAATCAAGTAAAAAGCATGGACACATACTTTAAAAAAAAAATTATGTCTACTGTCTGTTGTTCATAAGACCCCTATTAAAGTGTGTAACAAATCACTGCCTACCAATTATGTCCTTATCTGCTTAGCAAACACTGACTTAATATAATCACCACTGTATCCATGTTTGGATTGTGTGGTGTTTTCCTTCCTCCCTCCTACCCACCCCCTACCTCCCCATTTTGAAGGGGAATTTATTTCACAGCAAAGTGAGGAAAGACTATGGCTAGAATTTGTCTGTGCGCTCAGGCGTTATGAAGACTCCCCACAAAGGCCCTCTCTTGGGTAAAAAGTGTTTTCTTCAATTGTGTTAACTCAATCAAGTTATCTTAACATGGTTGAGAAGTGAGGTTGCAGACTAGCATGTTTGAAGCCAAGTTCAGCTGGCCATCTTGTGTTCTAAGGGGGAAATGTAGGCTACAGCAGCACCAGTTAACACAGCCTCAAGTGTTATAACTGGCATCCTAACAAGGCTTCTCAGTCATGTTAGCTAGCTCAGTTAACACAACTGAAAAAAGTCACCATTTTTGCCCATCAGAACTTCTCCATTGCTCTGTCAGAGCCCTGACCTGCAACACCCCTCTGGCTGCTCAGCAGAGGGTATGTCTACACTACAGAACCTATACTTGCATAGTCATGTTTGCATAGCTATGCCAGCATAGCCCCCCAGAGTGTAGATGCAGCCTACATTGACAGGAGTTTTTCCTGTCAGTGTAGGAAAACCAACTTCCTAAATGACATTAGCTATGTTGACAGAAGCACTCTCATCAGCATAGCTGCACCTACTCTGGGGGTTTTGTCAGAATAGCTACGTCGGTCAGGGGGATGGTTTTTTTCAGACCCCTGACTGACACAGCTATACCAACATAATTTTTAAGTGTAGACCAAGCCAGAGACTGGTAATCATGTCTTCTTATACCAGGATAAGAGCTCAATCCTGCAACTGGATTCCTGAGAGCAACCCTTAGCATCAATGGGGCTCTGAACAGGCACACGAGTCCACCCAGGAGGAACTGATTGCAAGATCAGGGCCTCAACCACTGCCAGAATTTAGGATGAAATCCCAATCATTTTCACTTGTGCATGATGTAAAATTTGAACCCTTATGACCAGTTGATGCATAAAATCTCTGCACCAGCAAACCACCATGCATATGAATTTCGAAGGGGGTGGGGAGGGGAAATGTTTTTATTACCTTGTGGAATCAACTCCTTTAGTAAATGTCACCAGAGTAAATTGTTAATTTAATTAGGCACAAGGAATTCCTTATGCCAGCAAACAGGTTTACCTTGCAGTATATGTGCTCTCCTACCTCAGTGTAATGAACATCCATGCATTTTCAGTTCATTGCAGCTGATTGCTAAGGAGATTCATATACGAGAGTTAATATTTGTATGCAATATGTTTAATAATAACAGCTAAGGGAAAATTATCTCATTGCATGGAGAAATGCACAGGCGTGGAATGATGTGGGGTCAGGAAAGTCCACAAGGCAAATCTTGCAGTTTCCAGAAAATTGTGGCTGCATCTGGGGATGCAGAAGGGGTGGGACATGCTGCCATGCAATCCCACAGACCCTGTAAATCTCACTTTTGTAGCTGTTCAGGCCGACAGCTCTACTGCTCTGGTTCCACAGGAGCTATGCTGCCAGTTAGCAGGCTATATGCACCTTCACAAAAAAGCAACTCTCTGATGGAGTTTCAGGCATGGATACTTCGGGCTTGTTTATGGTGTAGTTACATCCCAGCATAGCAACATCAGTGCAGGCCTCCACTGCACCACTATACAGGGCGGCTTGTACTGATGCGACTAATCCTCGCTTGAAATATGGCAATGGAAAAATCAGAAAGTGGCCCAGTGGCCCATGACTGGATTTCAGAAGTCTCACCATCTGCCATCAATGAAAAGTGAGTAATAATACGGCTTTTCAAAAATTGTTGAATTCCAGGCTACAATGGGATAAAATAAACTAATCCTTACATTGTATTTCCTCTGGCTGATTCTGCGAACTCTAATGCATGTGCACTCCCACTGAGTTCCCCTCAGGATATAGTGACAACTCTGTTCTTTACAGTATTTAAGTATTCACCAGTATTTCCCATTCCTGAATGGATTAGCTTGTCATCTATCTTCCTGTCTGTACTAGGATAGAAAAGCATATGGATGGTCTCTGACAAAGGCCACAGGAAAGGTCATAGAGTGGTGAAGTGTTTTACAAACTTCCTTTTCACAGGAAAAGATGAATTGGCAATAGCAATCCTGTGGACTAAGAGTCTGACCCAAAGCCACCTGAACACAACAGTGGAAAGATTCCTGACTTGAGTGGACTTTGGATCAGGCTGCAGGTACATTACATTTAGAATCTGATAGTGGTGATGCGTATGCCAAATTTTTAGTCTTGGGGTTTTAGACACTGAGGGTATGTCTACACAGTAGATGTTAATGTCAGCTGTATAGTTGCAGCTCTAGCGCTGGACGAGAGTTCTCCCAGCACTATATTTAAAAAAAACAAAAACAACACCTCCGAGAGGGAAATAGTTACCAGCGCTGCGAGTGCGGCAGCACTCTCTACACTACCATTTTACAGCGCTGAAACTTGCGTTGCTCAGGGGGGTGTTTTTTCACACCCCTGAGTGAGGAAAGTTTCAGCGCTGTAAGTGGCAGTGTAGACAAGCCCAAAGATCCACTATTTAGATGCCTAAATGCAGATTTAAAGGGCATTCAAAGGAACTATGAGTTGAAAAGTATCAGGGGGTAGCCGTGTTAGTCTGTATCTACAAAAACAACAAGGAGTCTGGTGGCACCTTAAAGACTAACAGATTTATTTGGGCATAAGCGTTCGTGGGTAAAAACCTCACTTCTTTGGATGCATGTTAGTCTTTAAGGTGCCACCAGACTCCTTGTTGTTTTTATGAGTTGTAAAGTTACTCAAATGCATAATTGTTTGTAGGATCAGCCCTCTCTCTGTAACATCAAAGTCCTGCTAGGTGGAGCAGGAATCTGAGATACTGTTTGCATACTCATTTCAATGAAGAAGTGTTTTAAAAAAGTCACTGACCAGAATGAGTCAGAACAAAAATAAGAGTAAATATACCAAAGTTTATATTGTTTTAATCTTGATTGTCAAGAAAAATATCCCCATTCCAGTGTATAATTAACCTGGCTAACTAATCTTGCTTGATGAACATAGATATAAAGATCAGTTTTGACAGTGATCCAAGGCAACTGCTCTAGGATCTCTGCCAAAGCTGAATTCCTCAGTCTGATATCATAAAATGACTTGTCTGTTGTATTTACAGTTCCAATGGCTCTGGACTCTGTTGAATACTGGGCATTCTGGCACTCATCCAGAAGAGCAGATTTGAACCTGACCATTATGCCAGAACATGTGCATTTGATTAGAAAAAAAAAAAGAAAAATTATGCATAGTTCTTCTGGATGGCAGTATTCATCAGACTTTCCATTGTACGCTAATTGCAAGGCATGCTGCTGCGCAAGTATCATAAAAATCCTTTGTAACGATTATATTTCTACATCCTATGTTCCTCTGCAATTTGATCATCAACCTACTGTTACGCTGCTCCTTAGGTTTGTACCCAGAACCAGAATCTGAGGGGTTTCACTTTGCATTTTAATGTTAAACAAGAAAATTGCTGGGAGGTTTGTTTTTTTAATATAAGACACACACAAAAATTATATTTCCTCCCCCAGAATTACAAGACTATTGATGAAAATCCTCAACCTGGGCTTCTGAAGATTCATGCATTCCTTAAATCCCTATGATGGGTGGGGAGTGGGGTGGGGGAATTCAGCAGGCATCTCAGCAAGGAATCATTACATTGGAGGCCACGTTTCAGAAGCCACCTTAGGACTCTCGGGCCTCTGCCAGGCAGGGAGCTCTGGAAGCGATCCTCCCAGATTTGCAGCCAGCACCTGCTAGCTGTGGCCACACCACCCAATCTTGGAGATTAAATAAATACTTTCCCATCTGTAGGACAAAGGTAGCATGGGCTCATGTAGGTTGGTGCTGGAGAGGATGAGGGGGCCTAGTTGGACTGACTGAAGTTCTTTTAGTCATTACCTTGAATTCCCCCTTGGATGATGACAAGGATGGAGAGGTTTGGAAGGGGTGGGAAGAGAGACTACTGAGACACACAGACAAAAATGCTAGCAGTTCTCTCCTCTCTGCTATACGCTTCCCAGTGACTGTCACCCTTTATAAAGAATATGACCTGATTCTTAGAAGAGCTCAGCCCTCATTAAGACACCTAAATGAACTGCCCAGATTTTCAAAAGATGTTTCCGTGCACTTTCATTTATCCAGGGGTCTCTCTGGAAGTGGTTGGGTTCTGAGCTCTCTGTATAAAATGTCATTGGGTTTCTTAAATACAATTGAGTTCTTGTGATTATTACTGGTTGAAAAATTTCCTATAGTCAGTGGAACTCACTTGCCTCTGCAAGTTCAGGCCTCCAGAGACAGTCACAGCCTCCAACACCCACACCAAGTAATGGAGGAGTCTCTGATGAAGTGCTTCCCAGTGGGATATGAAAACTTCCACCATAATTGCATGGGTGCAAGGTGCCCAGAGCCCCTGCTCTGTTGGGGTGTATGCAATCTTCTGGCAGAGTGCCAGAAACTGACTGAGGAGGGGTCATGGCCAGATCAGCCAGGTGGTGGTCTGATTCAGTGCCTTCCTTGGAGAGCCACTGTTGGTGGGACTCTTAAAATATAGCTGTGGCCCCATAAAGCTGCCATTCCCTGGCAAACCCAGAGGGCAAGGTGGAATCACCACATGCTCTTCACCAACAGATGAACCAAAGAGCATAGCTGCCCTTGCAGCACAGGGGATGCAGGTTGCATCTCTTTACACTAGCACTGGTTGGTGAATGGAGCTTGGGAGTACACAAAGGAATGTTCGAACAGCACACCTGCTCATTGGGAAAGGATATGCCAAACAGATCTATTGCTTTACAGTTTTAATATGCTCCCTGTACAAAACCGAAACAAAAAAAGCAACGGCAGTAATACATCTTTCATCCATAGATCTCAACCTAAGTTTTAAGTGTAGACCAGGCCCTACAAGTACGTCTACACTCTGCAGATTACACCAGAATAGCTACACTGGCATAGCTACACTGGCATAGCTGTGGCAGCGCTTTAATGTGGCTTGTGTAGTCGCAGCACAGCACTGGGACTAAAAAACAAAAAAAAACAAAAAAAAACCCACCTCCATGAAAGGTGTAGCTACCAGCACTGGGAGCCCGGCTCCCAGTGCTGGTGCACTGTCTATCCTGGCACTTTACAGCGCTAAAACTTGCTGCGCTCAGGGGTGTGTTTTTTCACACCCCAAGCAAGAAAGTTGCAGCGCTGTAAAGTGCCAGTGTAGACAAGCCCTAAAAGAACGGGTTGTTCCAAGTGTAAACCAAGAGGGCTTCCATTGGCATAGCTAACTTCATTCATTCCTGCACTGATGGAAGTTATATCAGCATAGCTGGTGTGAAAAATTTGCACCCAGAGAGACATAGCTATGCCAACCTAATCCCTGATATAGACAATGCTAGGTCACCCACCTCTTGGGGAAATGGCCTACCTATGCTGATGGATGGACTTACACTGCATCTACACTGAAGCGCTACAGGATCTGTGCCATTGAAACAGTTTAAGTGTACACATACTCATAGCCTAAGCCATTCCTTTCCATCAATACTCAAGGCTCATGTTTAATTGAATATGCTATAACTTTACCAATGTAAAGTTTAAGGAGTAGATTTCTAAATAATTATCAGTCTTGTGATACTTGTATTCATTTCCACAATCAGAATACTTATCCCATAGCTAAAGGTTTACATGGGGGGGGGGGGAAACAACAACAAAAAAAGCACACAAATTGTTCTGGATGGTTAAACACCTTCTGTGACCCTCCCTTCCTCCCCTCCCCTCCCCACCTCCATGACTTACCCCACTCCCACAAAATGCCAGTTTTCCTAAAAGAGTAATTATAACATGTCAAACTGAAAAATGCGGGGACTGTTGATAAAAAATAAAAATAAAAATCATGCCTAGGCTTCTGAAGGTTTTCAAGCATCCAAAAACTCAAAGCATCTTTTAATAAGGATGCAATATAGTACATAGTCAAAATATATCTAGATTTAAAATAATTATAATCGTTGTCACCAAATTATTGGTGAGTTCACCAAATCTCACAAGACAAAGCCAGATGGGCCTGATTTTAGATGGGAGACTGCCAAGAAACAGGTATGTAGTGCAGGAAGCTGGGATAGTTATTATGGTGATTCAAAAAGGGGAAAATCTTTCCCTCTGAGTCAATCACACTATATAGTGCAAGCGGGCACGGTCTTACTGAAGCTGCCATCTTTCAGTGGAGATGTAGAACAATGGCTATCGGTGAGCCTCAAAAATTCCACAGCACCTTTTTTTGAGAATAGGGATGCTAGCCTGCGTGTTCTTGTTAATTTCCTATTGAAATTCTCCCTGCATTTTAAATCAGATACAACATTCCTCCCTTTCAGTCCTGAACTGTTATGTAGTTTTTCTATGCACTGTTTAAAGTCTGCCACCTTCCACCCAAAAATGTTCATGGCTGAAGAGATTTATGTATAAAAATATTTTGGCATCTGTTTGTAAAGTGGGCTGAGTTCTCTGGAGAATACTATATGAAAGTCTGTTATTACTCATGTATAAAGAGTAATAACTACTATGATTCACAAACATTGAGGGCTGTGGGAACACCACAGATTTTTTTTTTTATAACCAATTTCCCCACTACTGAAGGTGAGTCCCAGAAGAACTTGCCCCAACCCTACAAGTTACATCCAGTGTGGGTCTCTCTGTGTGCAATTGGGCAAAAATTATGGTGATCCTCCTTCGTGTTTGACTCTAGCTTCAGCACAAAATCCCCTTTCTTCCCCCTAGTGGCCGAACAATGCAGTGCCTCACTTTCAGCATTGGTAACCGACACGGAGATCGATCACTCATCCCCTCTCTCACAGCAAGCATTCGCTCTCCCCCCCCCCCCACACTTTCAGTTAACTTGGATCTACTCTTGTTTAGAGCCCCAAGTCCCCTCTAAATCCAACTCTTCAACTTGATGGGACAATGCTCTAAAACTAAGCAAAAAAGATGCGTGTTTCAACTATTTTTTGCAGATTTCAAGGTTTTCAAAAAACAAACAAAATAATAAAACCCCAAAGGGAGGTAGCCTTCATGAATTTTTCCCAATGAGCATTCCCTGCTGAGAAACCTTAACACTCCTATCCACATATATCCCCTTTAATTTAGTTTAAGATAATGCCAAGAGAAATTACTGGGAATTTTTTAAATTTTTTCACGGCATACCCACACATTGGAGGATCGTAAGCAACTAATACCTAACAATCTCCTTCCTTCCCCATCCATCTCCTTTCCCCAATACCTTGGGGAAAACCTTGACTGGGATAACTTTGAATATCTACCTGTCCTAAACTTTGAGCTCTTCTTTGATGTTTTAAGAATCTTACAACTTCATGTCATCAATCCTCCAATATACCTACCACAGAAAGAGATGCTAAAAAAATATATATATAAAAAAAAATCGAGTAGAAGTTGTATAACTTAATTTGCAGGCAACAGGCAAGGAAGTTTTCAACAATTAATAATAACTATGTGCATTGTAATTCCATACAGGATCACTGCCATAGTGAAACAGACTGAAGAGAAACCAAGTTAGCGCACTCTGAATTAACTAAACTGCATACATGCTGTTGAAACTCAACTGGGAATTGGGACTTGAAATGGCAGTTTATGCCTTCCTTTTCACAGAAGGAACTATACCTCCTTGTTCTTAACACTAAAGCACTGGATCTTTCTTTTCATGCTTCACACCTATAATGCCGATACTAATGGTTCAATCAATCATAATATCCCCTCTTTAGTTATGAAACAGTGGATACGTGACCACTGAATTGAAACTAGTTGGAGTGAAACACTTCATCCATCTGATAGTATTAAACAGCCAAATAAATCAAACATATATTTGAACAGCCTACGTGCACAAGTAAATGTAAATCACCCCCTCCCCGCCTCCAGATAGCTTTCCCTATCTACCTCAAAACGCCTCTGAAAGTTAGAGACAAAAAGGGATGGGTTAAAAAGAGCCCATATTAGAGTACTCTAGTCTGTTGTGATCAATTAGTCAGTGTTCAAGTGCACTTTGCCATCCCTTCCAGTTGTGTTTAGCACTATAAGAAAGTGTATTGGTGGACAGAGTTGTAAGCAAATAAAGCTTCTCCTTTGGGTCAAATAGCAGAAAACATTCATGCTGGGACCCAGGCTCTGGTCTCCCTTCACTTGACAATTAGATTAAATGATTGCTATGTAAATTTGTTTATTTACTCAGCTGTGGCCTCTACTGGTACATACGTGCATAAATTAGGGATTAAATTTATTACATTTTATACATAACGAGCCGCCAGGCGCCTGCCTAGCAATCAACATTAATACTACAGTGACCAAGCAGACTCTCGTAGAAGTAAGAGGAGAAAAACCTGACAAGATAAGTCAATGTATGCCGTGTACTTACAAACTTTCTTGTTTAACATACATATTCATTCCTCCCCTTTACAACTAAACTTGAAAATGCTTCTATAGCTTAGTCAGTTCTGTATTACGTCTCTGGTGTACAGGATGGATCCGTATCAAGCATGACAGGAACTGTTTATAAACAACTTACTGTACTTTCAGATCTGGCAGCTAATGCACACATTGTGCTCCAAAGGGCAAATCTACAGCGTTAACTACTTGTTGCTTAAATTGGTGGGTAGGAAGAAAAATCTGGGAGCAGTAACATCTACAGTTCGGGAGTTTAGAAGGATAAGGTGCTATTGCCGGGAGTTTATAACTCAGTGGTAAAACTAGAACACGCAAATACTAAACTAAACATTTAGGAGCAACCACAAAGCCAGTGTCAATTACAAATCCAAGTAGTGATTTAACGACTCTCTTACCTTGGACCTTTCCTTGACATAGTACTTGCCCAGTCTACTTCCACAATACATCACCAGTCTGTCTATCAACGACAAGAGAAAGTTGATGGCCTCACATCCTTCCTCAGTGCCTCCGATCCACTTTATCTGGTCTCCTCTCAAATGTCTTTTGGAGATGCCATTGCTGCGGCCGGCTAGTTGACCATCCTGCAACTCCCCGTTATAGTGCATCTGTTTCACTCGCTCCAACACACAGTCCCCTACTACCTCGCCCAGGAAATTGTCCAAGTAGCAGAAGCCGATGTCATGCAAACAGGGCACAATATAGTCGAGAGCTATTTTCTCTAGATCTAATCTCATTATAGGTCCCAGAGGCATCTTGATTAGGTCTTTCCCCCCCCAGAGTTAAGTCAAATATGCACCAAACCGGTGCTTAGTAGAGCTGGAGATGAACAATCGCGCTAGTAACTTGAGTCAACCAGCACGTACAACTTTTTAATTTACGAAGCAAACGAGTGCAAGGTTAGCAACGAAGACAGCGTGGGAAAGTTTAGCTGCAGCAACGTCTCTCAGTGGAGATTTCCAGTTCCACCCAGCCTTTGGGTTACTAGACTAGATAATTAAATGCACAGTGAGTGCACTTACTACCCCGAACTGACTCCCCCTCCTCCCGCCTACCAGCCGCACCTTTGCCGGCACAAAAGTGCTTAACCAGAAGGCTGCTGATTCTGGAGTTCTTTATCTGGTTGTATGTGATCCACGTGTGTGAACTCCCCCTTAGCGGCTGTAATCACTCCCACTTTTTTGGAGCTGATGAGTCCTGCAAAGTGCAAACTCCTTTCGATTTATTTACCAAAGCACCAGATGGCCCCTTTCTGATTAATACGTCTGCTACGTGCAGAATGTGTTCTTACTCAGCAGCGATCAGCACGTGGGTGGAGCCCTGTCCCAGCGACACGCTCTCCCCTTCCCCACTCCAACCCGATTCAGGACTTACCTAGCCAATCAGTTGGCCGAGTGGGCGTGGCCTCCCTCCGAACGACCAACCCCCAATGAGTTACACTGAATTCAGCCCTTCAAAGGCTCCACAGTTGGAATCGAATGACGGGGGCGGGGGGATTTCCACGAGTCTAAAGGAGGTGTGTTTTGTGGTTTAGCAGCCCCACCCCCACCCCTGGTGGGGCGTGGTCTCCGCCATTGAGGAATTCTCCCTCAACATGTACGCAGCTACTACAGTCACATACTACAAGGCAATGTAAACAAATGGTGCTGAAAGATTAAGTGCTAATCGACCTGCTCGTGGCAATTATCTTAACTCAATAATACAGGCTGGGAGAAGAGTTTGCAAGGATTTATAATATTTTTCCGGGAGGCGGGAGACGCCCCTCAACCCACACACCTTTACACACACACACACACTACCAGTAGGTGTTTTAAAGTTAGTTTAAAAAACAAACGTGCCCTAAGTCTTATTTATCTGGAGACAGACTCCCTCATTCCCGAATCAGTTTTTAAAAGTAGCTCCTTGTGATAAACGCTCTTATATGGTTCAATGAGATGTTTAAAACTAAAGATCTCATTCTTTTCTTGCTTTAAACTGTCCGTCATTTAAATTGTCCCCCGAAATAATAGAAATGCCAGTTTCAATATCGGAACAACCTAGTACATTTTTTGGGGGTAGGAAAATTTAATGGAAGTTAAAAGTTTGTTTAAGAACCTCCTCTCTACTTTCCCCAATTTACCCTTGGTTTATTTTGTGTTGTGGCATGAAGTGCATGGGATTCTGACAGTTTCTGGAATCTGATACGTAGAGCTTTAATTTTCACTTTTAAGAAACAACCCAGCAATGTTGTAGCTACTGTAACCACTTCATTGTAAGCTTTTCACATCCCCTCCAGTTATCAACTATACCACCATATGTGTTACCTCAAAGTATTTAATCCCTACTTGTTTATAAATTGTATTCTAATGAAAAGTAATTAGTTTATGAGGCGGGACAAATAAAGACTCGTTTAACAAAGTCCATTACCACTCAGCGTGCCTAGGATTTGCTAAAAATCTTACTGTAAGATGTTGTGTGCATTTAACGCAGACTAGAAACTGGGGGGCGGGGTACCCTAAAACAAGTCATTGTCACTGCAGTTACTAACCTTATGTCTTCCTCTAATTTTGTAATTCCCAAGTTTCCCATCTGCGTACATGATGAGTTTATCCATTCTGGACAGAAGATAGCCTATATTTTCACATCCTTGTTCATTGCCCTCCACCCACAATATCTTGTCCCCGCGAATAGCCTTAGTGCTGCCTGATTTCTGACTTGCCAGCTCTCCATCCTGGAATTTGTCACTCAGGTGCAGAGCTTTGACTTCTTGCAAGACTTTGTCTCCAATTTTGTGTCCCAGGAAACTGTCTACTATGCACAAGCCGTAGGAGTTCATGCAGGGCACTATGTACTGTACCACTAGTCTCTGGCCACTTCTGTGTTCTTTAGGAGGAGCTCTCTTACGGGAGGCTAGATTCAGAGTGCGCGCTCTGACACTGGACTCCCCTGCTTTCACTGGGCAAGTGCCTCCTCCTGTGCATCTCGACGGATCAACTTGCTGCGCCTCACTCCTGCCCTGGGCATTCTCGCTGCTCTCGGGGTTATCTGCATTGATCAAAATCGTTTTCATGCTGGCTACCGATTCGCAACTGCTATTGCCTATTGGCGGCTCGGCTCCCCCGCTCGTTGCCATTTGCAGCGCGGTCCTCCCCGTCCCCAGGCATTGCTCACATGCTGCTGCTAGCCCTTGAGCCGTGCGAGGGAATGGGAAATGCCATGTTCCACCAACAGGATGCTACAGAGGACAAGCCGCCGGGCGGGAGCGTGCACACGTACCGGCGGGAGCGCGCAGGCTCATCCGCCTCCTCCTCCTCCCTGCCGTGCCGCCGCCTCCATCCCTGGGGGACAGGGGCTGGGAACATGCCAGTTCCAGCGAAGCGCACGAAGGCCGAACGTGCAGAACGCAGCAGGAGCCCCGCGCCTGCAAGGTGCGTGTCCTCCCAGCTGAGCGACACCAGTGATTGCCCAGGGGACAAGCTGGGTGCGGTTCATTTTTGGCCCTAAGCTCCCAAATTAGACCATCAAAAACAAACGGGGGAAACAATCCAGAGACCTCAATGCAGATTTAAGTAGGAGGGCTGCACAAACCTGGATCTAGTTACTGGAGCTTGCTGGGTCCCAGCAAAATGTTGGCCATAAAGCCCCAAATTTTAGTACCTTAGAAAAGTCTAACCTCGCCTGCACCAAAAAATTCTAGAGTCTGGCACAGGACTGCCGCAACCCCCTCCCCCAGTCCACACCTGGCTCCAGAGGGATCCTGCCAATTTTTGGCACCAACTGCCCAAATAGATAATAACTGTAGCTGCCTTAGGCTCCACCAAGAATATCCTGCTCCCATGCATGCTGGAACATAACAGGTGCAAAACCCTAGATTCAACACCTAGATCCAGTCAGATCCTCGTAATTTTTGCCTCTGAATCCCTAAATTCCCTTTTCGCTGAAAAAAAATCTGATGCAGGCTGGTCCAACAGGAGTGGAAGAACCTGGATCATGCCAGTTTATAATCTACATAGAGAAAAAATGCAGCAGCTCCTATACATCAAAAATTCTGCAAAATGGTGCAGCAGCACAATAAAAATATGTATCCAACATCTGGATTCTGCTAGGTCCAACTAGTTTTTATCTGAAACCCAAGAATTCTATCAGCTACACAGAAAAGTGCACCTGCTAAAATTCCACTACAAAAATCCAGACCCCAAAGCATGCTGCATTCTATCTTACTTATTTTTCAGGTAGCATTTGCAACAACAAATGCCATAGTTTAGGTTGCAAACACATTTCCGTTACAGCTAAGCTATAGGACCAAATACTAGCACATGTGTGCAGGGAGGATGTATATTTTCACCTGCTGTTCAGGCCCTGTGCAAGGAATAATCCTAGCACCCCAAGGGATGCAAATTGCCCCAAAGTGTAGAGAAACTGGGACCATGGCCCTATTACCCATCTGCACCAGCCCACACAACAAGACCAGCCCATTGAGGAGCAAGTTGTACCAACCCAAGGAACAATGTAGCACGGGTGTATCCCCTGCAGAATGGGGAGCACCCAATGAGATTTTGCTTCCTGAAGCACCTTGCCTCACCAAGCATCTGCTGGAGCTGCTTCACACAACCCCCTACCATGGCAAAATACCACAGTATAGCCAATAATGATGTTACAAATGTAGCAAAGTAAAGGTGTGTGAAGCTAGGCTTATTAATAAATGGCATCTCAACATCTGGATATACAAAAAGCCTTATTCATAATTGTTGTGTTTCATAGGTTTGACAGATGCCACATTTTAAAAGAAAACTGGTCTTTCAATGATATATGAACTGCCCCTCTGCCATCCTACATCTTCATTTTCGAAAGATTCTATTTAATTCTCCATTAGAAGTCCTGGGGATATTATAAGCTTATTGCTTACATTTACCTTTGCAGTAGTTTCTCTGTAATATATACAGTAAAGTGTGTGTTGATAGGATGGTATTAATGGCTCTTGTTTGGGATGACTTGCATAACTCATTAGTACCAGTAAAGCCTTTATACATACCATGGTGTAGTTTTTAATGCCACATGTTTTACGGATTCACTATCTTAAAATAGAGAGTTTTAAAGATTTTGCTAGCTTATTTTTCATATCCTCCTCCTATAAAGCCAAGCTATTTTAATTCCATGGGTCCAATTGCCTTAGAAAGCATGCAATTTTTAATACATCATAATGTGATTTTAAAGTGTGTTACCTCTTGATCCAAGTGGACTAAAAAGAAGGACTCTAAAAATCTTAAGCACTGACTGCACTAGAAAAAGTTTCTAAACATCTCCCACCATTGTTAATACCACTTCATCAAGTACTAGGAACATTAGGAGGCCTAGTATAGACAGTTTTTTTGGCTTCCACCACTGTTTTTAACATGTCCTAACACTGCTAAACCCAGGTCTAATTGACACACAGTGGCCTTGTCCAGACTAGGTTTTGGAAGGTGTTTGTTAGCTAATATGTTACAGCCTAGTATAGTTTAAACTCCACCAGTTTAACAGTGTTAAAGGCACACTGCCATGTGAAGATGGGTTAGTGAACTGCCTCCTGTAAACACCTTTCAAATCCTATTCTAGACAAAGCCAATGTTAAAGGCTTTGTCAGCCCATCTGCTCTAGGGCTCCTGATATTGCTAGTGGCAATGGAGCTGAACCAGTGTCAGTAACAGTGGGAAAATTTCTAAGAATTGACACTGGTTCTTGTGAAAACATGGCCATAGACATGTGAGATTCCTAGATGTCTAATGGGATTAAGCAACCATATCTTGTTCCAATAGTCCATAAATTATTGAACCTTAAACTTGCTGCATGTCCAGGACCGAATGTTACCTGTCATGCACCTCATGGAGAGGACTGGATTTTTGTGGCATGTTGTTGGCTGTTCAAAGCATCTCAGAGCTTTGGACTGTTAGAAGTAGTCCTGCTGAAATAAATGCATGAGCAGAATGCAAGGGTGGCAAAGGCACTTGATAAATGCCAGTATTATATGGCTTGACAATGTATCACAGAGTTTTGCAGTTTATCACATGGATATCACCTGTCAAAGATATTAGTAACCAGAAAGTGAAAATGACTATAAGGAAAAAGAGGCAGACAATTGATTTTCATTGTCTAAGATGAGAGAAGTGTATAGCATAAATAGTGAAAAACAAATCGCATTAAAAAATTCTTACATTTTAATACATGGTGTTATTAGTAAAATAGATAGAGAAATCTAGTTGTTCACAATGTACCGGTAATTTTTAAATCAATAATGCCCTTTTAGGAATCTGGATAAACAGACATTCAATATATGTATTTCCTTGTTTTTAAACTCATTTTTCTTGACTTGTAGTGCCAACTTAAAGAACAGCTTCCCTGTGCAAGTACTTAAATTTGAAAGGCAATAAATATAAGTTTACAATAAGTCACTTTTTTATTAAGAAATGGGATTATTTTTAAACAGACATCACCCCCGCCCAAAATCATGTTCCAGTGTTTCTAGAATTAAACACTAAATCCCAGTGATACAAGTAGAGGTCTGCACAGAACACTGCTCTGTACTACACATTCAGCCTGTTGTGATACATAGGTCACCAATGAAGAGTCAGAAACTGTAGCTAGTTTATATGCAACTGTCAGGGATAGGTGGGGGACGCTATCGGGGTATGAACAGTTTAGTGGAAGTAGAATTTTATTGTATCTTGTTTACACTTCAACATAGGCTGCAGAGGATTTTTTTTTAAAATCGGATATGCCCTTTTTGCCTTTTTATAAGATATGAAGAAATCCTAAAAGCTTCATAGCATATTTGCCTGCTTTTTACGCTTAGAATCTCTTCTTCCTTTTCTATTCTGGAGGGATCTCATGGGGCCCTCAGAGTCATATATCAGCAAACTTTGAAAAGTTTACAGAGCCAACTAGCAAACCCACGTGTTATCTAAAAGGTGACCTTTATTGATGGGGTGTGGGCGTGGAATCTCTACCAAAGGCTTCTGTCAGGATGTGCTCTTCTCACCACTGGGTGGAGTCTCCTTTTGGCAATTCGCTTCACCCAGTTCAGCACCCCCTTTCTGGTCTTTCAACACACAGCTCTCCTCCCACTCACAAAGTCACAGTACAGCTGCTTCATGACTCAGCCCTCCAGCCAGATCACAGTCATTTCCCCGAACCAAGGGAGTCTTTTCAAGTCTTTCTGCACCAGCAACATCAGTCCTCATGCCTGATGCCTTATGTCCCTCCCTCAGGGCTTGTCTACACTACCGGGCGGGGTCAATCTAAGATAAGATACACAACTTCAGCTACGTGAATAGCATAGCTGAAGTCAACATACTTAGATCTACTTACTGCGGTGTCTTTACTATGGTAAGTCAACAGCTGACGCTCTCCCATCGACGCCACTTGTGCGTCTCGTTCTGGTGGAGTACCGAGTCGACAGGAGAGCACTCAACAGTCAATTTATCACATCTATACTAGACACGATAAATCAACCCCCGCTGGATCGATCGCTGCCCACCGATCCAGCAAGTAGTGTAGACAAGCCCTCAGTCTTCCTATTCACTGCCCCTAGCAATACCACTCTACAGTGGATGGCTGGCCCTCTACTCTGGGTTCCAGTCCAGGGCCCTACAGCAAGCAGTTAAAGTGTATGGCTACACCTACCTTACCACTCTCTTCCCTGGAATACTTCCTCCCATGCTTCCCAAAGCTTTTCATTTTCTAGCCTTCCTACTCAGACCCTTCTCCCTTAGGCCTGATAGGTAAACACTGTCTCAGAGGTTCCTCAGAGAGAGAGACTGCCTTGCAAGCTTCCTCCATGTAGCCTTTCACTGTGGCTAGCCTCCTGGTTTTATGGAATCACTGCTTGTTCCCTCACAGGTGAGCTACCTTCTAGTTAGTGCCCTCCACACAGCCTAAATCTCCCCTATTTGCAGCTTAATTGGCTGATTGGGCCTTCCTGGCCTAATTCTACTCTCTCAGGGCATTTGGAGAGCACACCCCATTACAGCTTTCTTTCTCCAAAATTCTAGTTAGATATTGAAGTTATATAAGTGTTCACACACGCACACATACACACACAAAACCCCAAAAACAAAAAAACAATTTGACTATTCTTCTACTGTCAATTGGCTCATCTTTCACTCTTTTGGCTCTTATGATGTCATCATTTCACTAGTTCTCCAGTCATCACCAATGTTCCAAGACAGATTAGACCTGAATTTCTAATGTTAAACAAAACAGCAACCAGGAAAAGATTTTTTTTTTTCTTTAAAGAGACCCTTTTAGGCCTTCTTTATAAATCATAAAGAAGCAAAAAAAAGTGAAGAGCATAAGTCCAATAATTTCTCCCCCTTTGCAGATCACGTTTAAAGTTAGGCAACTGACTTGCACTTTTCCAGTTCTATTAGCTGGTCAAAGGAAGCAGCTTATTAGCTGCATTTTTATTCAAGCCACCAGTGTGAGGTTCTGAATACACACTATTTTAGTACACTTTTAACTTGACTCTGTGAGCTTTCCTGCTATCCACTAAAATTGAAATTCCATTTGACTCCCAACTGTGATTGTCCAGCTGAAACTCCAGTAACAGTACAATTTTTAAAAAGCTGTTCTATAGGTGATCTGCAAAGGATTTTATAAAAACCTGCGCTTATGCCCCCCCCCCTTTTTTTTTTTTTTTTTTGATTTACATTAATGCCTTGAAAGTTTTTATCAAATGAGAGAAAACTTTTTTGTGTGTGGGTCTATTTGTCTTTGAATCTTAGAAATGTCAGAAATATTAACTCTGTCCTTACCTAGTTTTG